>NW_019724586.1:1222685-1490123 GCF_002891405.2 Cryptotermes secundus | reverse complement strand
GACAGGAGGATTATAGACTCTAAAAATAAATCAAAAACTATTTGGAACATAATCAAAACTGAAACTGGGAAAAAAGAAGATAAAGTAGACATTCAATCCCTTGATATTAAGGGTATTATAACTTCCGACCAACAAATCATGGCAAAAAATCTTAATGATTATTTTGTAACAGTTGCTGAGGATATTATTGATAATACAAGTATTAGTAAAACTGGACAGCCTATGCATGATAACTATTTAAATTATATGTCCTCAATGTTCACGAGTCCGCCGTCAAATATTCGACCTAAGCATGCCTCTAGCCATGAGATAGAAGGAATCATCAAATCCTTAAAAGCCAAATACTCCCATGGTTATGATGAGATACCTATCGCAATATTGAAAGCTAGTGGNGTAGTTTTTGTATTTTGCGTATTTTAATCTATTAGCTTGGGACAAATTCCATATCCACTGGTCAGCTTGTACCATAAGGATCAACGGAATGTATAAATGTAAATAAATAAATAAAACTATAGTTTAGGCTTATTTTTTCAACTTTTGTTTAACATTCAGATGATTCTGTGGTTTCTTCCATACTGTTACATGGCGGATGAAGACTAGCACCCATGAACACTACATCTACAAGAAAAAAGAAAAACAAAAGATGCAACACAGTTGCACTTGAAACATACATATGGTAGGAGGTACAATTTCTTCATCCCTTAAGTGGTGGAAACTTGGATTTTAAGTATCAATTTCAATTTTATTATTATTAGTTTTAATTAATGTTATACTCAACAAGAGAATGATACAGTGCATAACATATAGATGATGGTCATGTGCCCAAAACATGTTCTACTAACAGCATAAACATGTGAATGTAATGCAAAAGTAAGACTGAAATATTACAATTAATGAAACAAATAAAGTTAATTATTTCTAAGTCACTTCCAGATAATACTGCTTATGAAAGAGAAACACCATCACGGAAATGACATCTCATGCACACTTTCTGCACACTTTTTACAAAGTACATAAAACATATCTTTTAGCTCAGAAATTACTAAACTAATTCTAATAAAATTAAGTACTCGAGAGGTCTATGACAAAATCTGTAAGCAACACTGGTGTGCACTGCTCAATTTAAACTCTTAATTTACACAAAGCATAAAGAGCTTTCAATAAATTCCCAAGAACAGCTAAGTGGGCTAAGTCATAAAATATATATTGCATTAAGCTCTATAATGTTTACTTGTTACAACAAATACAGTAGAACCCCCATTTAACGTTCCTCAACTTAACGATTTCCCCTCATTTAATGCTGAATTTCAGTGACTCCAGATCAATAATCTCAGTGATAATTTCCTGGGGTTTTCACTGCAATGACTTAAGTGAATCTCTCTAATGTAATGTCTGTAGTTGTTAGCAATATAAAAGCAGATTTATAGCTGCACTACAGGCACATCATTAAGTAGGCAAAAATATCAAAAAACACATTCAGAAAAATATGTACTCTACAGGACTTAATTCTTTCACACTTGCTGGCACCAAAAAATAAAACAATTTATTTTTGCACACTAAAAACCAAAGAGACCACATGGAGGTAAATGAGACTTAAATGCTTTCAATCACCTCTGAAACTGGTTCAGGTGGTCGCACAGTGATACTTGGTAGGAATTCCTTCATATCTGTCAGGTACTCATAGAATCGCTGTTCTTCTTCATCCTCCCAGATTGTTGATGTGAAGGCAGTCTCTTCACCATCACTGGTACCAATCAGTCTTAAATCTTCATCCTTCAAATAATCTAAACAAAAAAATGGGCCTATGCTGACAAACAAGTCTATGCAGTTGGTTAAGTATCAGCATCATAAGAAAGGGTATGTTACAAGTTAGTTACAGTTAACATACCACAACACAATATAGTGACTGTTCAATTCCTAGGTTATTTAATGGCTCTTTCAACTGAGGGGGTTATGTAGTTCAAATTATATAGGAAAATGGCCAAGAATGATTGCATGTAAGAAAATGACACCAGCTATTAACCAACGACTTGGCTGGTATTTTCAACATAGATTATTGATGCACTTGCAAAGAAATAATTACAAGAGCACAAAAGTGCCACTAGGCCATTAAGTGAGGGAAGTACTGGGATTGGTGAAAGTAAATGCCTCAGACTTATAAACAGTCTTACAAAACATAATAATGGGAACTTTACTTGGGTACTACTATGCTGTGACACTCTTATTTAATAAAGCCTGGTGTATGAAGTTTGACACCTAATGTGAAATGTATTAAAAAAATAAAGTAAAGCTATCCCTGTACCAGGCCATGAAGGCCCATAGGGTTGAGACGTTGAGGGTCCCATATTATCTAGACAATCAGCTCAAATATGGCGGTAAGGTTGTCAGGCTTACGTGCCAGCCATGCTTTACTCCCAGGAGTATTTAATTAATATTTAATTAATTCCTGGTACTCATTTCTGTTAAAGAGGCTGAGTGAACCCCAGGGCCACAGTGCAGCTGGAAGGATTAGGTCAATTCAAAAAAATCCAATGACCTCATCAGGACTTGAACCTGCAACCTTCCAACTTGTAGCACAGTGCCTTAACCGCTATGCTGCCACGCGCCCCGAATGTGAAATGTATTACCCCCAGAAATTATTGTGGGTAAAAAATTCAACATAAACTTTCTAATGTGTTCTGTGCTAGGTGATATTTAGTTCTGTGGAAAAGCTTCAAACACCTGTACAAATGTATGAACCTTCAAACAGACAATGACTGAGCACAGTGGAAGGGAAGGTGCCTTGTCTTTATAGAATAAGAGGAACTGCTGTACAATTTTATGAAATATCTTGAAAACTGACAGTCATGCTTACAGCTGAATGCACTATAACAAGATTATAATACAATTTCATTCTGGGTAATTCAGATGAGAATCAAGAGGTTAAAGTCACTTTTATGCCCAAGGTAAAGCCTCATTCAAACTATTCAAGTTGCCTAAAAACAAAAAATTGAAAGTAACTGAAAGTGTGAACTGCATTTTACATATGTTTCGGTTGTACTGAAAAAAATATTTTTCAAGTTTCAAGTGAAGTATATAAATCACTCCCCAAGTTTAATAACAACTTGAAAAATGTGAACCACTACTTTGCTCTTCAGTGAATTTGAATGCACTAAAGTAGATGTCCTTACTGTGGGTACAACAGACTAGCAACATAACAGATGATCAAAAACACATATGCCTGGAAACAAGGTACAGTATTGTGTTTCTCAGATATAGTATAAATACTGCCTGTCATCAATGGCAAGGTAGCACAATGTGATTTTGAGTTTTAATATGGCTGATGTTGCATCCTAAGCTAAATCCATTCTTTTTGGATTTCTGGTCCCACCACAACCAATTTGTCAAAACATTTCCACCTGACATTTCAGGTCCTTTTACAGGCTATTTTTATCTTCTGAGGCCAAACCCTTTGTTAGTGTACAACATGTTCCAAGCCAATTTCTTTTCCCAATCCACTTCCTCTTTCAAACCAATACTTCATCCCCCTTCCTAGATAAAGAGCATTTTCACAAAAAAAAAAACAGGACCTGCACTCAATGTCATCTTTTTCTTTAATGGCATTCACTGCAACTGCCTATGACCACGATAATGAATTCAAGCCACCTGAACAGCGTGAACAAGGCTTAAATTCAAACACCTTCCACATACCCCATCCCCTTTCTCAAGTCTNCCTGTAAAACCAAATACAAAAATGAAACAGCACTTTTATTCCATGTACCTTGCTCTCTTTGTTGAGAATTTGTAATATTTCACACTGACAACATTCTGATTCTCCTTTAATTTACAGACATTTCTTGAGTGTGGTTGCTGCAATCCCTGCATTATTTGCGCATGGGACCGCTGCTCTGCTTACTCCACCCTAGTTCCACTCCTCGAGGACGATACAGTACAAAGGACATGAAACCATCCATGCCCAAATGGAATTACACATCAATACCGCTACAGCATGTGTGTAAAAGTAAATGTACCAGAGCACCACACCAGATAGTACCCCAAAATGCAATGTACATGGAAGCATACCATCCTCTGGGAGCTCAGGCACATCCTCATCTAGTATTTCAGCAAATGTGATCATTCCAGTATGCAGTCGCTCATATGAGTACTTCAGGTTTTCCCATTTTTCTTTCCTCTCTCCACTCAGTTCTCCTCTTGTCTGTAATATCTTCTTGTTCTGCCTTTCAAATGCCTGAAGATCTCTGTGTTCCTGAATAAAATGACAAACTCATATTTATCTTCATGGCTGGAAGGCAAAAGTCACTGTTTTCACGCACCACATTCAAAAGTAATCTTTCAGAGTCATGAAATAAACTTGTGTCTCTTGGCCATGTTACAAAATTCCCACACCTCTCCTATGAATATTTATTCTTTGTTCTTTGCATTCTGTTGTTTTACATTTACAGTATTTTCTTCAATATGTGCTTTCTACTGATAAACTAAATGTACTTCAATGGTGTTTGGAATAACCTAGACCTGTGGTCAAATCATAAATGTACAAGAAACAATTTGGCAGGGCATGGGAAAATCTAATACGTTCTGGCCACTAGCAAATACGATGCTTCCCATAATGTAATACAGATATGCTAACACGTTAATGCACCATGCCATTAAGGAATATAAGAGACAGAGGTAGTTGTTTGCATAAAATCAACGTACTATTACTGCACAAGTCAGGTCTGTAATCATAATGTTAAATCCTACCTTCATAACATGTTTTACTAATGATCCATAATATTCCTTCAGCAAAGCTTTAACATTGCGCTGCTTTTCCTTTGTAAGCAGCTTGCTTCTGGGAAGTGATACCTGATACTGCTCTGCCAGCAATCTAATTTTTCTTGGAACCAATCCTGAAACATTCCATATGGGCACTCATATTATTCAGGCATGTATATGCATTCAATAGACGGCTCATTTTTTCTAATGTGATCTTTAAGAACTTGCAATCCTTTACCACATTCATATTCATTCTTTCCCCTTAACCTCTAGTGCTGAAGTGCTGCGATTGCAATTTGCATTGAAAGAACAACACAAAACTCTACCGTTCACAAAGTTAATTAGGAACACAGACATATCTAATTCTTTTGTAGTTTCTTAAATATATAGTATATTGGAAAAGGTGTTTCATACCAGGAATGTATACACATGTATTATTGAGATTTATA
Source organism: Cryptotermes secundus (assembly GCF_002891405.2). Taxonomy (NCBI): domain Eukaryota; kingdom Metazoa; phylum Arthropoda; class Insecta; order Blattodea; family Kalotermitidae; genus Cryptotermes; species Cryptotermes secundus. The sequence goes on along the minus strand of NW_019724586.1, from coordinate 1,484,922 downwards.
TCTTATATTCTACACCAATTTTTTGTATGATATGCCATTCTAGGGAAAACTGATAAAAAGCTCAATTTGAACTTTATGTAAAGGGGCGATTATACTGAAATGACATAAAACAACATAACACATAGCTGAAAACTTTTAATTTGGATCCCCAATACCAAATCCAATTCAAAGTTTTTCACTAATTTCGAAAATTAAATGTGTACTGACAGACATCACACAACAAAAACCTTTATGATTTCAAATAGATTAAAATGATTTTCTTACAAAATCCTTCTTGTATTACGTCAACAAATGCATTTCTCTTTTGCATATATACAGGTAAGGCAGAAAGTTTCCACAGTGATTTATGTTAAAGCTTGTTGTATAGGCTGTACTGCTAACTTTTCATACAGGTAGAAGCATGAAATCCCTATATGACTGTAAAACAGTTTCAACCTTGACGAGCCCATTGTAATGTTGTCGCAGCAGAGATGCTTTCCATATGCACCAAAGAAAAGTAATATGGAGCAAAATGATTTTTGTAGGCTGAAAGTGCACCAGGGACAGAAGTCCACTGTAAACTTTAGGCACAATATGATAAGAGTGATTTAAAAAAAAAAAAAAGTAGTTGGTTGAGGCACTATGCTACAAGCCAGAAGGTTGCAGGATCAAGCTCCGATGAGGTGGAGTTTTTCAATTTACCTAATTTTTCCAGCCGCACTATGGCCCTGTGGTCAACTCTGCCTCTAATATTAATGAGTACCAAGAATCTTCCTGGTGGGTAAAGGGCAGGCAACACATAAGGCTGCAACTTTATCACCATCTGTGAGCCAACTGTCTAGAGAAAATGTGGAAGCCTCGATGTCTCACAACCCTATAGGCCTTCATGGCCTGTGACAGGAATAGTTTTTCCTTTCTGACACTATGGATGAGACATGGATCCATCATTTTGCTCTAGAGAGCAAACACCATGGTATGGAATGGAAATTACCAATATCATCAGTTGAAAATAAGTTCAAAATTAAACAATCGCGAGGAAAAATTATGTTGACATTTCTTTGGGTTGCACAAGAACCAATCTTGAAACACTACCAAAAGAGTAAACAGTGCCTCTTACAGTGAAATGCTCCCAGACCAGCTGAAACCGGTTATTCAAACCAAACTACTGAGAACTATAGTTGAAACATGTTGCAATGTTGCATGATAATGCCCGTCAACACACACTGTTGCCCACACTACTGAAAACCTCCACCAACTGAAATCTGAGGAGTTGAAGCATCCTCTGCATATTCCTGATCTGGCTACTGTCTATCTTCTGTTTGGTCCACTCAAATATACTCTGAGAGGCCACCATTTCACCAGTAGCCATGAAGTGAAAGAAGTGGTGCATGCATGGCCTATCACTCAACCATGAATATTTCTTCCCGAGGCCATACAAAAACTCGTAGACTGCTGGAATAAGTGTGGTGAAAAGGCCACAAACTATACACAAAAACGATGCCCTTGTACATATTCATTGTAATTGTATTATTATACAAAAAATTAATTGTGGATATTTTCTGGCACATACAAGGGTCCTACTTTGATGGTAGATGTTGCCGTACATCCTACCATTACAGTGCCATACCACTATTCTGGGAACTTTCTGACCGCCCCTCATATGTTATGTTAGTCTGAAGAGTGAGCAGAAACCACATTACTCATGTGTGAAAATGTTAATGTGAATACGTGGCCGCACCATAGCTCAAGCGGTTAGTCGCTGGCTTCCCACCGCGGCGGCCCAGGTTCGATCCCGGGTCTGGTCAAGTGGGATTGTGGTGGACAAAGTGGCACTGGGGCGGGTTTTCTCTGAGTACTTCGGTTTCCCCTGCCAATCTTCATTCCACCAAATTCTCCATCATCATAATCACCCAGGGCAGGTATTATAGGCCAATCAGTGGCCACCATGCCAAGTGGAACCAGCTGGACTCCACTCGCCACTAAGCGAATTTAAAAAAAAAAAAAATTAATGTGAATACAAGCTGATGCAATACAGAAAATACCTGCATAATCTTCACCACAGTGTCTACAGAAACTCAGAATGATATTGACATTGTTGTGCTCTTCCCTGTCCATGTTCACCAGCACTGTGAGTACATTTCCTAGGAGAGGCAATCCCTCCTTGTGTGTGAATATCCCTACATTTATCAATTCAGCATAAAATCGTAAATCGACTCTCAGTTTACTCTGATTTATCATCTGAAACACAATCAATTGTGTTAAAACCAGTACACCTATAAGTGATAATGGGCAATAACACGCCAAATTTCAGAAATGGAATTAATCTACTACATACTCAATGATTTTGTTTAGTTCAAATATGATGTAAAATTCAAATAAATCGCAATAACTAAAATTAACACTATATCTCTCTATAGATACTGTCATGTGTATGAGTGACTACAGGCAGGGTTTTGGATTCGATATTGGATTTACTGACAACTTTAACATAAAACTTGTAATTACACTTAATTATAGTGCCATCCCTGATCTGCACTATTTACAATTCACTAGAACACAAGCTAAGTCTCTTCCAGCCCACAGTGTCTTCACTAATAGCTGGCTGGTAACGATCCCAGCAATGGCTATTCCTCTGCTTCCATGCTAAGTCTTCTCTGAATGGCTGCTTCCTCCCAACTCTTCCAACTGTCCATTTTCTTCACAGCCTCCCATACAGAACTGACTTGGTTGCCCCAACTCTCTTCCTTATAACTTCTCAGCACAGCATACGCAGAGAACACTGTTCATTCTCATATGCATATCCATTGCCGCAGGACAGTTTACCGAGGCGTTTCTTAGCAGCGGCCGTCTATCCTTGCTTATTAAGAATTTGCTGCCTACCAACAGACATCGTTCCATTGTGTTTCATGGCTTTTGCCTAGACACGAAAGTTGTTCCAGAGCCATTCGCTAGCAATGGTTATTTCTCTGGCTTCACAGTTCTTGTTTAGAGCAAATATGCCACATTTCTCCCGCCTTAAATCTACTCGTTCTGAGTAGCCCATTGGTGTGTCACTGTTCCTTCCTTTTTAATGGCTGTGTTGGTGACATCTGTCATTGATCTCACCTTAATTCCCATGGTTTGGTTTTCATGAAGATTACTCTCTAACCACTCCTGCTGCTCCCTCCTTAAGGCCGCTCATCCCAAGTGGTTCCCTTATAGGGTACCAGTCGGTCAAAGTTTATCACCATCATCTTCCTCCATTCAGTGCAGTCACAAGTTCCAAGAATGGTCAATGTTCCTACATCCACAGCTCTTACTCCAGGTGTAGTTTCTTTTATCTTTTTTTTGTTTTGGAGGGGGCCGACCCCTCCACAATGTTCTGATGCTCATTTTTTGAATCCTGACAGATGATCCAGCTATTCTCTTTGTGATCTCCTGCCCTAGGGTCTCCCTGAAGGACTCATTAACATTTTCCTGTGCTTCCAGTGGTAGGTGCTGTCTTCTGCTTCTTCCTCTGATATCACTGCCAGTTGTCCTCTCCTTCCTCAGACATAGCTGCCAGATTGAGCCTTGGTCCCTTATACCATCATTGCATTCCAGACCTTTCTGTCGTCTCATGTTGTTTGTCCAATCTTTCTGAGGTCTTTGTACAGCCATGTCCTTGTCTTGACCATGACAACAGTGTCCCTTATGCCACTCAGGAATGGCATGGCGGATCACCCCTCTGTAGACAGCAGCCAACTTCTCTGGAACCACCACCACCCTGGTTCAATTTTACACCTGCCGGCGGCATCTTACGGTTAGATGCTGGTCCCCATACCGCTTCTTCAGTGCTCTAACGGTTTTCACTTCAGCCTCTTCTTTAGGGACTTCCTGCTGCTCTGCTATGGTCTCTATATTCAGGATTTGCCTCCAAATGCATGGCATTCCACTTCTACCAGGAAGTCTAAATTTCTGCTTCCATTGGTTACTGGGTGGTCTCTATCCTGGATGCCATCCTTCCCAGATAGGCCTAGGTCACTTCTCAGCAAGCCTTTATCTTATCTCGCCAGGCATTCATATTAGCTTCCATCCTTTCCTGATGGGCGTCCATCTGGGCCACTATTTCTTCTTGAACTGTCTCTGTCCTGGCTTGGTGGATATCCATTCAGGAGACCAGAGTACTTAGAAGGACCTCAGTATTCTTGTTATCGGCATCTATCCTGACTTCCAGCCTTGCCGTCGATTCCACTTGGTTGACATCCACCTTTACTTGGTTGGTGTCCATTTTTCCCCGGTTGGTTCTTATGTCATCTTTCATTTCTTGTCGCATTTCTTGCATGGCGTTCTGGAGTTCTGTCACTTTTGCTGTTCTCATAGTATGGCAGTATAATGATCAAGATTCAATGCAGTCTCCAATCTGATGAGTTCTTAAACTAACTGTCAGGTGTCAGAATAGATATTGACAGGGTTTTGGATTGGACATTGGATTTATTGACCACTTAAACACACAACTGGAAACTAAAATCAACTGCTGCGCCAATATAGATCTCCACAATTCACAAATCACCAAAGCACCCGCTAAGACTTTTCCATCCTGCTGTCTTCACCAGCGATTCCCTGGTAACGACTACAACAAAGGGAAGAAAAATCTGCGAGTGAGGATCTACTCGGCGCCACATCCCAGAAGATGGCATTCTTCACAGTCACTGCCTTGAAAACCTCAAATCTTACATACTACTATATAATTCCAAAATATGTATGATGATCTTAATTTCATGCATCCTGCTGTGCTACAATATACAACTCTTTAATGAACCGTCACAACACAGCAAATAGTAAAACATCAATGTCAGCGTTCAGCTGTGGCTTTGCTACATGTTTCGGCCACTATCAGCCATCATCAGGCAAATATATATCAACAAAAATCTACCATTTAACTGCAATCAAAGAACACATACGTGACATAAAAAATAACGGACAAAGTTCCAAATTTGCTCAACATGTGTTGGACACCACACATGAATATGGTACGACATACAAAACATTGGAGGTTTTATATATCAGCAACAAAGGCCGAACCTTAGATACTTACGAAAAGTTTCATATATACGAAATCAGTAAACTACAACTGAATGATAACTTTACTGAAATGTTCAGTCTAATATGACGTTATAATTGATACATACAAAACGTAATATACAGTTATACCCCTCCCCTCCCCCTTACCATCACTTCCGCATACATCTTATTTCTATCCCCCCCTCCCTCCCTTACACTGACCTTAATCCTACATCACCAAATCAGTCGTAGTTTGCTTTCCATGCAATACGGACAATTCTTCTTAATGACGAGGCAGCATTACACAATTCATTAATTGCTACACCATGGGCCTCTCTTAAAATCTTCTATATAAAGTAATATCGAATTTCCCTATTGTCTACGGAAACGCACACAAAGTATATCCAAAGACTGAGTCAATGTTTTTGAAAACATCATTAATATTTTATCTTGTTATAATACTTCCAATTTTTAATTTTTATATAATCTGAACTTTTGTATTTTTTACATAAGCATTTTTAAATTTGTACAATCAATAGTGTTATATCCATTCTATGATTGCAGTTAAATGGTAGATTTTTGTTGATATGTATTTGCCTGATGATGGCCGATAGTGGCCGAAACATGTAGTAAAGCCACAGCTGAACGCTGACTTTGATGTTTTACTATTTGGTGTGTTGTGACAGTTCATTAAAGAGTTGTATATGTATGATGACAAGACTTTGAAAAATTTGTGTATCTGTTAAATCATTTGTGCCTGAAACTGACATGAACATGACTCCTGCACAAATTACGGATTTTCTCTGTGATTCAATACTAATTAAAATTCTACTGCAACATGAATTATGGAGTGCCAGAAGATAACTAAAATTGTTTTGTACAAAGCACTTGTGCATTCAGAATTACAAATGGCAATGCTGTGGATGTTTAGAGATTTTCTTTTTCAAAAGAATGGTGCACTCTTCATTTAAAATGTTACCAAAATATAAAATGATTACTTTACAAAAACATTAGTAATGTACTTACACGGTCATCTTTCTTAACTGTTAAGAACCTATGCCAGTTCTCCAAAAGATGTGAAGAGAATTCTGCATACATATGATGCAGGGAATTACACAGCTCCACAGCAGCAATAACATCTGTCATCTTCAGTTTGGCCTCCACTATGGCTGCTGCAGCTTCACTTACATACTTTGTTAAGTTGAGTGTTGACATATCCTTCAGCAAGGAGTCAAGTTGATTGCATGTAAATGTTTTCTATCAAACAAAACAGTAATTAATGTGAAATTCCAGTGCAGACTTAAGCACAAAGAATGCATAATGCACTAAATAGATGATACACCAATTATTATCTAAAAACAGTGTACAGCTAAGAGTGGTACTTACAAGTTTCCTCACAAATGCTGTATTCTTCTTAAGGCTTGAATCCAATTTGGAGAAGTGAGAGTCATCTGGGCGTAGATTGACTACATCCTGATTCTCCTGACGAAGAATTTGCTTCTGATTAAGTCTCTGTTCTACTTCAGATACATACAAGTCTAGAATTTTCTGAAATAATACAATTTATCTGAACGTGTCATAAATTATATGCATGCAGGGAACAAATTTTCTGTATACTTCAGACAGTGTAAGAGAGTGCGTCTGAATGTGCACTTGTGTCTGTGTATGTGTTATGGTGGAAGCAGTACAGAGTATACTGACATTATATAACATACACATTACAGCTTCACACCTCTAAGACATTATGTTTACTCTGACTTGCTTTCATTCAATACTTCCATGGTTTAAGGCTCAAAATGTATGAACTGGTTCCAATACTTATACATATATCATATTATTTTAACAAGTGTCATACACTGAAAAACGAGTGAAATTTGTATATAAAGGACTTAGAATTTCATTCTTATAATCAAGTCTGAGAACTGGTACATCCAAAATTATCATTCAATTTGATCTGCATTTCAGAGAATACCATGAACTGCAAAACAGAAGATAGTGTAACAATCAACAGTACCTTCTTCTGCGATACAATGCCATGCATTCCACTGTATGCCCACCATAATTTCAGAGAACCCCTACCAGACTACACATCATTACAACTCAGAAGACAGTACCCTACACCAGTCATTCTCAACCTTTGTGAGACCGTGGCCTAGTAAGGTGAGGTCCCTATTTAATTGATGCCATGGCCTGGTACTGGGCCGTGGCCCAGCAGTTGAGAAACACTGCTGTCAGAACATTGAAACCTAGCATAATACTGTTTTGAGATTCATTTTTCTAAATTTGTTATTTAACAGTAATATCAGTATTGAGCCTCTATAAAGACAATGGCAGGATGACAAATGAATGTGGAACAGTTGGTGAATAAGAATTGACAGGGGAAACTGAAGTACTTGGCGAAGACCTGCTGCAGTGGCCCTCTGTGCCCCAGAAATCCTACATTACCTGACCTTGGACAAAACCATGGCTGCTGCAGTGGAATGCTGACAACTGACCACCTAAGCTATGGCAAAACGTGAAAACTCATTTCAACAGAATAGTTTTCATAAGCATTTCAACATAAAAGGTAACAGTAGGCTATTTTCAGGCACTGTCCCAGCAATCACTTGGCAGAATTGAGTAAATAATGACAAAACCCACTTGGAATAAAGAGACCTTGGGCAGGATTTAGACTGGATAACTTTCAAAATGCAAGTCAAATGCATTACCACTGGAGCAAACACACTTTCCAGATGTGTGCCTTGCTGTAATTTAATTTATTCTAAATATTAACATATTGTTGAAAAACTATAAATATCACATGGCACACTGAAATCTGTTCCTTGGACTTCATAAATACCCACCATATCAAAAAATGTTTCATATAAAAGTTACAGTTCTTAATGAGCTGTATATTCTATGTCAAGTATTAACTTTGTGTAATGAGCTAATTTTGTTAACTACAATAAAGGTCAATACAAGTTTCAAATAAAAGATGGGTTCTAATTGACCAATACATAATTTAAATTGTCTGGCAATTTTGGTAAGAAGCCCCAGTATCAAATTTCATTAGGATTCATAGAGCTTTTACAGATGAGAAACAATGACATATGCATACATAATCCCTATATCATACATTTATATTATGCATTAAAAGTGGCTATCATGATAGCATGACATTAACCCAAGAATATTTACCTTATCTTCACTTGCCATTGCAGATGGCTGAAGAAATGCAGTTTCTGATGGCAAAGTTTGATCTGGAACAACGTCAATTCCAAGACAATATTTGCTGTTTACAGATGATCCTTCCAACTGCACGTATTCATGAAACATGTCACCTACAATTTCTAAAGCTGGCTTATCCATTAAATGCTCAGGGTTTCCTTCATTCAATTCTGCTGTTGAATTTTCTAAATTACTTACACTTGTGTCTCTCATTGTTCCATTGTCCGTATCACTGGCTTTATACTCCACAGCCACATTTCCAAAGGAACTGTCAGTTACAAATTTGTTATTCTCACCAGATGTACCAGAGTCTTCCAAGAATTCAGAATCATTTTGTTGTCCATCTCGAAAAGGTGACACTGATTTGGCACTAGCGAGCACACACACAGAATGTTCGGTCTTGTCAACAATTTCTACAGGTCTTGCAAAATTTTCTTCATGGCATAATTCTACAAACAAATTCTTTCCTTGCTTGACACCAGAAGTTTCTTCTTCCTTTAATTTTTCTGCAACATTTCCTGGAGTCTCAAAACTGCTGAGGGTGGACTCTTCGGCATGAACACTACATATATGGTCATCAGTTTTTAAGCTGTCTTTCGAGTGATCATTTGGTGCCCCACTTCTGTTCTCCAAGTCACAACTAGAATTATTACTATGCTCTGCATCTTGGGAAGTAACCAAAGAATCTACAATTTCAAAATTTCTATTACCTGACATTGCTGCTTGTTCCAACGTATCCAAACCCGCTAATTCACCTCTCTCTCCATACTTCCCCAACTCTTCTCCTGTGTCAAGCAAAACATCAGCTTTCTGGTTAGACTCCTCAGTGTCCACACACTCTTCTTGGGCAGTACTGATGTTTCCCAAAAGTTCATGCATTACATCTTTAAATCCTGACTGACCTTGTGTTGCTCTTTCTACTGCAGCATCTTTCATAATATCTGGGTATCTTGGTGTGGCATCTTCTAATGTTTCTGGTTTAACATTTGCTTCTCTTGCTGGAACCCATTCTGGAATTTCAAGTGATATATCCATGATATCTCCCCTCTTTGCCAATGCCTCCTCCAAGTGCACCAGTTCAGTTCCTTTCATCATTGTGAGCTCTGATGACTCTGCTGAAACTTCCAGAGGACCTGACTTAACTTTATGTAATTTTGAAGATCCCGATTCAGTTCCTCCTGAAATTCTAGAGTACCCTTCAGATGTGATTTCTGGCATTTCAATGTCAAACTGCTGCATTATCACGTATGATCTGTCATTTTCTTCCATATTTTCACATGAGGACAAACCCTCATAAATATGTCCAGGTTTCTTGGAATCCCCCATTAAATTCACACAAAAACCATCTGTGGCAGGAAAATCATCTCTTCCCTCCTTTTCAAGATTCTGCTTACACAAATTATTTTCAGTTTCAACATCTGAACCTTCTGCAGTGTGTAATAAGGAAGAGACTATTTCACTACTCCTGCCATCGCACAACATTCCCTCAACAGCTCCCAAATTATTAATTACATTACTTTCTGCAGATTCTTTGTTAGTGCTTTCACATTCAATGGCAGAGTTCTCAATGGTCATCCTCAAGGCAGAAGTACCTTCATTTTCAACATCAACACCACCACTGCCATTCAAAAGTTTGTCACTTGCAGACATTTCCATCTCCTCCACTCTAACTGCATCTTTCAAAAGTTCTGTTGAATTGTCCTTCATTTCTAAAAGTACAGACTGATCTGGTCCATATCCAGGATCACGACATTTCTTTAGATCATTATTATTTTGATGCCTACGACACCGCTCTTCGTGCTCACGTTTCCAACTCTTTGCTCTTCGCTCTGGTATAAGATCTGTGGGATCCATATTATGCACTGTAAAAGCAATCACACAAATTATACTATAATAATTGCAGTAAGCCTCCTTGTGTAACAATCTACCAAAACTCTGAGTTCCTAGACCAAAGTGTATAATTCCAATTGAATCTAACATCTGCATAACAGTGGTAAAGATAAATAGAACTAAAACTGATATGCTTTTCCTAAATTCAAGACAAATTTATAAAGAAATTATCAGAACTATAGAACTACTGAACCAATTACTGAGATATGCTATCTCATTAAACACAAATTTGTAAAATTTACTTATTTTGAAACAAAAACAATATATGTCTATATTAAAATTACTCTTTTTAACAGAAGATAGTGGCATTATGAATTTATTGGATGATGAAAATCAATGAAGTATTAAGGTAAAATACATGCAACTAGACATGCACACACATCAATACTGAATAATGGGAAGAAACAGTACTAGACTTTATTTACACTCAAACCCATTTCTGAATGAATCTACTCAATTTTGATATGTATTCGTAACTTATTCTGCTACAGTTCATACACTTGAAACATATCATCAGCCTGAACAATACGCTGGTAAGAGGCAGCGCACACCTACCTACTTCTCTTAAAACTTCTACAATTAGTGCCCCCCCCTTTCTTGTTCTTCTCTCCAGAAAAACAGAGAACTGTCCACTCATTTAGGACTCATACATTCTTGTAGTCATCACTGGCATAAAATCATGGTCGTGAAGTTTCAGAATCTTAGTCTCACTGTGAGCCTAGAAGAAGAGTTTAGCAGAAATGTGCAACCAATGTGAGAGAAAGACATGACAAAGTGTGTACTGGAGACATATTAGTTCAATGCTGGCAGCAACAAGTCACAAGAAGAGAACAGTTGAGTGGCATACAATGTAATAGTAATGGACAAACACATGCTAAAGGCTAACCTACTGATTATGAAACATCAACTGTTCCAAAACATAACAAATGTTTTGATAAGTTCTTGAAAGGTGTAAAGGGAAAGGTAAAGTTGTCCTTGTGCTTGACTAATTAAACACTACGTCATGAAGGCATATGGGAGAGTGGATGTTTAGATCCACATTTTCTTGACCTCGATACTAGCTGAAGGTGAGTGGTCAGCTTCATGCTCCTGATGCTTTACCCCCAGGGAAAGAGGCTCCGGTACCCATAACTGATGACCCCAACAGTGTCTGTGAGCTCATGGATTGTTCAGTAACAGGCTTCGTTAATGAATTCTTGAACTTTTTCAACATTTTCTGTCCTTTTGTTGGTGGTTGGTCACACTGAACATTAGTCATCTTCATCTTCAACATTCTACTGGCCTTGAAATGTGAATTCCACTAAATAACCACTGTCTGGCTTAAAGAGTGTTCTACAAAAGCCTCACAAAGCATTTCAAGGGTTTTGGTAGCAGAATTACTGAGCTGCAAGCAAAACTTGATGCAGACACATTGCTTGATTTTGCCATCCATCTCAAACAAAATGAAACACTAAGTCAAAAAAGCACTCATGTAAAAACAATGCATGTTCACAGTGTGGTGTCATGTGGCAGACCGATGCAATAGGCTTGTGTGTGACCTTGGCCTCCCCTCTCATCTTCTTTTACTGAGGCAGTTACAATAATAGTCTTGTAACTATCTGACATCACCTCATATTAGTGTTCCAAGCCAAACAGGGGCAGAACTTAACCTTACTTTTATATGACTTCAGAGAGAAATGTTTATATTTTCCACAAAATCTTCAACAATTTTTTTTTATTTGTTTCCTTCTGGTCTGTCACACTAACAATTATAAATACAAACCACTCCGTCCAATGTGACATATAAGTTTTTACTATGTTAAAACTTATCTCCCTTACATGTTTCGGTTCTTGCAGGCCATCTTCAGAGGGAACATCATTACAAACTGGAAACTACCATCACAAAGGTGTTTTGATTTAAAATACATACACTTATATCCTATAATGCACAGTACGCATAAAGTCGAACATTTCACAATCACAGCAGCTTCCTGGCATTGCAAAGTTTTTAAAAGTTTCTAGATGTTATTTAAAAAACCTTTATTGTAAATAGTTAACATTTTTTAAACCACGTAGGTTCGTGTCCGTACTCCTATCGTCCTTCTTGTATGGGGCAGATTTTGTGCCGCCTGTCTATCTTGATGAGGAGGTTCTTGATGTCGTCCAGGGTTTGTTCGTGGCCACAAAATCTGCCCCATACAAGAAGGACGATAGGAGTACGGACACGAACCTAAGTGGTTTAAAAAATTTGAACTACTGACAATATAGGTTTTTTAAATAACATCTAGAAACTTTTAAAAACTTTACAACGCCAGAAAGCTGCTGTGATTGTGAAACGTTCGACTTTATGCGTACTGTGCATTATAGGATATAAGTGTATGTATTTTAAATCAAAACACCTATTGTGATGGTAGTTTCCAGTTTGTAATGATGTTCCCTCTGAAGATGGCCCGCAAGGGCCGAAACATGTAAGGGAGATAAGTTTTAATGTAGTAAAACTTATATGTCACATTGGACGGAGTGGTTTGTATTTAAAATCTTCAGATTTAAACAGATCTAAACAATTCTGAAGTTCCACTGCTCAAAACTCTATACCACATTTAAGATCTAAAGTCTGTAACAATGGTACATTAGTACAAATATTGTTTTTTGACAGTATCCATCATCCAGGATGCTGGATAGTGCCCAAAAACATAATATTTGTTCTATACCACATTATTATTAATACTATTTATCATTATTATTTAATAATACTTTTCATTAAATTTCAAGGCCAATTACATAGTATTCAACTGGGAAACTATGAAAGCTAGTAAATATTTTTCCTTTGTCATACAAGCACTGGTTTCAAATATACATTAGAGTTCCAAGCCAAACAAAGGCACCCCTTAACCTTACTTTTATAACTGACTTCCACAAAATCTTCAATCAACCGTTTGTCACAGATCTAAACAATTCTGAAGTTCCAATGATCAAAACTCTATACCATAATTTACATGTAATTAACAAATCTTGAATGAAGCAACACCGCTTACTGCAATTATTTTTGGTACTGTGTATTAGTTGTCATTAGTCTGTTCAGTATACTCTATGCTCAATTTATCAAATATGCTTAAACATCTGTGTTTAAAAGCAGTCCATACTTGCTCTGCATAAAGTGTAACACTTCCAGTTTTTGGGTCCACAATTCAGTAAAATTTTACCGTCACAAGAGAAGAAATCTCGTAGGATATTTCGGTTTATGTTAGATCTACTACACGTCTCCTCATACAAAATTTCTCTCAATCATGCTGAAGTTGGTACAATTCCAGAAAGGTTAAATCCATACACTCCATTCATTGCTGACATTCCTACAATACTGTATTTTATTGTCATTTGACATTTCTGTTACTGTAAATAGTAAATGCAGCAACTAATTTTCGTATAACATGTGTTCACTGCACACAATGTAAAAGTTTACATCATCTGTTAACTTACGGAAGCAATACAAAGTAGAACCTTGTTTCTGTCACACCTATGACCAAATTTTACTTGAATAACGTTTATACTGTCACTAGGGGGAAATAAAACCCCTGACGATGAAAATCCTACTTCTCATTTTCTGCCTTATTAATAGCATTCATAACACATTACTATCTCTAACTTACACTCGCAATAACAATCCTGCTACAACCAAAGGTGTGTTAACCGTGACGACCGTGACAGACCAACAAACCAAGGATCACTAAAGATTATTGCATATATCTATGCCTAGGCAGGGCGCACAATGAAACTGGCAACCGCAACACAACCGCGATTTCTGAGAAAATTTTCCGATTTCAAGCAGGCAACTGGTTTCCTGACTAGCAGGCGCACACCGAGGAAACCTACATTCAATTAATTTCTCACGTAAGTGTGTTTGCCCGCCAATTTCGTGCGCTTCTATGCAGTGTCAGATAATATTGGTCCTGTAATAATATGGTGGTCGATGAGGCGGCGTAAGAAGAGATGACAGCAGAAAAGGAATCATTGGGTGCATACGTTTTTTCGCGACAATTAAAACTCAGGTGCTTGTATTGTTTAGAAAGAATTTTATCAGGATCCATAACTGTTCAAATCATTTTACAGATTGAGCATTGAATGTTTTTTTTATAAATGGATCTTGTAGGACCTCAAATTCGAAGCCAAGATACAAATTTTCGTCCAGCTGTGTCAGCAGAGCCACATGCAAAATTATCTTTTTGTATATTCCAATTTTTATGTTTTTGGACAGCAGACAAAAGGTTGTGGACTGAATGGGAGCAAGCATTACCCAAGTTCAATCCCCTCTTAATTTCCTCTTGAATCAGGCTTTGATTAATTATCATCATTCGCAGATATCTGAACTGTGCCACATTGTCAAAACATCTGTTACCTAGCTGTATGTCATGATTTTGCCCTGAATTTTAATTATGAGACACCAACATATACTTAGTTTTCTCTGTGTTCACTTCTAGACCAACCTCACTAACGTCAATTAAAGTTTCTGTGTTTCTCTTTATGGTCTCTATATTATCACCCAGTACATTCACATCATCAGCATAGACTTACAGCTGATGTGTCCTATTCAGTTTCAGTTCAACCTTGTTTTCCTGGAACTTCCTAATGGCATATTCTAAAGCAAAGTTGAAAAGGAATGACAATAAAGCATCTCCTTGTTTTAGACCATTCTGGCTAGAGAAATTATCAGACAAATATTTACCTGATATATTGGGTTTTCGGACTTTATCCAGCATCCTGGTTTTTAAGATAACTAATAAAAACACGACGTTTCGGAAACTGGATCTGTTTCCGTCCTCAGGTGAAGGAAAACACCTATTCTGTTGGGTCCCTTAGAAAGAGCTAGCCTCAATCACTGGACCAGTGACGGAAACAGATCCAGTTTCCGAAATGTCGTGTTGTTATCAGTTATCTTAAAAACCAGGACGATGGATAAAGTCTGAAAACCCAATATATCAGTGTGTTATATACCATCGTCAGAATCCTATAGTAACTACAAATATTTACCTATATGGATTTTACCATATGTTTCATTTAAATATATTTTAACCAGCCTAATTAGTTACATGGGTATCCTAAACTCTATCAGAATATTGTTCAATACTTCCCTCCTAACTTAATCATAGGCTTTGTTGAAGCCTACGAATAGCTGATGTACTGTCTCATTGTACTCCCATCTTCTCTCCTGTATCTGACAAATGCAAAAGATCTGATCTGTATTTGATCTGTTATGTCGAAACACACACTGATGATCCCCAACAATTTTGTCTATGTATGGACTTAACCTTGAGAGAAGAACACTGACTAAAACTTTGTATGAAGTTGATAGCAGTGATATCTCCTGATAATTACTACAGTCAGTTTAATTACCCTTCTTGTGAACTGGTACAATAATAGACACCTTCCACTGATCAGGCTATTTATCATTATTCCAAATAGTATTAATTAGTTTACAGATCTTAGAATATATTTCACCTCCTGCTTCAATAAGTCTGCAGGAATTTGATCATTACCTGGTGATTTATACTATTTCAATTTTGCAATAGAAATTTTAATTTGATTTGTCTCATTCTGGTCTGTCACACTATTAAAAATTATCCACTTAGAAATTTTAACCTCAAAAAGGCTAGAATCACATACTAACTGCTCAGCTGTATGTACTTCTATCTGCCTAACATCACTGACCCTATGTACATTCAATAAATGAGAGTAGTTCTTCCACCTATTCAAAATGTTGGAATCTGCAAGCAGATCACCATTCTCATCCTTCACTTAGTTACTTCTAGGTTGGTAACCCCTCTTAAAATCATTTATTCCCCTATACAGGTCTATAATGTTCTTGTTCCTACTGTTCATTGCAATCTCATCAATTCTGTCTTTCAGATATTCCTTCTTTTTGTTCCTGAAATGCCAGCTGATTTCACATATTATATTGATCTGATTATCCCCATTTATTTCGCTTTGATCCTGTAACCACTTGTTTTCTTTGGTCTAATAATTTTGAGCATCCTTCATCGAACCATGGCTTATGTGCTTCTTAAGTTCATAAGAACTCAGACTTTCCTTGGCAGAATTTTGATATTCTCTCTAATACTTTCCATAGCTTTAGGAAGTTAATAGAATTTTCCGTCAATTTCGCGGCAATAGAGGTCACATCACTTTTATTATTCTAATTTCTAATGGTTTAATTAAAACCATCATCAGAGGCACTTTTCATATGGCAGGAGACATTGTTAATTAAGCTGGTTTGATGTTCACTTTCAGTTGTGTTATTCACAGATGTATGTTTCGTATTATTGTCATAGGTTTTAGTTATGACGGCACTCGTCGTCCTATAAAAACATAAACATGCAGAATAATTGGGTATGCCAGTAGGCTATATGCAGCATAGGAATTATCACATTTCCCACAGTAGATTTCTTATGTTTGGATTAATCACTATTAGACTATTTAAAATTTAATTCAAATTGTCGTAAGTCGTTGTTGGTTGTCAATTCTTCCCGTGGATGGGAGTCATCATTCTTGGTGGTGTGTGGGCTTGTATGTGTTATGATGTTACACACAGTGTCTCCTGCCGTATGAAAAGTGCCTCTGATGATGGTTTTAATTAAACCAAAACATGTAAGGCAAGAATAATAAAAGTGATGTGACCTCTATTGCCGCACTGGACAGAAAATTCTATTAACTTTCTAACTTAATAGTGCAGTGGACCAGAATGAGACAATTAAAAAAAATTCCATTGCTTTATTTACATCCACCTGTGTTTAAGTTTTTTCAAAGCCATGAACCTATTTGAGATTTCAACATGATACTGCTCTTTACCCTCTATCTTGTTTAATTTTTTGCGATTGAACCTCTCCATATGAACTCTGGGCATTGTTCTTTTACTCACTGCCAGTCTTTCCCAAAACTTTGCCACCACGAGGCAGTGGTCAGTATCACAATCTGCTGTCTTGAATGAGCGGACATCAAGTATACTTGAATGTCATCTCCTATCTATCAAAAGATGGTCAATTTGATTGTGTCTTTTCCCATCAGGAGATGTCAAAGTAAATTTATGGATGTTATGATGTGGGAATCTTGTACTTTTGACAGTTAGATTTTTAATGTGGCAAAATTTACTACTCTTAACTCCATTATCATTACTAATTTCGTGCGAACTCTCATTCACACTCATTGGTTTGAAAATGTCTTCCCTACCTACTTTGGCTTTGAAATCTCCTAACAAAATTTTCATATGGTACTCCAGGAATTTATCAAATACATGTTCTAGTTCTTTGTAGAACCTGTCCTCTTTATTATCAATTTTATCTTCTGTTGGGGCATGAACATTCAGAACAATGATATCACACCAACACAGGGTGTTAAGGAGAATACACATATTTGGTCCAAAGGGAGATGAAGTGAAAGGAGGATGGAGAAAACTGCATAATGAGGAGCTTCATAACTTGTACTCTTCTCAAAGTATAATTAGAATGATCGACTCAAGGAGTATGAGGTGGGCAGGGCATGTAGCGTGAATGGGGAGAAGAGGAATGCATATAGGATATTGGTGGGAAAGACAGCACTGGGAAGACCAAGGCATAGGTGGGTGGCCAATATTAAAACGGATCTTAGAGATCGGATGGGATGGTATAGTATGGATTGGCGGCTTCTCAAGAAGGACTCAGCTCCATGAGTGAATGAGTATGTCAACAGAAGAAAGACTACTGATTACTCTGAGGTAAGGAAAGTTTCGTTTTTATTGATATACAAATTCTGCAGATCACAAAGCAGTTGTTTGCATTGTTTGAGCAGACATATTTGTATTTTGATAATACTAAAAGTTTTATATATATATATATTTCTCATGAAATGATGGAATCTGGTCACTGGTTACCACACACCTGTTTGCCTGCTCATCTGTACACTCTTCTTCCAACAGCAACAAATATCTGTTATAAAAATTTACATGGCTGTGTCTCTGAATACCGGAACTGGTGTCCCACACTGAGGTCGTAACTCTAAGGCAGGGCACGCCTGATGAATGCTGACAAAGCACCGACTGTAGTGGGCTAGCTTGTGCTAGCAATGACGTTCCACCTTGTTCGGCACCTGGGAGATTGTAGGCCACCCGTAGGGCAGTAAGCACTGGTGGTGGCCTTCCCAGTGGGTTTAGACGACCACTCTTGGAGTCAAGGTAAGAGTCACTCCAACTGGCTCCAACTGACTGACAAGCACATCGGAGGTCCACATCTTTATCTCCTGTGGCTAGCAGCGCCCGACCCAATAGGCATTGGTGTTGCTGTGGTCCATGCTGATTGAGCTAACAAGAAGTTGGTAGCTGGCCTGGAGATGCACTGTGGTAGGCTCCTACACTTCTTTTAAAAATTCTGCTTAGTAACAGAACACCAACTTCTGATCCACTTTTTGTCAACAACTCTGGATGACATGATTTCTTAATGTCCAAGGAAATCCATTATTACTAGCATTTATTCACCAATAGCAAAAGATTCTTTTAATTGCTCTGGGATACAGACACTGAGACCTGTTGTTCTGCTTGGTCATTGCTGTCTAATGAGAACAATCATAACAACCAGTGAAATCAGATATCATGCCAACTTTAATCTCTTTCCTCATCCAAAACCACGCATCATTTCTGTTTACAGTGTCAGCATTAGGTGTGCATCCACACCATTTTGTGTTCATGAACCAGCCAAAATTCTCTTTATGATGCATGGCAGAGATGAACGACTTTTACAAATATGAATAGAATAGAGATGCTAAAAAAAGAAAAATATTAGCAAAACTCACCAATACCGAAACTGGATTCAAATGGCACGAATGCTGTTCACCATGAACTAGTTAATATACTATACTATTAACTCCTCCTGCTGCTCTTGTCTCACCATAACCATGTACCACCACCACCACATAAATTCACTTTTGTTCCAAGGAAACCTAGTTTTCCATTACCTCTTCCTACCTAATGAATGTTTACTGAAAGGAAAACTATTTTTCTTTGCTTCTCTGTCCTCTTCCTTTCACCTGTAGTCCTGTCATGGAAATTAAGAGGGATTTAAATATACATACACCCATTTTAGGTTATGAACAGAAGAGGAAGAGGAGGAAGAAGGGGAAAAGCAGGAAGGAGGAGAACAAAGAGGAAGAAGAGGAGGAGGAAGGGCACGAATAGGAGAAGGAGCAGGAAGGAGAGGAAGAGGAGGGGGAGGTGGTGGTTTTTGTTGTTTCCCCCAAAATGACTTGAACTAAAACTTTGCAGTTATGTACTGTAGATAATTCTGATTGTTTGGTTGTCACCTGAATGGCTATTTAGGCACATACTCATATACACACAACAATTGTTACTGTTGGAAATGATGTTTTCTTCATGGTCCATACAAAGTGGTTATAAGGATGACAATTGGAGCGACTGAGTTAGTTGAAAGTTTGGCTGTGAAGAGAAGTTACTGTGAGACTGTTAAAATCCAATGCCAGGATATGACTAGTGAAGATTGAGAAAACTAACATGTGCTAGTGATTTGTAAAGTGTGAAGATCAGTGATGGTGCTATAGTTGCTTATAGTCCTGAGTGGTGTGAATAAGTGGTCAATAAATCCATTCATCAATCCATATTCCATCTATAGTCACCCCTAAATTATGACAGTATCATGGGTAGTGCTGCTGATGGCTGCTGGGAGAACTAATGCATGATGGGTGAATATATGTGCATCATGAATTTGTTTTTAAATAGTGTTATATAAATGGTAAATTTCATTTAAACTTTTTGCTGGTTATATCGTCACTATTTTGAGTGACTACAGATGGGGTTTGGATTGGAAATTGGATTTATTGACCACTTTAACATGTAACTCATAACTACACTAAATTGTAGTGCCACTGCTAATCTTCACACTTTACAAATCACTACAGCACATGATAAAGTCTTCTCAGTCTGCTTCCACTGATCGTTTCCCGGTAATGAATCTTACCAATGGAGATTCTTCAGCTTCTGTGCTCACATCATTATTGTTCGGCAAATATCCCACAAATGAAGAAAAGATTAGAACTATAATCTTTTCTCACTGATAACCCCTTGGCATGGACCATGTTGAAAACACCATTTCCAACAATTCCTCTATTGTTGCGTGTGTATTCGTTGCCATGGGACCATATTTGTTTGTGAAGGCGTTACTCAGTAATGGCTGTATATATTTGCTTATTAAGAGTCTGCTGCCTAGCGGTGGATGTTGTTCTATTGTGTGTTTCATGGTTGTAAGCCAGTAACAGGTCTAAATGCTACAGTGTTAAAATTCTGGATGCTTAAATATCAGATAACTGGTAATTTACTGTATAAAGTTAAGAGACCTGAATCATTTATATTAAAGCTGATAATCAATCATTATACATGTTATACATGGCAAAACATCATTTGGAATCTGAAATCTTTATTTGCTTCATTATTTTGTTTATATGACTAGCAAACATTTTTCTCAATCAGATATAATTACATGGTACTTAAATGTGAAATATCGACAAATCTTTTTTCAATGCATTATCTCCAGATGCTGGATCTTTGGATAATATCCAGTATGTTTTGTGTATCTGAAAGGATACTTTCTAAACTAATGGTCCTTTTACATGATTTGGCTCTGATACAGACTCATTTATATCATTTGTTTATCACATTTATCATGTAGTTCATAAAAGAAAAATAACATATAATAACATCCATAATGCAACACTGACACTGCATATCTTCACATACACCATCACTTAAAGGGTACATTTTTATATCAAATAATAGGGTTAGATAATTAATGAAAGTAAGTGGGTGCCACTGAGCAGCTAACTCACAAATGAATAATTAAAGATTTCTCAATGACTGCTAAAGAAGTAGATGGCTACTAGCTAAGTCAGCAAACATGAGAATTTCTCATAGGTGTTTACAGCTAAAAATTGAGACAGCACAGTAAACAGGAAACTTTGCTGAATGATCCATGCAAATGAGAAAAATCCCGAAGTTTATTAGCATAGATAACTTCACAATGAACATAAAACTTGAAGCTAAAGATATAGATATATTGTTAGTAGGTTTACGTTAAAAATTCAAATAATTACATAAATATAATTAATTACAGCACTGGTAACGTGACAATATAAATCATTTTAAATAATCTCTTAAGGGGTTTATTTCCATTCAAAGTCATGTTGAAAAAAAAAAGTGTCACTGCACTCAGAAAATTTAGATTAATTCCGAATGCACAGAGCTTGTGATGAACATGTCTGCACGCAACCAAAACCAAGACCACAGCTGAAAACATCCACGATGGTCTGTATCATCTTTCTGATCTTTCCCAGCATTTCAATGGTCAATACATCACAGGAGAATACATACAACTTGTCACTGACTGGAATTTTTTGAATGAAGCAGCTACATTACACTTTTTTTTTTAATTTTTTTAAATTTGCTTAGAGGGGGGTGGAGTCCAACTGGGTCCACTCGGCACGGCAGCCACTGAATGGCCTATTCTACCTGCCCCGGGTGATTATGATGATGGAGAATTTGGTGGAATGAAGACTGGCGGGGGAAACCGAAGTACTCTGAGAAAACCCGCACCAGCGCCACTTTGTCCACCACAAATCCCACTTGACCAGACCCAGGATCGAACCCGGCCCACCGCAGTGGGAAGCCAGTGACTAACCGCTTGAGCTATGGCGCGGCCTTACATCACACAGTGACCTAGTTATGACTGGCAGGTCATCCTAACTGAAATTCCACGTGTTTGCAATTCAAGTTAAAGAGTTAGGCCCTTTGTATCCTACCTCAAAATAAATGACTGGTAATATCTGTGAAGCTAGATGTCCTGTCGCCCAAGAAGCTAGAACTTTTCTCATAATAACACTGCATTACACATATAAAACAATGCAATACAACAACGTGCCTTCTCAAGCAAAGTTCAGTTAATAATCAAAAGACAAAGAAAAATATATAAATAACATGTGTTGAGCTTCTATCCACACAATGTGGTTTATAATTAACCAACTACAAGTATCCACTTATTTCATTACATGCTTAAGCCTAGCTGGTTGGCTGTCAGGCTAATTCTATATTCATTGTTCACTTAAAAGTTATTATTACATAATGGCCAGTTTTACAATATTGTCCTGTGATGAATGATTATATGGTAGATGGGGTTTGGATTCATAATTGGTTTTATTCCTTGTTGGCCAGCAACTTTCCCAAAACTAATTATTCCAATCCAGTAAATTTCTGCTGGCCCACACCGGCACAGCCATTCTTGGTAATAGGTTCCATCAGGACCCATGACCATATTTGTCTTCTTTCCACATTTTTACATGTTTTGCACTGGGGCCTCCTCTTCAATGAGAGGAGGAATTAGACGACTACTACTGGTCATTCCCCTTCTGCAAGAAAGTGACTGCTGGCTCTCATGCTTGCTCACTATCCCAGAAGTGACAACTAACTATTTGTCAAAGTCAAAGTCAAAGTCACATTGTGACTGACGGTCAGTCAGTCAGTCAGTCAGTCAGTCAGTAAGTCTTGGTGTCTAGCCCCATTGGGGGCTCGTAACCAGATATTAATTATTACCGTTTGACAATTACGGTCTTGCTTTTGTGGGGCACCCTCTCTGACAAGAGGATGGGTCTGTCTTTTGTATATGCTGCTGGCCCTTGCCAGCGCGGTCTTTCTCAGGTCCGAGTCCCTTGGAACTCGCGACCATATTTTACTGTCTCAGATTTGAGACTTCCCTTTTTGTTGCCTCCTACGACTTGCAGAGTCATAGTGGAGGAATTCGACTCCGCCTCCACATGGTTTCTCCACTGACCCCTAACTATTTGCCTCACGGGCTCGTGTGATATAGCCTCAGAGCAGACCCAACAGAAAACACCGCTTCCAGCAGTCCTTCCATTTTTGGGTGACATTGCTATCTGTGCAAAATACACAGAAAACACCACTCCCAGAGGTACTCCCATTAGTTACTTGGCATAGCATGTTGTATTCCACTGTTGTGTCACTCTTTATTGCACCATAACCTAGTAACGGACATCTCTTCTGGTTAAACTATTCTGGCTTTCAGCATATAAGCCATAATATGAATCTATGTGTTAATATTGTTGTATGAATTATATAATTACCCTGAGCTGTTTTGTTCATATTGCAAACATCAGCCAATGCAGAGCACTAACGGGATGAAACACATAAAAAATGAATGATGTACACAACTGATTAACTACATACCATACTGTCTTTGACAGAATGTCCATACCTGTTAAGCAAGTTACTCAACTCGATACAATACTTCACAAAATATCGTATTACTTCAAATATAAAATGCCCTCGAATTTAGGATGCACCCGTGGGGTTTAGGAAAAAATTCAGAAAGGTGCGCATTCCTCACATTTAAGACGCACCTCAGTTTTTCAAGGGGGAAAAGTGTGTAAAATGTGTGTTTTATATTCGAAGCAATATGGTACATAAATCTGTGGTAACTTGGAAATATTATGTAATAACTCACCAAATAAATATAAATAATGATCTCATAAATGAAAATCAATCAGTGATTACCAAACTAATTTAGGGCGCACAAATAAAATGCAACAATATATAAAATACTTGGCCAATACAATAATTAAATACAATGCGTAGCTTAAAGTTTATATCTTAGTTCAAGTAACTTAATTGGGTACTAATGTTATCATATAAAAATCAAAACCCATTAAGTGCAGGTAAACTTTCAGCAGTTTTTGTTTTAAGTTTAATACCATTCTTGGTCGGTTCTATAAATACTACAAAAGTCACTTTGCTGAGGAATACAAATTCATCTGATATATTTATCAAGTAAAGACAACTTGCATAAAAAAAAATACATAGCTATGCCACAAGTAACTCATTTCACTAAAATGCATGTGCACACAAGCATTGATGTACACATGTCTAAATAATTATATGAAATGTGAGTGGGAAGTATGTGTCAAAATTTGACCCTGAAGGTAAAAGCAGTATGTTCACGCATAAAAATGGTATCTACCTACATGACTACATCATGTCACAACCAAAAGACCACAATTTAAACTTTATTCTTGAATATATGCATTCCAATTCCAATCTGGCAAGTTCTAGCCAAATGTGAAGACAATATAATGACAAGATCCCAGTGTCTAGTATATCAATTTCTCTGCAATAGCTACACAGAGCAGAATACTACTAAATTAATACTGACTATTTCTTAATCACAACATTAAATAAAGAACTGAAAACTGAAAGTGAGAGCTTAGGATTTAGAAAAAAAAAATATGGAAATGTCATGGATTCAGGAGGAAAAACATAAATATCTGTATACTTAATTTTGGATGATAATACTGTGACGTATTTGCGCTATGCAGGACAACCCCCTTCCAGCGGTGATGTAACAGCATCGGAGCAACTGCAGCTGCTACAGTAACAGGCCAGTCAACACTCTGTCCCCCTCCCCCACTGTGAGCAGGAGAAGTAATTTGTGATAATGCAGATGGCAGTAGAGCGAGTGTTCAATAAATTCACTATATCCAATACGGCGTGAACTTACTTGTCGCGTGCATATNGCGTCTTCAGTAGCAAAACACGTTACACTGGTGTCAGAATTGTTTACGAACTTAAATACGCCACAAACTAGAACGAATTATTGTGCATCGAGTATTATACTGCCACAAAATGGATTCACAGCAGATGATGGAACTCCTGCTGAAGGAAATCAGAGATGGCCAAGAAAAAGAAGACGCCTTGCTAGAGGAAATTAGAACCAACCAAGCTAAGTTGTTGGCCATAATGGAGTCTGACCGAGAGGAATGGAGAGTCGGCCAAGAAAGACTGCTAGAGGAAATGAATGCCTGGCAGGAAGAGACGACAGCCTGCGAAGATGCAATGGACCCAAATCCAAGAGATGGAGGAACGTCTAGAAGAAGAAGAGCCAATCTCAGTCGACAGGAAACCTTAGGTGGCCCAACAATGAGAAGTTCCATAGAAGACGCCAAAGTAATGCCAGTTGGAGAACCGAAGAAGAAAACGCATAGGAACTGAAACCAGCGAAAAATGAATGAACGGACCCAGTGTCAGGATGGGTGCCGAGGAAGACTGGTCATCACCACAGAGGGACGAGTCACCGTGCAAAAGTGGCATGGAAAACACAAACTGACCAGAAGGTGTCCCACCATGCAGCAGTGGCATGATGCCTTCAAGATGGAAACTACCCAGGGAACCTTCAGATCCCGGAGAAAGGAATTGGCCATCGACAATTGTCTACCCCATCTCTGCAAGCAGCCTTATGACGAGTCTCCACCATTGCGGGAAGACCTGGAGGAACGACAACATCAGTGAGTGCAGGCCACACTGTTACATCATCAAAGGGAACTTCTCAAGAAAGACATGATCAAGGATTGGACACTATGGAAGGGTCGGCCCCCTTCGAAATTGAAAAGAAAACAACAGACAGAGGAGGAGCCGGTATCATAGAAGTACCAGCCTCCCCAGGGAGAGTGAATGAGGAGTGAATGAGCAACAGATAAATGCAAAACAACAGATCGACGAACGCTGGACCATGGAATTGCTTGGGACGAACAATCCTAAGAACGGAGTGGAGGATGTAACGGCCAGAGAATAGTCACTGCAAGAGGAGTAGCCGAAATAACAGGAGACACAGCAAGCACAGCAACGGGAAGAAAAAGGAACGGGGATGTACTGTTAGGCTGTTTGGGATGAACAACCTTTAGAAGGGAGCATTGTGACATATTTGCGCTATGCAGGACACCCGCCTCCAGCAATGATGTAACAACATCGGAGCAACTGCCACTGCTACAGTAACAGGCCAGTCAGCACTCCGTCCCCCTCCTCCACCGTGATGTAACAGCACTTCCCACTGTGATGTAACAAGGGGACACCACTGGTAACACGAGGCAATAGGGAATGGTATAAAAAGCAGGGTGAGCAGTATGTGAGCAGAGTGTGTGATCAGGAGTGACACAGTGTGGATCGTGAAGTTGCCGAGTGCAGTTGAAGTCTAGCAGTAGCCGAGAGCAGAAGTAATTTGTGATACTGCAGATGGCAGTAGTGGTGTAATTGTGAATTGTGTAATTGTGAGAGCAAGTGTTCAATAAATTCACTATATCCAATACTGCGAAAGAAAATCAAAACTGAGAAAGAAGAAATGAAGGCCGCAATGCAATCTATGCGGTCAGAGTTGGATGAGACAATCCAACATAGAATTGAAAACATTTTTCAGATCTTTAAACATGACAAACGGACTATCCGGTCAGAACTAAGAGGATTGAAAAGAAACAAGAAAAATTACAGACAGCAGAAGTGTCCCTCTGTGCACGAAAAACAAAACTCCAGGAAAACCTAACAAAAAACTACAATGAAACCTGCGCAGCAATTGAGGAGGCCAAATGTGAGTTCTGGGCCCGGATGGACGAGAGGAGCATTTTTAAAAAAGGAGAGCGGAGGTAGCGCCCTGAAGACGAACACCAGAGAAGAAAAAAAGGAACAGCGATGTACCGTTAGGCTGTTCGGGATGAACAACCTTTAGAAGGGAGCAGTGTGACGTATTTGCACTGTGCAGGACACCCCCCTTCCAGCGGTGACATAACAGCATCGGGGCCACTGCTACGGTAACAGGCCAGTCAACACTCCGATGCCCTCCCCGGCAGTGATATAAGAGCACTTCCAACTGTGACATAACAAGGGGACACTGCTGGTAACATGAGGCAACAGGGAAAGGTATAAAAAGCCAGCTGAGCAGTATGTGAGCAGAGTGTGTGATCAGGAGTGACACAGTGTGGATTGTGAAGTCACCGAGTGCAGTTGAAATATAGCAGCAGTCGCGGAAAGAAGACCCGAATGCGTGGTTAGAAGATTTTAAGTGACAGTGTGTGATAACTGAGAACTCAGCCAGTGAACACTTATTGTGTGCCTTCAAGACTTTGTGTGTGTGGTAGTACAATTATATTGGGTGTGTGTAATACAGTGGCACTTGTATAGCTCCCGTGGTGTACTGTGAATAAGTGAAGACTATTGAAGATAGTGTGAAGAGATTATTGTGTAGGGATTATAAATTGTGTAAACCTGCAACTGTGTTACAATTTGTAGGTTGTTAAATAAACCAATTAACAATCGGAACAGCATCTGCAGAGGCAAAACATGTTACAGTACTATCTTGTGTTGGGTGAGTAACCCAATATCTAATGAAAATTAACAGGTTCCATGTATATGATGAATCCAATTAATGAAACATGTCATGACCTAAAAATAAAAGCATCTAAAGAAATCAATTTGAAAGTCAGAGAGCTTGATTAAACACATAAAGATGCCAAATCCTGCAATCTGAACACCGTCTTCCTTCCTAGTATTTTACTCAAAAATGACAACCTTTCCAGATTTTCTTTCAAGAATAGCACTTATTCAAAGAAGACTGGTAAGAATGTATTCCATAAAGCAGCAGATAAAATTCCCAACAGCATTCTCTGCAGTTTATTAAGCTTTCATGCAACATGTTTATATATGGAATTTCATAAAAACACAAACTATATCAGATAAAACAAGCGAAATTCTTATTTAAACAGAATAATAACATACAATATCATAATGCAACAAAATCTGAGAAATGGTTTATGGGACACATAATCTATTTATGGTCCACTGAAAAGTAGACTTCATAATCAGTCACTATAGCTAAAATTCAAAATTTCCACCATAATAATAAACCTCTCATATCAAATTTCATGGAAATATAATCAAAAGTCAATGATGCACACATAAAATTAATTTAGTACATCATATAAAACAGGCTTTGTAATCTGTTAATGTGGCAAAAAATCAATGTATCCCACTAATGTAATGGTACAAAGAGCTCTCATAATGAATTGCACAAAAATTTGATTAAGGGTTTTTATATGTATGTAAAATTTTATTATGACCTTAAATATGGTTAAAAATCAAAATGGCAGACTAAATGTTGTACACAGATATCTCATGTTGAATTTCACTGGACTTTGGTTAACAGTATATGATACATACATAAAAGTTTGTTTATGACTCTGTGTTAAGTATGCTTTGCAATCAGTAAACACAGAAACCAACCGCCAATGAACACTATACGTACAAGGGCTGCACAATATAATGGAAACACTGCAGATACTGTACACATTTCTTTATTAATATGGTGTTGGACCTTCAATACAGCCACAATCCTTCTTAAAATGGACTCATACAAGTTTTGAACGGTCTCTAGGGAATTTTGTACTGTTCTTCTTGAAGTACATCTTCAAGTTGCTTTAGAGATGTTAGAGGTGGGAATCTGTTCCTTGCTCTAGTCCAGGGGTCTCCAAACTTTTCGAACCGCGGGCCACATTAGGTAATTCAGCACTTTCGATGGGTCGGATTACATGAGAAATTCATAACTCTAGGTATATGAGTCTTAGTGAAAGCACAGAATTTCATAAACTAAATACAAAGTACATGAGAATAAATTATCGTATATTAATGACAACAGACAGTAGCAGCAAGTGCTCATATTTTCATCACAAATTATAATAAAACAATTAATGTGAATGATGGAACTCTTTGCATTCTTAAAATCTGATTAAATTGAGGTTCAAATTTTGAAACGCTAATCACAAGTAGCGACTTTAAATGTTCATTGGATAAATTTGCCCTGTATTTCGACTTGATGTACTTCATCTGGGAAAAAGTTTGTTCACACAGATATGTCGTCCCAAAAATGGAGACAAATTTACAAGCAAATTTCTTTAAATTTGGAAATTGCTCAGAGTTCAGAAATTTATAAAATTCGATCAAATTTCCTTCCTTGTATTTATCTTTAATATGATAATTTTCCTGAAGTTCAATAATTTCCATTTGAATTTGACATCTGCAGCATCACAGTCAAACGGATTTTGATACAATCTAATTTCCTGAGCACTGGAATCCAAATCAGCAAATCGCTTCCGAAATTGTTCTTTCAAATCTAAAACATTTACTTAATGCTCCACAAATAAGAGAGCAGATTGTAAATACGCAGTCAATAAAAAAAAATCTAAAATGACTAAATTTGCAAACGAGAAAGGAAATTCTGCTTCACTCTTTTTATGCAACTCTGCACAGTACAGCATATGAACAAAGTTACAATTTTTCACTTGCCTTTCCAGAAGTATCAACTTTGCTCTGAATGCCCTGATAAGTGCAAATAAATCACAGACTAAGTTATTTTCACACTGCAACTTTAAATTAAAATGGTTCGTGTGGTTTAACAGATCAGCAAAACTGCTAATTTCCAAAGCCACTCAGTATCTGATAAAAGTGTTTTGTTATGGTTTTTTTCAGTAAGAAATATATCAATTTTATTCCTGAGCTGAAAGAAGCATGAAATAACCTTTCCACAGCTAAGCCATCGAACTGCAGTATAATATGTCAGGTCAATAAGCTCGGAATCACATCTACCAGTACTCATTGGAAAATTAGTTCAATTGGAGCATTTCTGCGCAATTCTTTCGTGGGCTGGATAAAATCACATCGCAGGCCATAGTTTGGAGACCCATGCTCTAGTCTAATCTACTCTCCAGTCTCCAAAACTGACCGGCATAGTTGAACGGTGTTCAAATGTGGTGATTGTGCTGACCAGGGAATATGATGAAATTCACCTTCATGCTCTTCAGAACATTACTGAACAGTTCCAGATGTGTAAATGGGGACACTGTCATCTTGGAAAACTGCATCATGGGATGCAACTGATTACCCAACTCATCCACATACTCCCTTGCAGTAATTCAGCCATGAAAGGTTATAATGGGACCAACAGAATTCTGTACCTTAATATTGCTGCCCAAACTATCACAGAACCTCCCTAGTGTTTCACTGTTGGAACCACACATTCCAGAGTGTAGTCTTTCTTCCCTGGATGTTCTCGAAACTTAAATTCTTCCTGATATAGGGAAGAGCATGAAGGATCACCCAACTGACCATATCACATGCACATTTCCAGTTGTCTGACGTCCAAGATTTATGGCAGTGACACCATCATATATGCATCTGAGCATTACTTTCAGTAATCTGAGGTTTAGCAATTGCAGCCTACTGTGGATGTTAGACTTGTGAAGCTCACATCGGACAGTTTTTGTGGAAAAGGGGTCTTCAAGATGAATGTTCAATTCTGCTGTCACCTGTACTGCAGTAGTTGTGTGATTTTTTTAAACAGTCCTTCTCAATGTACATCTATCTTGTTCTGTAAAGTTGATTTTCATCCACTGTTCCTCTTCACTGATGTTGTCTTCCCATGGTTCGTGTCTGCCAACATAACCTAGGGAACTGTTGCTCTCAATACACCTAATAATGTGGCAGTTTTTGTCACAGATGCTCCAGCCAAATGCGCACCAACAATCTGTCCTCTTTCACAATCGGACAAGTCTCCTATTTTCTGATTCTTTCATACAGACTGTCTCTCAACACAATAACCGGTCACTAATGCACTGACATGAGCACTACAGAGTATAAACAAATGGAAGAACATTCAGTGTTTCCAACTGGAGTTCTTTCAATGTAACCAACACAACAGATTCCATTCCTCAATTTCTTAGTGTTTACATTACTTTGTCAACCTTTGTAGATCCTGCATATCAAATTTTGCCCAGCCTGAGCAATGGTTTGTGATGTACAGAAAAAAGTTCACTTATGACCTTGCAAAAGTAAAATTTATATGAATCATTATGGTTAAAAATTCGAATTGCTCGCAATTTTCAATAAAATCACCAACATTTATCCAAAGGAAAAATCAGTTCAAGGATTAGTTGCTGATATTAGGTCGCAGACAGAAGGCTAGACATGGCTTCCACATATGGTATAGTTTTTTGTCTTTTTTATTTTGTCAAGAATGCCTAATAAGTATTATGTACTCTAAAATTTAAAGGTATATTGGGGTTTTATTGGGCCCACTGAATCCCTTCATGATTTGTGTTCTTGGCATTTGATGATGTTCAAATGGATTCAAGTTTGTGGATCATGTTTAATGAACCACAAGCAAATTAAATTAGGTTTTGTTCTACAAAAAGTCACTTCTAGAGATATCAGGATTTTTTAAAACCAATAATTAAAACGTGGCAGTGATATAATTGCACACTTCTTATAGGCACGGCTCAAATACTGAAAAAGTTCATGGGTCTGCATTGCTAATTCAGCTGTCAATTTCAATTTCTGATATGCGCTTTCACTCATATTTCATACATACCTTCACTATGACAAATTAAGATCTAAGGCATTTTGATTCAAATGAACAAGTTTGCTCAACAAACTGATTCCCCTTCACTACCTGCCTGAGGCCTCAGCAACTCTAGGCAAGCTGTCAAAACTTCACAGTCTCGCTTACGATGTTTCTCAATGCATGACAAAGGCTTGGGATCAAGGTCTGTGACTCCAACATTCATAATGTAACCACAACCATCAGTGTCTCGAACAATATGGCGGGCAGGAATGTGATTCCAAATCCTGAAATTAACCACAACTACATCAATATTACAAATCAAATCTGATACAGTGAGTAAGTATAAGTAATGCCAGTATTTCCATGCTATCCTCTGTCTCCAAATTGACACAAACATATTGAGAATTTAATGCAGTACAATATACTCTACTGAGACCCATTTTCTTTCATAATGCATAAATACAGTTTTCTTACATTCACAAAGATAAGGAAAAATCATATATAAAATTTCATACTGGATATGGCTAATCTAAAATAAACATCTTTGGGAAAGAAGTTCCTCAGATCATAAATATATTACAATCACCTTATCAGATTTTCACCATTTGGGTTAGAACACTTTCTAAAATAGAATTGTTATTCATTCTGCCAGAAAGAAGTTCAGTTGTTCTCCTTTTTCTTTGATACAGAAAAATTACAATATAGATGTTATAGCCTGTTTTCTGGGTTTCCAGCATATTTTCATATTTCTTTCATAATATTCTAATTATATTCACTGTCAAAGAGATTTTGGGGTGGAAGTTAAAGCAGCAATATGAGCCAAATGCTCAAATATCAATGAAATGAACCATGAGGAAAACGTCTAGAGGAAAGCTATATTATAGAGAAACCTGTGGGTTTAACGTACTGCATTTGCATACCTTCTTCACAGCAAAATACTTTATGGATGGAAATGTATGGGAGCAAGAATTCAGTAAATAACATATTCATTCTTCTTAGCTTTCGAACTAAATTGTTCCCTTAGCAGCCTCCGTAGTCTATGGGTAACGTTCCCACCTCATGACTCAAGATACGTGGGTTCAAACCTGGCGGAGGTCGTGGAATTTTTAAGGGTGGAAAAATTCGTGGAACAAGTCCTCCGGGAGGGACTTTAAGCCTCTGAGCAAAATTAGGTAAAAAGTTTCCCGCCCAAGTAATTTCCAATGCCTCCAGTAGATGGGGAAGGATCGGGTACCACTGCCAGTAGAANTCTTATATGTTCCTCACTTTGCTAGTGCTAGACTCACCTGCTGGGGGGGGGGGATAGAGCTATCTCTATAACAAGCTGTAGAGGCCCATAGGGTTGTGAGACATTGAGGCACATTTTCTAGAGAGTCAGCTCACAGATAGCTATGTGGCTGCTAGCCTCATGTGCTGGCCGCCCTTTTTCCCAAGAAGATTCCCGGTACTAATTTCTGTTAAAGGCTGAGTGGACCCCAGGGCCATAGTGTGATTGGAAGGATTAGGTCAACTGAAAAATCCAATGACCTCATAGGAAATCAAACCCACGACCTTCCTGCTTGTAGCATAGTGCCTCAACTAACTACACTACCCATTGCATTATGTTAAACTGAGACACTGTACCAAGTGGTGAAAATGGAAAACAACTAATAAAACTGCATACAAAGTGAGTAAAAGATAAATAATCGTAACTATACCAAGTCATGTAAACAGAAGCAAAAAAAAGTGCAATACAGACCAGTCAGCAAAGCTGCATGCCAAGTGAGCCAAGTTTTAAGTTAAAAGAGGAAACCTTTTACACAAATCATGAGAGTTGGTAGGCAGATATACATGTAGCAAAATAAACTGCAGTTGTTAACACAGTACAGAAACTGTATATGAAACATCGCTGTCTACTGGTTAAAATTCTGCTTCATACTCAGGTTCCAGATCTGAATTTCAGCCTGCAGACCAAGTGCACTGACTAGCATTTTCTGAACTTTCCTGACGCTTCATATAAAAACCCAAGAAATAAACAAACAGAATGGATACCCAGGAATACATAGGATGAATAACAGTGTAATGCATACCTGCAATCATGGTTGGGTAACCGCTGAAAGGCCAGCATGATGGAGCAGTCCTTAGCTGTAGTAGCAAGCAAATAGTGACATAGAGGAGAAAGTCCAGGTTCAGCACCAGTTCCTATACCCAGCATACTGGCAACATAGCCATAATCACTTGCTGTCAAGTTCCCTGCTCTGAGGTGATGCACATGTGTCAGAGTCCTGTATGCTTCATAAACTCGATCTGCCCCAGTTTGTTCCAGCTTCTGAATACGCAAAATATGAGAAAGAATGCAGTCAACTGGAAGAGGCTGGGCAGCCCAGTCACAAGGCGGTGCTGGTAAAAGTGGGGTCACGGCTGCAACCAGTGCCGCTGGAATTCGATCTATCAGGCCAAGACCTGACACTCTGCAACAGCTATTGCTCTCATAGCCAGCTGGTAAAGAACTGGGATTCAGGAGGCCTTGGCAACCTCTTTCTGACAGTGCAACATCGCTATCACTTTCATTATCTGTCTCACTATCACTTAGCTTCTCACGTCCCATGAGATCACAAGTCAGTGCTTCTAGCACAAGGCAGCAAAGTTTGTCCGCTAGGCTGTAAAGAAAGAGTAGCACCAATACAATATATTAAATTGTACACTGTGTTTCAGGTCATGTAGTTTATCTCATTGCTGCTACTGCTGCAAACTCCCTCTATATGCTTTGTTCTTTTAGTATATGAAGTCTTGGATAAGGCCCAGGCTAAATCCTGCATGTCATGTAACCAACAGGATTCATATAAGTCCTTGGCAGGAAGCAAGTGCTAAAAATCCAGCCAAACAAATAACCTAATTTCCATTAAAATCTTAACTATGTGCCAGCTGAAAATGTTAAATTCACTTACAGCAAAAAATGTGTGTCATCTTCAGCTCAACTGTTGGAGATGTAACACTGCACGGGTCCTTCTGGACCAATTTATCTTTATATTAATCACTGGAAATGTAACATCACCTCTCTTATTGAATTGGTCACTGAAGTATAATTTCAGGAATTTTTTCATAGCATATTCTTGGATCAGTTTTCTAAGGTGCAACAGTTCATAAACAAAAGTAAACTCTTCTAAATTAATGCTGACATAAAACTCTTAAAACCATCATCCATCTAGTTCATCACCAACACACTTCTGACAAGTGTAACTGTGCTGATCTGCCATTGGTGAACATGTATGAACCTTCACAGTGAAAATAACAGCATTCCTAACTTCAGTGTATCATATGAATTACTGTTTTGTCCTGCCATTCCACAGTCTCCCCAAGTTCATCTATGAATAGCATTCCAGCCTGTAGAGCTTAAGAAATGTCTCATGCCACCTACTGAACCCATCACTCTAGTAGATTTTACCTTGTGGGCCTCAAACAGTGCAGTACGTATGGCAAAAATATCTGAACTGCTTTAGCTAAAATTTTATTGCACAGCTGTAGGGTAAAGAGGCATAAAGCAAGCAGCTTAGTAAAGCAAAGCTGCAACTTGATAAAAAGTCATATAAAAAGAGAACAAGACCAGAAAATTTCAATAAATGCAGTAAACCCAAGAATAAAAGGCATGCTGACATACAATTCACACATCTGA
Source organism: Cryptotermes secundus (assembly GCF_002891405.2). Classification (NCBI taxonomy): domain Eukaryota; kingdom Metazoa; phylum Arthropoda; class Insecta; order Blattodea; family Kalotermitidae; genus Cryptotermes; species Cryptotermes secundus. Next base: position 1,449,948 of record NW_019724586.1, on the reverse strand, counting down.
GAGCATATCATGACACTAATCACGGCATACCTAGGTAGATCAGTTGCTTCAAGAGGCTCTACTGGATCACAAAACAAACTCTGCAACACAGTGGATAGGTCACTGCAAGCACCCTCCCCATACATAAGAACACCATCCTGAAAACAAAAGACAGTCATGACCCAGCATGGTACTGGAAGACCTTTCCCTGAAGGATGAAGCTGATCACTCACTTCTGTGTACAGCTAAGGTTAAAAATGCTGTTAGAACATGCACTACACCCATTAATGACAGAATGCTTAGGCATAGAAATAGTTTAACTTTTCTGTTTCCTTTAAGCAGAAAGTACAGAAACACATAACTTAAAAAATTAGGTATCTTGAAGGACTTCTCAGGATGGTGTAATTTTGACATTCAAAATATAATACATATTGTCACCTGTTTGAGTGTGACTATAGATGGGGTCTGGATTGGTAATTGCATTTATTATACTTCTAAACAATTCATCACTACATTTTACAAATCGCTATCACACATGACTGGAGTTCTCAGTCACAGTCTTCACTATACCGCTTGGTAACAACTTCCAACAGCGGACGTCCCTCTGCTTCCAGACTCATGTCCTCACAGGCTAGCAACCATTTCACTCCAACCTCCTACTCTCCTAATTGCCATCTCAGGACTCTCCCATAATGGCAGCTGATACATGTTATATAGCCTCGGCACAAACCTTACAGAAAACACCGCCTCCAACCACTCCTCCATTATTGCATGTCTCTTGCAGTGATCACATGATGGCTACTGCATCAGTGCCTAGCAATGGGCATGTCTACAGAGCCATTCCCCAGCAATGGCTGTCTCTCTGGCTCAACAATTCTTGCTTTGAGCAAATATGCCACAATATGTATTCATGGCAAAGCAAAGTATATCCAAAATCTGACAATTCAATAAAGCATTTAAAATTAACCATTTTAAAACATGCAACAATGTTGAAAACAATAGGAAACAGAGACAGGATTTATAATAAAATAAAAATAAGGATCAGAATAACTATTATTATTATCAACAGCCACCACCACCACCATTATTTTCATCTCTGTCCCTTAGTGATTAACTCATTTGAAATTTCGAATTTATTCTTCAAGTAACTCATTTGACATTTATATACCAGGAGCCAACTATAACAAGTTATATGGTCTTTATTGTTTGCATCCTGTTGTGTGTCATGATTTGTGATACTCTGGCCAGCAGCACAAAAATATTTCAAAATAAACCAATCTAGTTGTTTATATTGGTTTCATTTAATAAGTGTTACATGTTTCAGTAATGTAATGAATGTCCACTACATTACATTGGACAGACAGGACCCACATTTAAAACTTGATATAGAGAGCATATTAGGTCATAAGAACAAACAAACTTCAAAATATGCTCAACACATACTCGACATGGGACATGCAAATAATACAATCGAGGAGACAATGAAAGTGCTACAGATGAAAAAAAAAGTAAAAGTAAAGGTACCCCTGTAACAGGCCGTGAAGGCCCATAGGGTTGAGAGATGTTGAGGTTCCCACATTTTCTAAATAATCGGCTCACAGATGGCGGTGAGGTTGTCAGCCTTACGCGCCAGCCACCTTTTACACCCAGGAATATCCCTGGCACTCTTGTCTGTTAGAGGCTCAGTCGACCCCAGGGCCATAATGCGGCTGGAAGGATTAGGTAAATTGAAAAAATCCACAGAAGGGCTAATTATGAAACACACTTGAACACTTTGACATATATGATTTCAGTAGACAGAAGCTACAAATGAGTGACAGACAGATATACAAAACCCTACATTTTACCTCACAATGAAACATACTCATCATAATAATACACATTTAGAACCCCCCACCCCACCCCTCTACCCCTGGAACATCACATCACCTAAGATACATACCCACTACAACATAAACACTAGTTAGTCCATAATGAAACCAGGAAATGGAACAACACAAAAATAAATGTCCATAGGATAAGAGGTACATAACACACTCTAAAGAGACATAAGTAATAATAACACATTCCAAATTAGAAAATTTTAGAAATAAATAGCAATAAAAATAAAAGATTTTAACATTTAACGATTTATAATTAAAATTCATTCCAATACGACAACTAATAATTCACTCAATTTCATTCACAGTAAAGCTCAATTCATGACATCACATTCAAGAAGGCAAGAAGAAACATACGTATAAAAACTATAAATTACAAGAAACCAATAATGTTATATGTGAATAGTACAAAAAATATGTAAGTACATTATGTACACCACAAGAGAAAACGTATATAACCCAAAACTTAGAAATAATAATACACACGCTATTTTACTTTCAGATGAAAACATAACAACAAACCCTGGAAAATAAACACCACCTACAACACATGACGAGTAACAGAATTTTACATTTTAATGATGAGAGAATTTTTAAAAATTTAAATACCTTTTTATAATTATAGAAATAATTATATATATTNTTAAAGCAGGTGCACAAGACAAAAAAAATCCTTAATTTATGTACCTTCTGTGACAATGAATATTAAATGAATGGCTGTAAAAGTAATGGAACAAAATTACTTTAACAGATCTTCTATTTTATTTCTCTCTAATTTTTTCCAACACATAGCACTCCACACTATCGCTCCTAGGTCAGCAGTGGACGGATTAAAATTAAATATCCAAGGTGAAGATCAATCTCATTCTAATGAATTATATTCCAGAATGTAGACCCATTACTAGGTAACAACCTCAAAACAAACAATAAAACAACATCTGCTACTAGGCCACAGATTCTTAGTAAGCAAGTATATGCAGCCATTACTGAGTAATGCCTTTGCAAACAAACAGGTTCCCATGGAAATAATTTGAGCAACAACAGAAGAGTTGTGTTTTCTGTTGGTCTGTGCTGAGGGGTTATAAAGAGGACAACTGAACAAGAGTCCAGAAAGAGTTGTGGGATACTGGACACACAGTAACGAAGTGAGCGTGGAAGCTGAAGAATCACCACTGTTTGAAGCCATTACCAGGGAACAACTGGTGAAGACATAGCAGACTGAAAAGGCTTAGCATGTGCTGTAGTGATTTGTAAAGTGTGGAAATTAGCGATAGTGTTATAGTTACTTGAAGTTACGACCTGAAAGTGGTCAATAAATCCAATCAAAACCCTATCTATAGTCACTCCCTCATGTGACAATACGTATATTCTATATAATCCAGGGAAGCAAAGTACGTGCATAATACACGTACATTACAACTACCAGCTGTGAAAAATATGGCAGTGGTACAGATAATTGTTGTTGTATGGTACGGTGAAGTTGTGCCTGTTCTTAATGAATTAAATTTCTGTACGCCCTACAATTCAATGTAAGACTTTTGGTAACTATGATGATAGGACAGCACCATGTTAACAGCAACACTAGCTCAGTTAGTAAACTGACTGGCTGCAGTCTGGAAAGTCAGCAGTTAAGTTCTGGCTTGGGCAAGAATATTTTTCCTCACCCTTACAACCAAAAGGCTCTGGTATTCACTCGGCCTCCTATGCAATGGATACTGGAGTCTCTCCTAAAGCAGGGTGGTGAACAATTACTTTTATCTTGTGCCATGGCCCAGAATGTCTCAGCTTTACATGGTGTTTACACAAAAGGGCATAATGACAGGATGGTTATGAACTGGTGAGATGTTTCATGGTGTATTCAAATCTAGGATCATGAGACTAAAAAGATTTTTAAAAAATGTATGCAACTGTCAACCAAAAATGGAACTGAACACAAAATGAACTTAAATTGAGATAAGATCTCCATAAAATCATACACAAAAAATAAACATACCTTGAAGATTTTAAGATTATTCTGTGGAGTTGTAATCAAGGCCCGGATGGCTTTCATCATTCTTGAATGATTCCTACAAAGAAAACAGACAAAAAATTGTATATGTTGCTGTAAAGTAAAGCTATCCCTGTAACAGACCATGGAGGCCCATAGGGTTGTGAGATGCTGAGGTTCCCACATTTTCTAGACAATCGGCTCATAGATGGCGGTAAGGTTGTCAGCCTTACACGCCGGCCGCCCCTTACCCCCAAGAATATTCCTGGTACTCATTTCTGTTAGAGGCTGATTCAACCCAAGGGCTATAGTGCGACTGGAAGGATTAGGTAAATTGAAAAAATCCACCTCATCGGAATTTGATCCCACGATCTTTCAGCTTGTAGCATAGTGCCTCAACCAACTATGCTAATGTCTGTCCCTTACAGCAGCACATTTCTGTGTTATTTAACTGCATTATAAACCTGTATTTTTGAACTTCCAGTGCATTCTACCATAAAGGAAGCATGGTGTAGCCTAACACACTCACCCTGAGAAGAGGTCCAGAGGACAATACAGACTTTGGCTACGAATGCTGCCGTTCTTCAGCTGAAAATAAAAATGTTGTCTACATCAGCAGCTTTGTCATAGTCATCATTATAGCAATTACTATCAGTACTACAGAGGTTATTATTTCCATTTTAATGTACTTTAGTAAGTCACTTTTAGAATATGGCACAAGCATGTATTCAATACATACACATGATACAGAAATGTATACACCATGATAGTTTTTAAACCACATTCTGAAATATTAGCTGATCCTCTGAGGTTTTAAAAATATTCAAATAAATGTCTTCTTACCTTGAGATACTGATTAAGGCAGAAGGTACATTTGGGCAAGCGCCGATCAGGAGCAGGTACCCACCCCTGTTTGGGTTTCACTTCCACACAGAATGTAGGCAGAAGTTCAGATGTGGGAGATAAATTTGGTGGTATACTTAAGTGTACTGGAAGAAGTGCATAGTCCGGATACACAGTGACGTAGCCAAACTGCAGACTCTTGTGATGTCGGTGGGCTGAAATATAGACGTTTTTAAATACTCTGTTTGTATGAAATATTTTATTATCCTCTCTACTTGCATGTATTTCAGAGCATATATTACTTCTCAATTAATCCACTTAGTTGTCGATCATTTGAAAATAATTTTATTTCAGGTGATTCATTTGCACTGAGGATTTCAAACTTCTGCTGTTCTTTAAATCATATACATTCTTAATTCATGCAGAACAATTGTATTTTATTATTATTTTGTTTATTGTATCTGTAGCTTATTTAACAACACTGTTAGCAACTTTAGTGTTAAATGATTGGATAATAAATAGTTAAGGCGTAACTTAAACATTTGCTTCGAGATTGAGCCCAGGATAGTCAGAATTCCAACCAAGGTTTGAACCCGGCACCTCTAAGAAGAGGGACTGCTTCAGGCAATTCGATCACTAGTTCTACTTCAGTCCATATATTTGTGCTGAATGTAATCTTTGAGCACCTGGATTTGTTTGTTTACGTGTGCAAGACAAAGGAATTAAAAGCTTTAAAAGACCAAGCACATTCTAATATATCTAAATTTATCTGATAAAACTTACAGAGTGAGGACAACCCAGTCTGTAATAGTGACTAGACTATAGGCTGGGCGACCTAACAATCAGAGTTCTATCCCAGAACAGACAAGAGATTTTTTTCCTCTCTCCAGCACTCACATTGGTTCTGGGGCCCACCGAACCTCTTACTGGTACTTCTTCTTTGAGGTTAAAAAGGCTGAGGCATGAACCTGTCCATTTACCTCCACCTACTGCTGAGATTAGGATGTGTATCTGTATTTCCCACGACTTATATGTCTTCGTATGTTAATTAAGCACAGGGACAAATTTACCTTTTTATCCAATAAAAGTTAGGAACATACTCTGAATGTTCCTACCTCAGAAGTCAGCAGAAGCATGCTGGACTACCAAGATAAGCTGCCCCTCAGTGGCATGCTCCTTATAGAGTCTTACAAAAATCGTGATCTATAATTATTATTACAGTATTACAACAACATTATATTAATGTCTGATTTCAAAACGAGACACACTGACAGATGGGCAGGTTTGTGCAGCTCGTTTCGACTATGTTTATAACAAATCGCACCTCCAAATTCACAGCTTCCCTAGAAATGTTAATCAGATGAAAAAGTTCGTTTCGAGCTGTCTAGAAATTCTCGGCAGACCGCGTAAAAAAAGCCTCGACAAAAGCAGCATATTTTTCTTCAACCTACAGCCACGAAACGCTCATGATCATGTGCTGATTATCGCTGGTGTTGCTGTCAAGTCTGCCTGTAATTCCGTCCAGTCCGTCACATGTTTATCCTTCTTGCATTGCACGTCTGACCAATGTGGCTCAAAGCCTCCCATTTTCCGGGCTTTGGAATCTGTTTTACAGACAACTGGTACGATTTCCTGGGCGAGGGATCGGGCCGTTGCAAGGCCTCTACTTATGTAGGACTACACAAACATAGAAAAAAGCGGAGGCATACATCCGTGCCAGTGCGAAATTCAAACCCATGCCCCCAATGTTCGAGAAGCAGAAGGCAGTACACGCTTTACATTGCCTAAGCAGTATGATCGCCATTTTCTCGCTAGCTTCCGAAATATGCAGCAGCACTTATTTCTCATAGCCATCTCCACCTGTGGTCATATCTGTTTACTACAGCAAGTAAAGTCTCTCCGAAAGTTTTCTTCCGAACTGTAAGCGGACAACAGTTCATGTTTCACTGTTTCGCTGACGAACCTCAGAGAGCATAAATCACACGGCGACACTGCCTACAGCAGAAGTCCGACGAGTCCGACCACATGCTGAGTCTGACAAATAATAGGATTGATGGTTCTGAATAACACTGACAACGCTAATGTTGAACCACGTAACTACATGAGCAAACAGTTTTGTGTCAAAGAGTTGTTTGGACTTCGTTTGTTCTTTGGTAACAGAAAAGATACTTGCTCAAGACTTTCGGTAAGGCTGTTGGAATAATCCGATCTTGTAAGAGCCTGCGAGAGAGAAAAAAAAGTAATTGGGTGACGAGACTTGGTTCTTCCAGTAAGACCCACAAACAAAGACACCAAAATCATTAATGGAAGAGTCCAGTCTCCGGGACCGAAAAAAGGTGCAACTGCCAAAATCATGCTGAGCTGATCTAATTTTTTGATATCAAAGATATTATCATTAGGCATTTGTTCCAACAAAACATTCTAAAAGTTTTGGAGAGTTCATGTCAGCTCATCTCCTGACAACGACGAAATCGTTGGCCGTAGATGTGGATTTTGCATCATAATGAGTGCCTAAATATCTATTGTACTGGTCGGACTTGGCCCTATGTACTTTTATCTTGAAGATAACCGTTTTCTGGTACCCGAAGATAGAGGCAGGTCCCCTCGAAACTTCGGTAAACTTCTACCAAAAGTCACGGTGTCACAGCCTAGAATATCGCACTCTCCATAGTTATTGATGTGAAGACCTCAAATCCAGCATACGTACACTGCGTTCCTACATACTGGAAGTACGTGCACCACGTCAGGTCTCCGTTGGCAATTCAAACAAATACGATTTCACGCACGATTTAGCAGTGACCAGTTCGTCTGCCAATCAAAAGCTCTAAATCCTTTCCCACACAGGGGCCGGTATCAAATGCCGGGGTAAATATATCTCTGTGAATTTAATTTTGGTTCGTCTCAGACCATTGGAGCTCCTGCATTTACATGAATCTGAAACGCCTATTTAATCATTTTACCAAAAACGGTTCACCCTTCAGAAAACTGTTATATGGTATAATTCTCATCAAATATTTTGGTTCTGGTGACAAACAAAATATCAAGAGTGTTTAAGTTATGCTCGAGCCTTGAGAACAAAGCTGATTTCCAGAAGTCTAAGTCAGGAACCCACCGGTCACGATAGCCGAGCGGTCTAAGGCATGCACTGTCTTCGCTCGATCAGAAGCCGGGATCGCGGGTTCGAATCCCACTCAGGGCATGGATGTTTAGTTTGTGTGTGTGCGTTTTTCTGTGTTTGTGTACAGGTAGAGGCCTTGCGACGAGCTGATCACCCGCCCAAGGAGTCCTACCGAATGTGTAAGATCTAGAAAAACCGAAGTGAACGGAGAAGATCATGGAGGTAGGCCTGGGCCCACTCAGGCTATAGTGCCAAGGAAAAAAAATTGAGTAATCAGCCCTATGTTCCAAAGTGGGAGCAAGAGGAGAAATACGTCAGGCACTCGGAGGCGGTACGGTTGTTCTAGTTCACCGGGGTCTGATCTGCATCATCAGGTTAAGGTCCGGAAAGCTATTTGGCACATTCTGTAAAGTGCATACTGTGAGTCAATTCTTTTTTAAGTGACGCAAGATTATACATAATGTACGTACTGCTGCCAAGTTTCAGTGAAAAAACCGTGGTGATATAGTTAAGTAAGACATGTACGAACTGCAGAAAGCTGTCGTTATCCGCTCTGAGATACAGTTCCGAAAAAATTAAGAATGCAAAAAAGGACATAGAATACGTGGCCATGGGTGCCACCAGAACTTTTCCAAATGTGAGCAGAGCAGATCAAAAAAAAAAATCTATGTAAGATTTGAGGTTTTCACGGCAGTGACTATGAAGAAAGCAGTCTTCTGGGATGTGACACCGTGTAGATGTGGTGTTAACAGACGTTTCGGAGGAAAGTATCGCCTCCATCTTCAGGTACAAGCAGTCTGCTTGTACCGGTTCTCACGGTCTCCTCGCTTGCGGATTTCTTATTTTTCCTTCTACCCTTGGAGGTGATACGTTCCTCCGAAACGTCGATTAACACCACATCTACACGGTGCCACATCCCAGAAGACTGCTATCTTCAAAAAATCTGCTTACCAACTTAAATTTAAGCCTTCATATAGAATATTTATATTATAGTTTCGTCAACAGTGCAAACACTTTACTCCTTAGAATTTTCACTTTTTACAACATGTTTCGGCCCCAACCGGCCATCATCAGGTACTTCGATTCGCCAAAACTGTTACCTTCAACGAATATCGGTCATACATATCATGTGTGACTGCATTGTTCTATATTAATGTTGCAGTTAAATTTAAGCCGTTTAACAATATTGTTCCAGATCGCCCTAAGAGTTGTGGTCCACTATAATGAAAAACTGACGACGCCACAAACAACTGAATTTGTAATTCTCTCTTTTTTTTTAATTTTGATTTTCTAAAAAAAAAAATCCCTGGGTGGGTGGCAGAGATGCCTAATTTTCCCCACTCCATGTACACAGCCGTGCCTGGAAACTGAAAACAGAAACCCTCCAACTGGGCTAGTCCAGTGTGTTGTGAGCTCCAAAGGAAGGTAAGTATACCGTACGGCTTGCCACCGAATCAATACCGCTGTTTGTTTTTAAGTCCCGCGCTGCCTGGCAATAATCAGTTTCCCTGCTACAATTGATTTGCCACTGGCATCTGAATTCTGAATAATTACTGCAATTCAATTTAAAGCTTCAGGAAATGTAGGCTGTTTATACAGAATCAATTGGAAAGAAAAAATATGATTGGCCTTCCTAGGAAATAAAATATGAAAATTTAACTTATACTAACTAATACGGCCTGTTAAAAGGTACATACAAGCCCTGAATTGCTGCTGTTGTTGTTAAGATTACTGCGAGATGTGACATTTCCTGTACATTTTCACCAAGTCAATATTCGTGGAAACGTCTACCCATTTTTCATCAGGGTAATCACAGAGAACTATATACTAACCCCTTAACAGGGGCCGCGCCATATCTCAAGCAGTTAGTCGCTGGCTTCCCACCGCGGCGGCCTGGGTTCCTTCCCGGGTCTGGTCAAGTTGGATTTGTGGTGGACAAAGTGGCGCTGGGGCAGGTTTTCTCCGAGTACTTCGGTTTCCTCTGCCAATCTTCATTCCACCAATTGCTCCACAGTCACCCTCACCTATCATCTGGGGCTGGTACAATAGGCCTGAAGTGGCAGCAGTACAAGGGACTTAGTCCCACCCAACTAGCCAAAAAAGAAAAAAAATTAACAGCATTCTTCCTCATAAATATTATAAACTGTTCGTGGCACATTTAACGACGCTGTATCAACTGCAGAGATTCAGCGAATACAGGCTTTTCCAGTGACATTTTACAAATGCGACAACAAAAGATAATTTGATACCGTGGGCGGTCGAAGCTCATGTCCACTGCATACTCGGTAAGTTAAGTCTGTGCTCTATTTATTCTTCTTCATTTCAAACTATTTTCAGAAGTGACAGGCGAATAGCTGTACACGGAATTATCAATTTCAAATTGTTACGAACATAACTTTCCTTAAGGACGTAACACTGTGTAGTCTGAAACGTTCTGCCTCCGACTTCTGAGAAGGGTTAAGATCACATTAGCACTTCTGCTTCCTTGCTGGCATTACTTGCGCTGCAGTTGTCTCTCCCTGTCTCTCCGCATCGCCTTAGTATCGCGCCTTGGGTGGGTTCTTGAAAGACAGAACAGAGCGAGACACTTGGCATTTCTTCCAACAAAGGTATCTCCTCTCTGAGCAGAAGATATCGTCGTGTAAATGGATGCTGCGCGTAGGCCCTTATTTTCTCATGATGAATCCACATAGTCTGCTCTCATAATGAGGGCACATTGGCCGTCTTTTGTCTCTGTTGGCCTCAGACGCGGCATAATCTGCACTGAGTGTAGATATGCCACATTAGCGCTGTAGTTGTCGGACGCCAGCTCATCTGTGGCTGGTTGTGTTTGTAGTGGCCGCTGGTTTGGGGGCTGCAGCTGCTACAGCGGTCTAAATAATTCGGGAGCAAGGCTGCAACCAGCAGGTGCCTGGAGACGAGTATTGTGCTTCCTCCGCGGCAGTTCCCCATTAGTGCAACTGCTTGGGTGCAGCAGTAGCAGCACTTCGTTACCCTGGGACCGCTGTCTTTTGTCAGAGCACTCCTGGTGGCCAAAGCCACCACCCCAACAAAGAAGTCTTGGGGCTACTTGCAGTGGACACCCACATAGCTAAAACGCTGATGGATATAGCAGGGCGTAGACCAGTCTGCGCCCTATAACAATGTTGCGAGAGTAGGTAGGCAAACGTGAAAATTGTCTGCGACTTTTGGCTGGGTGCCAGAGTCACAAGGTAGCGGAGACGGGGAAAACGCAGTCATTGGAAACTCAGACGAGGGGCCTTCGTCATTTGATTGACGCTTACGGCATCAAATCCCGCCTCTTGCATTGCGAAAGGAATGGATATACTCTGAAGAGGTATTCACAAGGAAACGTCTGACACTGCCTTTCAAGTTTTATCTAATTATTTTCCTTCGTACGTTAGACATGCTGTTGTAAAAAAAAACTGTGGCCTATAGTCCGCAAGCGCACTATACCGACCGAGCGACCGCCGCTTGTCGGCGAAGTTAGTGCCAACTTTTGAGGATAGAGGGTGTCACGTGGTCAACGCAACGGATCCCCAGAGCCATTATTCTCGGTTTTCTATACCGGAGCCGCTATTTCATTGAAGCAGCTCCTCAATTATCCTCACGAGGCCGAGTGGGCCCCGTTTCAGACCCATTACTAATCAGAAAATCTGGTAGCGCCGGGAATCGAACCCTGGACATCTGGACCTGTAGCAAAGAATTCTGACCACTAGACCACAGAGGCGGTCAGATCAGTAACACAAAACAGTACGAAAAAGGATATCTAAGAGATGACCAACAATGCTGTGCAATAAAATGTAGTATCGCGTAACCTGGAAGCCATTTTATTGGAAACCTTAGATCAGTCACTGGATGGACATTTACCCCGGCACATGTCACAAACATAGAACAGACAACACAGCAGAATAACCTATAAAAACAATGAACAAGGCAAGCTGGAGAGGGGGCATCTGTCACTGAATCGTCAGCTCTGAGAGGGTGGGAGACGCCGAGAGGTCGCGACGGCTCCGGCACCGAAACGAGGACCATTTTACCGCCTGACGGCCTCCACTGAAATATATACCGGTGGCTCAAAGATGTTCGTTAACTCCGTCGTGACTCACCCTGGGACGAGCTATGCAGGAACCCCCCTCCCCCGCGGTGTCGTAACAAGGGACACCGCGGTTACTACGTGGCAACAGGCGACTCCGTGCAGAGACTGTTGCTTGGTAATCGGTAAACATGACGTCACGCAACAGTGGTAGCTATGACGTAACTGTTTTCTGTATTGTCAGTGCGGAAGCTACATAACGAGGAGTATTCGTCAGTGTAACCAAAGTTATTAGAGTAGTGAATATTGAGTTACTAGAGAGAGAGTTACTAGTAACCAGTATCCAGTATGAACTGAAGTCCAGCCGCGCCGAATTCAGTTGTATCGAGTGCATGGCAGTGACTCCAGCAGGAGAAGTAATTGTGATACTGCAGATGGCAGTAGTTGTGAAACTGTAACTTGTGTAATTGTAGGAGCGAGTGTGCAATAAATTCGCTAAGATTGAAGACGGCATGAAGTTATTTGTCGCGTCACATACCCAACACGTGACAATATATTCAGGATTTTCCATATTCTGAGACTAACTGTATAAATTACGTACTTTCTTGAGAGGGGGCCACGGACTCAATTCTGAAGAGAATCAATTCAGAGGAAGGCATCGAGGTCAGCAGACCAACTCAAGCAGGCAGCGAATTTCTTAAGTAACTGCATTATGCAGAGAGCGTAATAAATCTGTTTATGGCGAAAAGTGAATTGCGTCAATCTACTCTCATGTTCCAGATTTCATGAACAGGAGGAAAGTTACCAACCTGCAGAGTTTAATATTCTAGGATATAACGACGTGTAATCCGTTGAAAGCCAACCGACGTTTCCGAGGAATGTCGTCCGATCTTCAGGGTCGAAGAACAAGCCATGCAAGAAACCAGTGTGAAGCAGGCAGAAAGCAAACACTTCTCTCTGAAACATCAGTTGGCTTTTCAACGGACTACACGGCGTTATATCTCGGATGATAGAACTCTTCATAACCACCCCTGTGAGAACCTCAAATCCTACAAGTTACTACCATAACCCAACAACTGGGGGCACGTGGTTGCGCAGCTGGTTGAGGCACTATGCTACAAGCCGGAAGGTCGCGGATTCAAGTCCCGATGAGGTCACTGGAATTTTTTTTTAATTGATCTAATCCTTCCAGCCGCACTATGGCCCTGGGGTCGACTCAGCCTGTAACAGAAATGAGTACCAAAAATTTTCCTGGGGAGTAAAGTGCGGCCGGCGCGTAAGGCTGACAATCTTACCACCATCCGCGAGCTGATTGTCTAGATAATATGGGAACCTGAACGTCTCAAAACCCTATTGGCCTCTGAGGCCTGTTACAGTGATAGCTTTACCTTTTTTACCTTTTACCTAACTACTGTTGGGCCTCCTCTCCTAGGAGACAATGAATAAAACCAGTAGGCCTAGTTAGCCAACTCCACCTGACGGGATGTGTCTGAAGCAATTCTTGTAAGCGTGATGGTGGCACAATACCATAGAATATGACAGTGCCGTCCTGTGTCACCCTGTGTCAGTCCCAACTGCAGGTGTGACAGAACACACAGAAGGTTACCTGGCCGTTGTGTCCGCAAGATCTGGTCCAGGCGCCTCACTTCTGCTCGGTCCATGCACGCAGCAGTGGGGGGTTGGATGTAGCACTCTCCCAGAAGGGGCACCATGACGCCCCTGCAGAACACAGCCTCGCGCCACACGTGCTCTCGCTCCCTTTCTCCCAGTATGTCCTCCCCCTCGCTCCCATCGGCCCCATCACACTTACGCAAACGCACAATTCTGCGTTCCTGTTTACGAAGAGGAAAAACTGTTGAGTCATCAAGGAAAACTATACGACCGCTCCTGGAAACTACTAGGAAAAACCACAATCCACATACTACTACTACTACTGCTAATAATAATAATAATAATAATAATAATAATAATAATAATAATAATAAATTTAAAAAGTTCAACCCCTTTTTAAGACTACCTACCTACCTACCTACCTACGTACCACTCGGCGCTACAGCTCTGGGTGAGCCTTGGCCTCCTCTACAACCAGTCCCCACAACCAATGCGTGCTGCCATAGGAATGGACCCACGCATGATGACATGAGGCCGGTTGTTAGGTTTCTGAACAAATTTCTTTTTACAGGATGAGGTTGTTAGCCTCATGCCCAACCCCCAACCTGGAGGTATTTTAAGACTAGAACTCCATAATTTTACCTTATTGCAACATGAACTAACAGTGTAGTCTTCACTGATCCAACTACCGAAAGAAAACTGCAACCAAATAACCAACCCACCCCAGGCCGCGCCATAGCTGAAGCGGTTAGTCGCTGGCTTCCCTTCGCGGCGGCCGGGTTCGATCCCGGGTCTGGTCAAGTGGGATTTGTGGTGGACAAAGTAGCGCTGGGGCGGGTTTTCTCCGAGTACTTCGGTTTCCCCTGCCAATCGTCATTCCACTAAATTCTCCATTATCATAATCACCCGGGACAGGCTACAATAGGCCAACCAGTAGCCGCCGTGCCAAATGGACCCAGTAGGACTCCATCCCCCACTAAGCGAATTTAAAAAACCAACCCACCCCAGCTCTATTTGGCGAAGAGTAGAAGCTCATTCTGTAATGTTACTCCTCAAGTCCAAACACCTTACGCAGACACGCTGAATCTATTGAGATGCGGCTCTAGTATGAGAGACTATACGTTTCACACCCATATTTAGCAATAGGTAAAGTTACAGTACTGTGTTTTAATCTCAAGATAATATTTAATAAATTATTGTCAAAATAAAACTGTTTCTAGCACGTGAAATTGCTGTCTAGGACATGTTTCGACACATGTGTGCCATCTTCAATTTCGGTTTTAGTTACAAACATATCATGTATTTAGCGTATTTTTTCCATGTAAGCCGAGTGGATCCACGGGTGTGTTATACATTACATATACCACGTACAGATTATTATAATGGGGTGGCTTTGAATCTGCTGCGTAACACTGTAGATATTTTCCTTAAATTGAATTGAACTGAAGTGAACAATAGTGTCAACAAGAACTCAGGCCAGGCCGCACCAAGAACAGTGGAACCAGAAAATGTGTGGACAGAGAGTGTGTGTTCAGTGGCGCACACACGTACACACAGAATCACTTCAGCGAGATAACTACAATGTTAACCAACAGATAAAAACCCAATCCATTATAGTATACATGGAGTATAATGCACCAGTAGAACCAATCGGCTTACATGAAAATTTACGCCAAGTACAGGCTACAATAATTACTAAAACCAGACCTGAAGATGTCACACATGTGCCGAAACATGTCGCCCTAGACAGCAATTCCACCTTCTGGAAACAGTGTTGTGTTGATAGGAATATAATACGTACAGGGTGAATCGTATAGAACCGGCCCGATGAATTTGCTAATAATTCCGCAGGTGATGCATATAACCGCTCACAATGACGACATAATAATCCGTGGGCCGTGCGGAGTCGAATGGTGTGCGCATGATCCGGCAAGTGGCAGTCCTTATGCTGCAAGGTCAAGGACAATGCCGAAACGTGTCTGCAGTGGGCAGGCGACAGTCATGGAGTTCACTGTTGAACAGCGAGTGTTTCTAGTGCCTACTTGAAAACGGCGGACACTTTCAACACCTACTCTGATCACGGCACACAATCCAAGATAAGATATGTGTAAATTACTTTAATATCTGTATGGTATATTTTATATTACACCTCATTTCGTCGGGCCGGTTTTATATGAATCACCCTGTATTATCCATAGTCATTTACGAAACAGGATGCAACAAAAATTGAGTATTTTAATCTACCTTCTGTGTGAAATAAAACACTAGTTTTTGGTATGGATGGTTATTAGCACCATCCCCAATAATCGTCTACCCCAAGTCCCTTGTACCTGTAGGCTGTAGAGCCAACAGCCGTACGTGGAAGTCGCCTGCCAAAGAAGCTGCAGATCGTTACGCCTGGGGGGACCACGTGACGCTACATAACCTCTGCAGCCGATACGAACTGCGGCCACCTTCCAGTGCGCTCATCTCTGTTATATCTCGATACATGCTGTATTAATTAACTGCTCGTTTGGACATCCTGTCATTTATTTTCCAAATTTTAACAGAGATAAGCACTGCATTATACTGCGGCATATCCGCTGAGAGCCGAAATAGTTTAATCAGAAGAGAGACCCCCTGCTAGGCAATGGCTCCATAAATGTCACGTGAGGGCAGCCACGCTTACATACACAGCAATATAAGGACTGCTTAAAGAGGTGTTTTCCATGCCGTCTGCCCCCACGGCCACGCCACACCGTAAAAAAGCTACAGCAAAAGGAGGTGTTTTCTTAAAATATGGTCGCGAGTCCCAAGGGACTCGGACCCGAGAAAGACCGCGCTGGCAAGAACGAGTAATATATTGAAAAGACAGATCCGTCCTCTCGTCAGAGAGGGCGCCCCACAAAAATAAGACCGTAACTGTCAAACGGTAATAATTAATATTTGGTCATGAGCCCCAGATGGGGATCGACACCAAGACTGACTGACTGACTGACTGACTGAGTGACTGACTGACCGTCAGTCGCAATGTGACTTTGACTTAGTGTTTTCTGTGCTGCCCGTACTGAGGCTACATAACTCAGAACGCGTCAAGTAAGATAAATATGATGCGTTTGCAAGGCCTGGACTGACAGAGGACTTGTATATAGTTCATAATGAAGAATTTTCAGCAACATGCTATATGCGCGAAACGTACATATGTAAAAAAAAAAAAAAAAAGTAAAGCTATCCCTGTACCAGGCCGTCAAGGCCCATAGGGTTGTGAGACGTTGAGGGTCTCACATTATTTAGTCAATCGGCTCAAAGATGGCGGTAAGTCTGTCAGCCTTACGGGCCGGCCGCGCTTTACTCCCCAGGAAGATTATTTAATTACTCATTTCTGTTATAGGCTGAGTGAACCCCAGGGCCATAATGCGGCTGGAAGGATTAGGTCAATTGAAAAAAATCCAATGACCTCATCGGGACTTGAACCCGCGACCTTCCGACTTGTAGCATAGCCCCTCAACCATGTACGCTACCGCGTGCCCCCGAAACGTACATATGACAAAGACGAAGCCTATTGGACGAGACAAAACCATCCATTCGTCAGAGCGGATGTTACCTAACGACTATGACCGCAAGGGTTCAGTTACAAAAAGAAACTCTTCTGATCAAGGGGCTTGGCGCCAAGACGAACTGATTGGCCGTAAACCGTCAGTCGTAAACTAGCTCTGACTGTGAATTCATAAAAGCAGCGCGTGACTTTTCAGCCTCTATAGCCTCGGTATACAGGAGATCGGCTAGAAGAGCTACAATTTTAGACCGCAAATAAGCAATACCTGGCCTAGATCGTGCATTAAATCAAAAAATAAAGCTCAGCAAATTACGCCAAGAAACCAGGGATCCAGCAAGGAAAACTGCAGTAAACCGAGTCACTCGAAATATCGGGAGAATGGTCGGGAAAAGATCACTCAAAAGGTGGGAAACAACGTTGGCAAACTGCGAAGTCATATTCAGGTCTATTGCAAAAGCTCTCTCAAAAATGGGTTGACCAAATGCACCATCTGCAATTCACAGTCCTTCAGGCCCCACACGAGTATTTTATCCAATCGACAAAGCCAACATAACTGCAGACGGCTGCTGTGTTCTTGGACATCGAGAAAGTCTTCGACACAACATGGCACTCGGGCCTACTATATAAATTGTCGGAATAAGAATTTTCGATAAGTCTCATTAAGCCAATTGCTTCTTTTCTCACTGACAGAAAAAATTAAGCCATGGTAGAAGGCAAATTTCCTACACCAAGAAAAATAGCAGCAGAGGTGCCTCAAGGTTCCGTCCTTGTCCCAATATTGTATAGTCTACAGAAAAACGATCCCCGTGCGGCATCTGGAACCCATCTTGCTCTGTTCGTGGACGATACCTGTATTTACGTGACAGAAACACGAATGTCGTGTACTTTGCAAATTGCAGCGCCGCCTCACTGCAGTAAAGTCGTTGTGTGAGCACTGGAACATAAAGATCAATGATGGGAAAACTCAGGCTATATATTTCTGCAGAAGTCTTAGGGTCCCTGATGACGTATTACAACTGAACGGACGAGACATTCCCTTTGTAAATAATGTAACGTGTCTTGGCGTCACTTTCGACAGGAGGATAACATGGAGACGCCATATCGAAAGGACTGTAGCCAAGGCTTTGCGCACGTACGTAACGGCCTATTCCCTGTTCAAAAGTGGGCGTGTAAGTACAAATATTAAACTTACGCTTTTTTTTTTCATTGGCGCTACAGCCCTCGTTTGGGCCTAGGCCTACCTCCATGAAACTCTCCATTTCACTTCGGTTTACTAGATCTTAGACATACGGTAGGACTCCTTGAGCGGGTGACCAGCTCGTCGCAAGGCCTCTACCTGTACACAAACAAAGAAGAACGCACACAAACATCCATGCCCTGAGTGGGATTCGAACCCACGATCCCGGCTTCCGAGCGAGCGAAAACAGTGCATGCCTTAGACCGCTCGGCTACCGTGACCGGCAAACTTACGCTTTACAAAGCTCTAATTAGGTCAGTTATGGTTTATGCATGTCCCACCTGGGAGTATGCGGCGGACGTTCTCCTCTTGAAACTGCAGCGCCTGCAGAACAGACTACTCCGCGCTATCGGAAATTTTGACAGGCGCACACCAGTTCGCGAAATGCACGTGGCTTTCAAAATTCCTTACGCGTATGACTACATAACTAAACTATTCAGGACATAGGCAGAAGTAATCCTAAACCATGTAAATCAAAATTTATGTGGCACTGGACAAGGAGAAGCTAGGCATAGGAAATATAAGAGGCTCAAGGTTGTCGGTGGTCAGGACTACAACCGTTCAGCAGATTAACTGCAGTTTCAGAGTAGCTGCATAACTTAAGGCACAACCTGCTGCAAAAGCCTGCATTAACAGGAAACCTCTGTATATCTTGTATAAACGTTACTTGGTATAGTGCAGTGACATAGGATGCACAGAGTACATAGTGACCTGGATCCCATGACAGCAATGATATATTCGTGCTGAAACTACAGCGCAACAAACACAGCGCCTACATAGAAAGGCCGACCCCACCCTCGACGAAGAGGAGGCCCCATTTCGAAACACGTACGTGTCCAGAAGAGAACAAAAAAACTTGGTCATGGATCTCGAAAAGACTGAAGCCAGAAATGATTGTGCTGGCGAAGGCCAGCAGCAATTTAACCGATCGACCGATAAAAGCGGTCGCAGCAGTATTTCAGCGGATCACGGCAGAGTTCAATGGGGCCTAGTCAGAAAATTAAAAATTGTATTAAAACTTGTGCAGCAAAATTGTCATGTACTACCAACTACGACAGCGAGAAATGACAGACCCATCTTCTCGTCAGAGAGGGTGCCGTACATCGACTGTCTGACAGAAACAAAAATCTTATCTTGGGCCCCGGAAGTGGATTGCCATCAAGACTGACTGGCTGATTGACCATCGGTCATAATAAGACTTTGACTTGACATAGTTGTGAGGCAGACGCCAGTCAGCAAGGATCGGAGCAGTGGAACACGGAAGCTGAGGGATAGATGGCGTCGAGAGCCGTTACCAGGCGACAACCGATGAAGACACAGCGGGCTGAGAACACTTAGTACGTGCTGTAGTGAAATAGCCAGTGTGTGAATTAGCGATAGCACTACAGTTACTCATAGTTAAGAGTTCAGGAATCCAATAAATCCGATTACGAATCCAAAAGCCGTGTCTAGTCACCTAACGTGTGACAATACTACAATATTTTATACTGCATACTTTTCAAGCCACCCTGTAAATATACACTTACATAAATAAATTTAAGAGCTTATCCCCTTTGCTATTCGTTGCGCTGACCACGCGACACCATCTATCCGCTAACGTTGGCACTAACTTCGCCGACAAGCGGCGGTCGCTCAGTCGGTATAGTTCGCTTATGGACTAAAACCACGGAGTTTGTTTTGGGTTTAGGCACCTTAGAAGTAGGAAGAGCGGCTGAGACCCCGAACCTACCGCTCGTAATCTCAAGAGTTATAGTGCAGAGTGGACTGAGCGCAGATCAAGTGTCATGCGGCGTCTAGTTTTCACAAACGAGGGTAGTCCTTGCGTTAGGCTACCTGAACACCAATAACAAGTTATCACAACTACCGATTAGCTTGGTGTTCGTCTCCAGTCGTCGCCACTAATCTTAAAATAAATAATAACGGAACAATGTATCAATATAATGACAACAAATCACAAGTAGGCGGAAGCAAAGCCAACACCCGAAACGTCATGCATACCAAATATAATTCGGGTAATACACGATGTCCAACATAGACTACTATTGGTGTTAATTCTGTTCTTGGGTTGTTAGTGTGGTTGTGAGGGATGATGCCAACGTTTCGTAGGTACATTCTGCCTCCATCTTCAGGATCTACGTGTGTTGGTTGGTGAGTTTCTTTATACAGAAATTCACCAACTTACATCCTTCAACCCTGAAGATCGAGGCAGCATATGCATCCGAAAGAACAGGTAAGTATACATATATACACACACAGAAACTGACAAACCTACATACTTCGACCCTGAAGATGGAAGGAGAACGTATCTCCTTAAGGTCTGCAATATCGCCCATAACCACACAGTGCAACATCCCAATAACAGATTTAACACCAATAATCAACCACCCTGAAAGCTTAAAATCAGTAAAAACAGAACACTAGTAAGATGAATTAACTACTGCCACAAACTTTCAGAGAAACGTGGCAATTCTGGGTCCAAGACACTCTGATCAGAATAAAGGACACCCACCTGAGTTAAAGCAAGCACGAGATTAGCATTGCCTTCCCCGCGATACTTCCACTTCTTATTTTTGAGGCTGAACCGTCGAGGTGCCCGAGGATCTCCCCCTGAGGAGTCCAGCATTGCAGCCAATGACCTGCAAGAGACGAGAACTACCTATACTGGCAGAAATCCTTCATTACCAGAACTACTGCAAATTTAAAATTTTCCTTAGGATATTAACACTTTCTCAAAATGCTGCAAGAGCGCCTGCGTGTATAACATCTAGTTTGAAGAGGCAACTGTTCTGTTCCGTTACACGCCTGAGTGCTGCACACCGTGATGAAACACTGTCACGACTTGTAACACGCCACTTTATAACACCAGGAAAATTCGTAGAAACTGATGTATTCAAAAGAGGAAATGCGGTCAGGAAATTTTAACAAGGATACATTCGCTCCTATGGAGCCGGGATAGCGCAGTCGATATTGCGACTGGATACGGGCTGGACAACCGAGGGGTCGGAGTTCGAGTCCCGGTGGGGGTAAGAAATTTATCTTCTCGAATCGTCCAGACTGGAAGCAAACGGTCGTGGTCTAATCTAAGTATTATCCCAGCATCTTCATGAAGACTAAGGAAAACCTTAGCACAGCCGATGTCGTGGCCGAGATTCGAACCGAGCATCTCCTAAATATGAGTCCAAATCGTTACCGTTATACCAACTCATTCGGTTTAATTTTGTCAAAAATAATATGTACAAAACACGTGTCTGTTATAACACAAGCTTCTCTTCAAGACTTACTGTTTTCATTCTGAACACTTTTATGTAGTATATACTTAAAATAAATACAAAGAAAATAATTTGTCTGTCTATAACGAAACAACCTGTCAAACACAACACTCAATAAAAATAACTCACTTTCACTCTATCGTGTCAGCTGAGTTTTTTAATGGATTTGAGTATAACGGCGCAACATGTTTCGGCTCTCGTGGAGCCTTCATCAGGCGATACAATTTACACATACTGAACTACTGAATTGCGATTCTTATACGTATATATCCTATCCTTCTAAGATTCATTTTAATATTGTCCTCCCACCTACGACCACCTTCTGGCTTTCCCACCAATTTCCTATACTCATTCCTCGTCTCCCCCATTCGTGCTACATGCCCTGCCCACTTTGTTACGAAAATTCTCTCATATGCACATATTTATATTTGTGTTTCTATTACTAGAGTTTAATAGCCTTTTAAAATGTATTTAAAAACATCTTATTTTTCACGTGAGAGTTTGTTCCCTAAGTCCGCTAAATAAAACTCTGAAGAATGCCGTCTTCTGCGATGTGGCGCCGTGTAGATATTGTGTAAACCGATGTTTCGGAGGAAGGTATCGGCTCCATTTCAGAGTATAAAAAATCCGCGAGCGAGGAACCAAAGTGAGGAGGTGGCTCTCTGAAACGTAGTTTACACAAGATCTACACGGCGTCACATCCCAGAAGACTACATTCTTCATAGTCACCGCCGTGAAAATCTCAAACCTTACATAAATAAAACTCTGTTTAAGGCACATACGGTGCTATGTCACTTGTGTCGGGTTGGACTTCGGTTGTCATTGAGTTTAGTATTACAATTAGTAGAAATGCTGCTGTCTTGATTCTAATGTATTTATATATTAGCATATTTATCCTTCTCTACGTTACTTAAGTTGCTTCTTGCAATATACTGATTTTGTACGCAGTGCCGTTTGCGTGCCAAGCTCCAAGGTTTGTTTACGCTGTCCTCTTGACGCAGCTACAGTGTTTTGTTTGCCGTCGTTGTCCTGCTTTATCTTGTTATGTTTCGTTTCTTCTTAGTATACCATGATCTGAAAAAAAAGTACGTGTAGGATAAGTCAAGGAGGATGAGGTGGGCAAGGCATGTAGCACGAATGCGGTGAAGAGGAATGTATCTAGGATATTGGTAAAAAAAGCCAGATGGAAAGAGACCATTGGGAAGACCAAGGCGTAGGTGGGAGGACAACATTAAAATGGATCTTAGAGGGCACTTGTGAACATGGTAATGAACTTTCGGATTCCATAAAATGCTGGGAAATTCTTCAGTAGCTGCACAATTGGCGGCTTCAGAAGAAGGGCTCAGCTCCATGGGTGAGTATACCATGATTTTATTCTGGTAGGTCTGAGGGATTCCTAGCCCATTAGTCGTGTTTAACGACGCCGTGTCTGCTTTCGTTGCTTACTAAGTCGCAATTCCAACCCTACTGTTCACTAATTTTCTTAACAAAGTAGTTTATGTAGGACTTGAGGTTTTCAGAGCGGTGGTTATGAAGAGTACTCTATCTTCTGGGATACAGCGCCTTGTAGTCTGTTGGAAGTCAAGCAGAGTTTCTGCTTGCCACCTGCTTTCACGCCGGTATCTTTCTCGGCTTATTCCATCCTGAAGATGAAGACGATATGTTCCTCCGAAAAGTCAGCTGACTTCCAACGGACTACGCTGCGTCATATCCCAAAAGCTAGTATTCTACAGCACAATTTATGATTGACGCTGTAAAATTTGGCATCTGTAGTAACGATTATTCGCAACAGTGGATTTGGTCAATACTTGCAATAAGTGTAGCGAAGTTGGTCGAGGCACTATGTTAAAAGCCGGAAGGTCGCAGGTTCGAGTCCCGATGAGGTGGACTATTTTAAATTTACCTAAACCTTCCAGCAGCACTATGGCCCTGGGGTAGACTCAGCCCCTAACAGAAATGAGTACCAAGAATCTTCCTGGGGGTAATGGGCGGCCGGCGCGTAAGGCTGGCAAACTTACCGCCACCTGTAAGCCGACTGTCTACAGGAAATGAGGGAGCCTCGACGTCTCACAACTCTATGGACATTTATGGCCTGTTACAGGGATATCTTTAACTTTTTACCTGCAATAAAAACGGAAAACAAAATCTCAAAAACGGATTTCGGAAATATGTGTACTCCAGTAGAAGTCACCTTTCCATCCTTGGTTTACAGTGAAGCCAAAGTGAGATCGCGAAAGCAACATACTGCGAAACTCTGGGGTGGAAAAAGTGACCTCTAAAGAGTTAATAATCATAACTGAAATGCTAAAATATTTTTTATCTTCCTCAAGCATATAATTACAATCGATTTCCAATCAGACTGTTCGTTTGAATGGCCAGTTTTATTTCTCTGTCAGACTTACGTGACGTGCGGGAAACCCATTATTGCAGCGGGACATTAGTAATTTCTCGCTACGTCATTACACTACCAAACCACAACTGACGATACGTGGAACTAGAAAGGTTCCTTCTTGTAGAAACTACGTCACTTCCAAGCAATACCTGAAACGAATATTATAATGTCCATGGTTTATGCTGACCCTCTTACAGTGTATACACTTTTTCACCCTATTCTTCACTTCCACACTACATGTTTCAGCACTAATGTGACATCCTCGGGTGTCCCTATGCACGTCAAACCATTGTACTGCATGCCATGATGTCTTTATTCTAAAATGACTAAAATCTGTATAGTGCTGAAACGTGTAGTGTAGAAGTGAAAAATAGGGTGAAAAAGAGTATACACTGTAAGACGGTTAGCATAAACCATGGACATGAATCAGTGTAGCAGGACGCTAAAATATAACATTTTGAATATTATAATGTTATGAATGCTGGAATTTGCTACTGGTCGTCCATGGCGTTCGTCAGCTGGAGACCAAAATTCTACTGAACAACAAAGATGGTGGAAGAGGTATGAACTACAGGTAAACCTTTTAAAGCTTGGTTGTTCTATACGTTCCCCATGTAGAGGCGGGTTATAACATCTCCACAGTAGGCTTGCGAGTCGCAGAAGACGATAAAAGAGAGCTCGGGTGCCTGAAGGTATAATTGGGCCACCCCATAGCTGAGGGACATAAGTACAGAGACCTGGTCCTCCAAGTTGGGAGTTGTATGCAAGGTCGATTGCCTTGCTCTGTAAAAACTTTACTGTTGAGAAATCCAAAGAAGTGAAAGCCGTACCAAATCTGACAGAATCTTATAAGGAAGACCATGGCATAAAAATGGACATTCTTATCACTAAATACTAACTTCATGGAGCTAAGTACTTCTTGAGAAGCCGCCAGTTGTGCAGCTACACAAGAACTTCCCAGCATTTTATGGAACTCGAAGGTTCATTACCGTTTTCACAACAGTACTTCACTTGTTTCTATCCTGAACCAGAATAATCCAATCCATACCATCCTATCCTACCACTCTAAGATCCATTTTAATATTGTCCTCTCCCCTACATCTATTTTTTCCTAATGGTCTCTTTCTTTATGGCTTTTCCACCAACATCCTATACGCATTCCTCTTCTCTACCAATGCGCGTTACATGCCCTGCCCATCTCATGCTCCTTGACTTCAGCAATCCAATTATACTTGGAGAAGAGTACAAGTTATGAAGCTCCTCATTATGCAGTTTTCTCCAACCTCCTGTCACTTCATCCCTTTCCGGCCCAAATATTCACCTCAACACCCTGTTCTCGAACACCCTCTGTGTATTTTCCTTCCTTAATGTCAAGAGACCAAGGTTCACACACATACAGAACCGCAAGCAAAACTGTAGTTCTGTATGTTCTAATTGTTATGTTTTTAGATAGAAGACGAGAAGACAAAAGGTTCTGGACTGAATGGTAGCAAGATTTACGCGAATTCAATCGTCTCTTAATTTATTCCTGCGTCAAATTTTGATTTGTAACTGTCATCCCCTAATATTTGAACTGTGCCAGATTTTCAAAGCGTATGTTAGCTATCTTTTTGTCATGGTTTTGCCCTGCATTTAGTGACGAGATAGTAACAAAGAGTTTTCTCTGCGTTTACTTCTAGACCAACCTACTTACTAGCATCAATTAAAGCTCCCGTGTTTTTCTTTATGGTATCTATGTTATCAGTGTCACCTAGTAGGTTCACATCATCAGCATAGACCAACAGCTGATGTGTCCGTTAAATTTCAGTCCCACGTGGTTTTCCTGGACCCTCCTAATACATATGCAAAGTTGAAAAGCAGTGGCGGTAAAGCATCTCCTTGATTTAGACCATTCTTGTAGGAAAATAACCAGACATGTGTTTTTCTGTATGGACTTTACTACGTATATATGCTTCATTTAAACACATGTTAATCAACTTGACTAGTTTCATGAGAATACTGTACAATACTTCCCTCCTAACTGAATCATAGGCTTTCTTGAAGTCTATGAATAGCTGATGTACTGTCTCACTGCACTCCAATTTTTTCTCCAGTATATGACTTACTTACTCCTTCGTTCTACAGTTTCCAAAGGAACCTTGACCTCCTTTATGATAAAAACCCATTCTTCTTTATTATCTCCCTTATACTTCCATTTAAACATTTTCTGAAATCGTAAATCGTTCTCCACATCTTCCAGCCGCCTCAATCTACACCTTCTCCTTTTCTTCTACCATTTTACTTCCGAAAATTTTCTTCGCCACTCTTGTTTGGTTACACCACATTTTCACTTCTCCGTAGTGCGTAGTGCATGGATTTTAGTAATTAGGGGTAATTTATGGGTCACGCTCGCTCTGGGAGGCTAAAAACTGCTGTGCAACCACTACAACTAGTTTCTCTGCCTGCTAAAAGAAGCAAACTTAATCCTGAAGGTCAGACTGCTGTGTCTGATACTGACCACAAGCCAAAAGTCATAAAACACTAGCAGCTCCGAACCGTCTGTGAACATCTGTAGGCGTTGAGCCAGAAAGAAACGTGCTATCTGTGTTGATATTTTACAGTTTCATCGTCAGGGGGGCGGACATTATCCAAACATCCGATGTGGTCTGTACAGACTACCTGTGATTGCGGTAATTACGAATACATGGAAATACGGACGCTATTTACTCTTTCACAAATCATCCTTTTAATGAAACCTGTAATTGAATACTCGTGTTTGTATTAGTTTCAGAATATACATGGCGGTGGGCATGCGGCAGGACAGTATTCAACATCACACGGTGACAGAGCAGTGTCCTCATGAGACAGTAGTGCCACTAAGGTGAATGGCTGGGTTCCTTACTTGCAGCGCGTTCAAATAACAATACGCGGTTAGGTCGTCTGTCACAATACGAGAATGCCTCTTGATTATGAATCTCACTCAGATATGTTGTTTGTTTCTCGCTAGTATGGATCCTATTGTGTGTTATATACATGGTACATAAAATATATACAAAAGTATGGTAGTCTACACAACAGTATTTTCTATTTAAAACAAAGTAGACACTATAACAAGCTTTTATTTAAAATAATTAAAAACTGTTACAGATCACTCTAAATAAACAACCTGTTGGGTGACATACAGAATAACGAGCATAAGCTCTACAAGACCATAGTAAAGTCAAGACCGTCAAGACCACACAACCTAACTTACGCGAGAAGATCCTGATATGCAGGCGCCCCACACTGCAGTCGCTTCTACCACCAGAAATCACGTCAACACGTAGCGGTCACAAAGTTTTAAAGAGATTTATCACAAAATAGTTAATTTCCATTTTATTACAATTTTAATTTTTATGTTTTAATCTTTAGTCTTTAATTGTGTGAATTTTACTATCTAAGTATTTTAAAATTTTAACTGAAAGATTAGATTTATGCATTTAAAACACTCAAGAGCACAATAAGGATCCTTATTGAAGAATTAGATGCGAATAGTTAGATGAAATTCAACAACTGAGACTGGTATCATTGTACGCCCGATGATGACCCAGTATAAGGGTCGAACATGTAGCGTCAATAAATACAAATGTTGATGCAAGAGTGTCTACTTTCTTTTAAATACAGAACATTGTTGTGTAGACTACATACTTCTGTATACATTTTATGTACCACGTTGTTTGTCTGTCGATTGGTCAATATAAACTAATGCGGATCAAACTTTATCTGAATGGTAAAATTCCAACATAATTACTCTTCCTGAAGCTAAAATTGACAGTGTAGCAGATCATGACGAGTCTGTTGACAGCAGAGGCAGAACGAGCGCTTCATCATCGTCATGAAAGCTGTCTGTAGCCTCGTCATCAGAAAACAAGGGCCTGCCTTTATTGTACGTGCAACACACTTTCCATTCCTCTACACCAGTGTTTCTCAACCGCCGGGCCGCGGCCTGATACCGAGCCTTCGTCTTATAGAAAAAATAATTTATTGGGCTGCGGTCTGACAAAGGTTGAGTACCACTGCTCTACACGTCGGATCCCTCCTCTCCACGGCGTGGAGGTACCAAGGAAGAAGTCCGCAGTTGTCTTGCTGTACATCAGAATCTTGTTAAGAACCCAAACAGGGTTCGATACCAAGACAACATAGGTCGGCTGGGACACGTATTGCGGTTCGGGAGGAGTAAGGGAGGGAAGAGAAAGCAACGAAACACAGAATCCAGAAACAGAAGTGTGGAACGATGGATTTCAGTGTATGCGAATTTTGTTGAACGTACTGCCACGCAAAGAATCAATTATGAAACGAAAGAAACCACATTGCAGGTACCCACTGCATTGTGTTCCGAGGGCTGCAGCTACGGACGGCGGTTCACAATGCAACCGCTCTACGCCCTTTATTTTCTGATGTTGATTGGGTTCCGGTGGCAATGAAAGTCTTCCTCAGGATCGTTTACGGGTCTTGGATTATGAGACAAAGGGTAATGATAATGCGACTGCACACATTACAATTGCTTACTGGTTTAATATATTATTTGCAGAACACGTCTATCCGTCGGAATCACCAAATTAGAAGTCCCCCTTGAAGCCCGGACTATATCCTTGAGTTTGGGGACATTAATTCTCCCACCCTCGCAGATATATTCCATCATCGCTTCCCATTCGATCATTCAAACGGAAGGCGGGTGGTACAACTTTGAATCCTCCAATACCCTCTTACAATTATATCTTCGAAGCCGCTGGTCCAGCGATATTCCCAACGATTCCTGAGATCTCGCTGGACTGCAGCTGCGAAGTGTAATATTTCATACGATGAGCGGCATCCTTTGCTGATAATATATGTATTTATATTGGCTTCACGTAACAACTGACACTGTGGCACCACTATTCCGTGCCGCAGGGATATGAGTGTCAGTTGTTTATACTCCGCTTCCACCAAGTCTTACTCTTAACATTCCAATTTAATCACTACCTTAAATTGGACGACTTCAACAACAATCTCAAGGACATAAATGTTACGTAGAGTAAAGTCTTCCTCAGTTTTCAGTGTAACTAAAGAACGCCGTCTTTTGGGATGTGGCACCGTGTAGACATTGTGTAAACCAGATTTCCGGAGGAAAGTATCGCCTCCATCTTCAGGGTAGAAAATCCGCGAGGAACCAGCGTCAGCAGGTAGCTGTGGATTTTTCTATCCTGAAGATGGAGGCGATACGTTCCTCCGAAAAGTCGGTTAACACAATATCTACAGAATATCCCAGAAGACGGTATTCTTCAAAGTCATCGCCATGGAGACCTCAAATCTTACTTGAGTGTAATTCTTGGGAAAAATCATCTTCCGATAATTCTCCTTCATCAGAGGAGTCTGAATTATGAGCAGATGAGCTACCGTCTCGTAGACTGACTATTGCTGGCTCCATGATCGTGTCACGTGGACTGGCTATGCAAATCCATGCCTTTCTTCTCCACCAGAAAATTAGCTTACAACACTGCCCAAGGAACGGGTGAGAATCTGCAAAAAGGCAATTGTCGAGTGCCCACGCCTCTGACATGTGGCTTCTGAACACATGGAAATATATTCCTTTCCAACAGACGTTCTTTGTACTGACTGGTCATTACCTATGAGCAAAACTGGACTCAGCAGCCAATTCTAGCGAACAACAATGTAAGAAACTGAACTAACATATTCTGCACACAGATTACATATGAACGCAACTGGTATTTATTTTTACAGTTTACATTTTATAACGACTAGTTCTCTGTTTAAGTAACAAGATTAGACACCCTTCAATTGTATTAGTCTGCATTTATGAACCTGTGTGAACAACAATTATGCGGGTTGAAGCACTCACTTTTATCAGCACCCTCAAACATTACATACCTGCCAACATTTAAGCCTACACAAGTCCCCTCCGCAGAGAAAAAAGTATGGTTATAAACTTACAATGCAGTCTGTTTCCTAATTTCAACGTTTTAATCAACTGACCAGTTCAAAAAGCTGGCATGGACGTTATGCCTCTAGAGGACACAACACCACACTTCTTAATTTTCGAAAATCAATAACAGCAGCAAGGCGTACGCACCAACTTGTGATGTGGACACTAGTGACAATTTAAAGTAAAAAAGGGAAATCTGTCCCTGTGCTTTATTAGTTATTATTATTATTTTTATTTATTTAAACTGAAAATGGGGTTTTGCCGGTAGCAGTGGTACTACAATAAGAAACAACACACAAATAACAACATCACACAAAGTAACACACCACACTTAAACAAAACTACAAAAACAACAAAGGACACACTATCACACAGTAAATACAATGAAAATACACTTAACAACTATAACAAATACAATACAACTACAATTATATAAATTAATATTAATTAAATGAACGGAGTTCACGGAGGTAGGCCTAGGCCCGCTGGGACTGTAGTGCCAAGGGGAAAAAAATATTAATAAAAGAATAAGTATATTATACACTAAACAGTAATGGTGCTGCAATGTGTAGTGTAATGTTCTGATGCGCTCACATTTCACCATGACTTTCCCTTTATCCCACTTCACTTCATTTCACTTCACATCACTTCACTGCCTTTTCGGATGATTTCTCCTACACCTTCACTTTGCCTTATTTATTACTTTCCTAAGACTTTTCCTAAAATTACTTGATTTCCAGGAGAAAGTCCCTAAAGCATCTGCAGGTAGGTGGTTCCAAAGCTCGATGGTCCTATCTACAAAGGAATATTTTCCGATGTCTTTTGCTTTCTGCTCCTAATTTTCCCATCATGATCGACCCTGCTCAGATAGCATGGTCTTTGTTATCTATCGCCTATGGTCTTCCAAACCCGTTCTCCTGCGTACGCTTTGAGAAGAGCGCATATGCAAGCTATCTGCCTGCGCTCAGTCAAGGTTTCCCAGTTTGGATATTTCTATGATGTGCAAAGTTAACCACTATGCCAAGAAAACATACGGGGGAGTGGAGGCATAGCTCCACTATTCCTGACCTCGGTACGAGATGAAAGCGTGTGGTCAGTTTCACACCCCCGACGGCTTTACCCCCGGTACCCATTGGATAGGAGGATGGGTGGGTCTCAGGGCCGGCATGGACGCTGCGGAGAAGAGAAAAATATCTTGCCCCTGAGGGAATCTAACCAGGACCGTCCAACATGCCGCTAAACCGACTGAGCTATCCAGAGAGTCATAAAATGACGTATGGCGAAAGATCTTCGAAAAATACGAAACTTCTGTAGAATATATCTTAACGTGGAATCTCAAACAAAGGTTGGTAGCGCCACGAATGCTACATCTTGCTTGCAGTTTGTTAGGGAAACCTAATGAAACACCTCGGCATGGCATGCGAAATTTTCAGGGAGACAGATCATGATCTAGGGTTTTGCATGAAATATTCCTTATAAGTAACAATTGCTAACACGGAGACGAGGCGAAACCTTGAGGTTATGTAGGATAATTTTAACGAAGAGAAAATATATGCTTAATCAGAAACAATAATAATTATTATTCAAGTACATTCTTTATTATTCATGTACCAAGCCTACAGATACAAGGTCAATTACAGAAACAGCACAGTGCAGATACTAATAATTACGAAAAGCATGATGACAACACCCGCAAGGCCAGTTTCAGGAACAGCACAGTGTAAGAACTACTAGTTATACGTGCATTATACAACAAAGAGATGCTTAAGGGCAGTAAGAACAAGGAAATCAGTACTAATAACAAAAAGATAGTCATGAGGAAACCAATAAAAGCGATAGAAGTAACAGCAATTAAATTTTCATTATTTTTACGTGATGAATAGGACAAATACACACATACATTATATAAATACAATAATACAATAATAATCGAATATAATTGCAGTTGCACATATAGAAACTCAGACTGAACTAAGATTCGATCGTATTACCATTGGGTGAGTCTAGTACGCTAGCGCACGAGGTTCCTCTTTTACCCTATGGTGTCGAGGTTGTTATTCATTTTGATTATTTTACAGACGATAGAACTAATTGGACTGGTCATATCTTACGCGGTAACTGCCTTCTAAAAGAAGTTGTTGAAGGAAAGATAGAGGGGCGGATAGAAGTGACCAGAAGACGAGGAAGAAGACGTAAGAAGATGCTGGATGACCTTGAGGACAGAAGAGGATATTTTCATTTGAAGGAGAAAGCTCTAGATCGCATCAAGTGGAGGAACTGTTTTGGAAGAGACTGTGGACCTGTCGTCTTGACAGATTACAGATGAATGAATGAATGATAGAACTCCTTGGTCGAGTGATAAGGCCTCTACTTAAACACAGAATAAACATACATACCAAATATCCATGCCTTGAACCGCTCGGTAACCGTGACCGGAGCGTGAGGTACGTTGAACTATTTTTTATTGCTAGTGGGGTGGGACTAAGTCCCTTGTACTGTGGCCATTTCTGGCCTATTGTACCAGCCACAGATAGGTGAGGGTGATTGTGGAGCAATTGGTGGAATGAAGATTGGCAGGGGAAACCGAAGTACTCGGAGAAAACCTGCTCAGCGCCACTTTGTCCACCACAAATCCCACTAGACCCAGATCCGGGATCGAACCCGGGCCATAGCAGTGGGAAGCCAGCGACTAACCGCTTGAGCTATGGCGCGGCCTCAAGTTGAACTTAATTCTCGCTTTATACATTTACTTTATATACGACACCACCAACAAAACAAATGCAGGGCTTGACTCTGCAACAGGAAAGTACGTTTAGTGTGTTCTATGCGGAACTCTTTTCCAAATGCCAGATTCTTGTCAACCCAAGTTCCATCTAGGTGAAGTGCAGCCCTGTATCAAATCCCCCTGTCTTATGTCTTCTCTCCGTGAAAGTACTTATAATGCGATCTAATGCCTGGCCCTTCTACATGCAAGACCCTTTTAGTGTCCCCCACTCCCTTACTTACTTACTTACTCATGGAGCTGAGCCCTTCTTGAGGAGCCGCCAATTCTGCAGCTACTCAAGAATTTCCCAGCCTTTTATGGAACCCGAAGGTTCATCACCGTGATCACAAGAGCCTTCCACTGGTCCCTATCCTGAGCTAGAACAATCCAATCCATACCATCCCATCCTATCTCTCTAAGATCCATTCTAATATTGTCCACCCACCTACGCCTTGGTCTTCCTTGTGGTCTCTTTCCTTCTGGCTTTGCCACCAATATCCTATATGCAATCCTCGTCTCCCCCATTCGTGCTACATGACCTGCCCACCTCATCCTCCTTGACTTGATCATTCTAATTATACTTGGAGAAGAGTAAGAGTTATGAGCTCCACTCCCCCACTTCCACCCAACTTAAACCCATTTTTAGTAAAGTACGCCTTTCGTTTACTCATTCCGAAATTAAATTTACTCTTCAGCCGCACATGAAGGCGTTTCTTCCATGTTGAAACTATCTTCTACTTGACAAACGTATCTATGGCGTTTTCTATTACACGTCCGTCAAAACTGTCAAAGAAATCATTGTGCTCGTCTGCTCAGGAGCCTATTCTTCACGCTTTCTCTGCGTATGTTCGTAACAGAGCGCTGTGAAACCATGCAATAACGTGACAGCCTTTCAAATGCCTTGCCCAACGGAAGTAGCAACATTTCTTCAGATGCTTCTTTATCGCGGCAGAGGGCAACTCGCCTCATCATTTTTCTCTCATTGCTACTAACTTCCAACACGGCTGCTCCAGTCCACATAAAACTGCCAGCAACACTACGACGAGTTACACAATAAGGCAGCGTCTACACGAGCGCATAAAATGCGTCCGTTGTAACGAACGTCGTGACGTCCGTTGTAGAAATAAACAAGAGAGGCGAATGCTACGCTTTCTTCTGGCTCCATTGCACCGCACCGCACTACGCACCGCATTCTGCAACTGTGTGGTGTCTTCAGCAACGTCCTCATCAAAGTACGTTCGTTACAACGGACGCATTTTGTGCGCTCGTGTAGACGCTGCCTAAAGGCTCACGAATGCGTAGAGAAGAGGAAGCAAGCAAAAGCGTATAGTAACCCTTTTGGAATACTTTCAGTGCGCGTGCGAACAACTCAAACCCATGTTCGCCTCCATACTGCAATCCAAAGAACCCGACAGCCGTCACCCCATGCCTTTTCAACCTACTTTCCTTCCCTTAAAAAAAGAGAGATCATGGTGCGCGCGCGCATGCACGTTCGTGCGTGTTCGTGCGTGCGCCTGAGAGAGAGAGAGAGAGGGTGCAAACCAAAAATCTGGTACGGGCGTCATGCCACTGAAAGCTACCCTAACCTTGTACATTTTGATTCTCTACAACTTACAAGAAACAGTCGACGAAACAAAAACTTGTGAGGTTTGAGCAATATTAACGCCACTTAATATAACTTAATATGTTAACAGACCTCCGATCAATACGGAACCTTTTTCAATGCATTTTTCTTGCTCAGTGTAAAAAAAACTATGGCGGCCGAGCAAAAATGTTCAGTTTGACAGTGCTAACCAATGGAGCTAGGAATTTGAAAGTTTGTATTAAATAAAACTTTGAATATTTCCTACAAATTATGTCTGAAATTCTGTTTATAAGTAAAAAATTAAAAACATGAGGAGAGTTCAGAATGTTGAAGCTGTATCCAACAAATTTAAAACAAGAGTCCGCAATTAGGTAACAATTTCCCCAACATATAATAATAACATCCTGCAACAAATCTATATCTCCAGTTAATGAAAGAGTTTGTACTCCAGCGTGAACCTATCTAATGACTATCTAGGAGCAAGAGGAGCACACTAACTAAATTATACTACTGTTCCAACACAAACTAGCATTACCCAAACATATACCTACACTGTATGTATAAAGCATAAGGTTCAACAAAACTTGTGGTACAGAACTAAAGCAGACTGCTTTACCGTTTCTCACGGTGTTGTCGCTTGCAGATTTCTTATACTTTTTCTTCTACCCTGAAGATGGGGGCGATACGTTCCTCCGAAACGTCGGTTAACACCACATATACACGGTGCCAAATCCCAGAAGACTGCTTTCTTTACAGTAACTAAGCTTCTCGAACACAAGCAAATAATCATGCTTTCTGTTTTGATATACCTCGTTCTACTTCGTAACGCTATCATCCTTCCCAGTGGAAACCTACTCCGGCGAAAACGTTCATTGTCCAAATGCACACAAAATTTGGGTTAATGGGGCCTTTCCTTCCTCCCTCATGAAATTTCCCACTATTTTCACTGACGTAAATTGCGAGCACTATCAGCATCAATAAATAGCCTTGTTAGGAAAAGATAATGTACAGAATAAGTGATTGGTTTTCCAGCGTTTGCTGCTATTTCATAACATGTTGCCCTTATGGGACTTATGTTCAGATCTCTGATTTCTATAAATGACGTTAACGTCTCGGAAAGTTGAAGTAACAGAAAGGGGATATCCATATTTTGATTATAGCCCTGTTTGATGAAGTAAATGCCTTAATAAGGCGACTCGCTTTGAAAAAATTTTAAAAATGCTCGACACTAAATATCATAACACAGACTCATCATGTACACAGGCGCTGTTTGTAATATATTCCATCCTAAAAAAAATATTGCAATCGAGTTAAATTTTGAATCCCTGGGGCCATTACGCGTGACGACAATAACGGGTTCTAGTTCGGATGATTTCATTTAATAACACCCTGGTTACAAGCAATCTTAATCACACTTAAACAGAATACTACCGCTGATCTGCACACTTTCCAATCACCGTTGCACACGCATTAGGATTCCCAGTTTCCACTAGTCGTCTCCTGGCAACGGATCTCAACACAGAAACTAGCACTTCAAATCACTATGAAGTCTTCTTGCCATTTCTTGTTCAATCACCCTGGAACCTTGGAGCTAAAAATTCTTCTGGGCTCACTCCTCCAGCTTACGGCTAACTCGTAACTGCCCCCGAATTATTTTTTATTGCTAGTGGGGTGGGACTAAGTCCCTTGTACTGCGGCCACTTTTGACCTATTGTACCAGCCCCAGATGATAGGTGAGGGTGATTGTGGAGCAATTGGTGGAATGAAGATTGGCAGGGGAAACCGAAGTACTCGGAGAAAACCTGCCCCAGCGCCACTGGGGCCACAACACCACAAATCCCACTTGACCAGACCCGGGATCGAACCCGGGCCGCCGCGGTGGGAGCCCTTGAATTAACTCTGACAAAAGTCAAAGTCAAAGTTATGTTACGACCGACGGTCAGCCGGCCAGTCTATCTTGGAATAAAGCACCATCTGGGGCTTAAGACCAGATCTTTATTGCTGTCAGACAGTGTGCGCCTCTTAAAACTTGACGATACAGAGCAGGAACTGAGAACAGAAAGCCATACCAGTGTTCTTTCATTCCCACACTTCTGCAATTAACGTTACTGTAGTTCCAGTGTGACAGTGCTCAATAAGTAGACACTATCTCTTTATTTGCTTCTGTCGTTAAAGGTCATCGTGGAGATACTTCAGCTAATGTCTGAAGTGACCGTGTTGTGACCACTCAACCCCCTCTCTGACCAATTTGTTCATACAATTCAACACACACACAGAAAAGCGAGGAAATCTGAAAGGTCAAGAATAATTTTACTGACATACTGAGCAAGTTGGTGCTGAATTAACGCTCTAAGAATGTATTCGGAAGGTATCCGGTTGAAATAACGGCGGGCTTAGTGATTATCATGACTAAGAGTTTTCATTGTTTTCCTTGATCCATCAGAAAGACTATATAAATAAGAGCTAGAAAAGATAGCGCGACGGCCACCTTGAAAATCCTTGCCTACTAGTAAATATCATGACTATCTTCTGGTCTCATTCAACACTATCTGAATTCTAAGATTGAATAGTCCTTATAAAATAATCTCAGAACCAATTAATCAATAATTTATCAGAACGGAGGTATTTCTGTTGTTATAAGAAACTGAATTTGAAAGTTGCTAATGTCGATTCGCCAATATGTCGACTTCTAACGGGCAGGAAGGATGAATCCTTAGATAAATACAGACATACAAAGCAACCGTAACACTTTCCTCACAGAACGGAAACGAGTTTGACCAAGTATAATTCTATTATCCTGTCTACAATTCTACGTAGGTTGAATGCAAGCAAGCACTGTCTACCGTACATGAAAAAAGTGTACAACAAAACAAAACAGTCGTCAACAAATAGTTACCCATTTTGGCGATACATCTCAACCCCGGGGCTCCAATATTCGTTCGGCTACAACGTACCTGTCCATGCAAATGTTTCCTGGATTGCCGATGCAGAAACGCCGAACGACTCGCGAATTGCAATTTCCTCATTCTCCAAAGAGGGGAAGCTGAGAGCCCATCCCTCGCACACACTCCTCAGCCCGTATCTTTCAATGTTATCAGTTTACGTCATAGTCTCAGATTCAGCCAGCCGTTTTGATCTGGTTTTAAAACGCACAGACAATGGTTTCGTCGTACCTCGGTATTGTATACAAACATAGTAGGAAAGCGGTTGGAGTGTTAGGAGGGGAGTGGGAAAGACACGTCATCCTTATGAGACCCGCCCACACAAATGTATACACTGTCTTCAAAATCTCCGGTGTGGAGAAGTTATGCAAATTCACAGCAAACAGACGGCAAGGAATGTGCAGAGCCTCGAGTCTGCCTAGCATCTAGCTTCTCAGCAACAACGGCATATCTCCTAAACTTACTGGAACAGTAGGCCTCACAAAAGTTGTCACGTGCATGGGTGAGTAGAGACGGGGTTCGGATTGGTAATTGGATTTATTGGATACTTATGGGTCGTAACTACATACTGTTACTGATTTTCACAATACAAAGCACTCCACGCTAATCTCTTCAGTCCATCACCGCTAGTCTTCACGGATTTATAGCACAGGGAATATAAATGTCTCCCTAAATCACACACTCCCAATACCACTGCACTTTAGCACACATAAAGTTTTCAAATCACATGTTAAATCTTCACAAGCTGACTTCTTGTATTCCTCTGTAGTCCTCAAGCTTACTACTTGCTTGCTGCACTCTTCAAGCTTACTGTTATCCTCTTGTTTGCGTGCTTCTGCAACTACTACTACTACTACTACTACTACTACTACTACTACTACTACTACTACTACTACTCCAGCTTAGGAGTTCTGCTCATTTATATTGCCGAGGAATCACAGGAAACACATGTCAAGTGATCACTATTCAGCCAGTCCACTGGCGCAAGGCACACGGACATACAGAAAACACATGTCACGTGACCTCTACCTACTGTTATGTGGCGTCACCGCGAGCACGGAAAACACAGATTCCTCTATTTTTGCGCGTTGGACCGCATTTACAGATCTGTTGCCTGGCAACGCGTTGATCAAATCCCTTACAATATCAAGGACAAAGAAATTGGTAAAATATGCAGAGCGCAAAAGGCTGATAAGAAAGGCATACCAGAAACCTTGAAGAGGCCACTTTGGAGGCCTGAGCATATGTGGGAGGATAATATTAAGATGGGTCTTAAAGAAAGCAGAGTGTGAGGATGTAGCCTGGATTCAAATGGTTCACAATATAATCTAAAGTACGAATCGTATAGAACCGGCCCGATGAATTTGCTAATAATTCCGCAGGTGATGCATATAACCGCTCACAATTACGACATAATAATCCGTGGGCCGTGCTGAGTCGAATGGTGTGCGCATGATCCGGCAAGTGGCAGCCCTTATGCTGCAAGGTCAAGGACAATGCCGAAACGTGTCTGCTGTGGGCAGGCGACAGTCATGGAGTACACTGTTGAACAGCGAGTGTTTCTAATGCCTACTTGAAAACGGCGGACACTTTCAACACCTGCTCTGATCACGGCACACAATCCAAGATAAGATATGTGTAAATTACTTTAATATCTGTATGGCATATTTTATATTACACCTCATTTCGTCGGGCCGGTTCTATATGAATCACCCTGTAGTAGCCGGCTCTTGAGAACACGACAATGAAATTTTGGGTTTCATAAGACAAGGGAAATTTTTTGATTCCATGGTGCTGGTTATGGAAAGATAAGCAAAAGCAGCACCATATCTATTTGGATGCCCACACTTTCTAACCAGCTGACTAAAAGCCATGAAACTTCGTTCGGATATCATGTACTGTACTGGGGACCACTAGGCATACATTTTAATGCATTTTTCCACAAAGAGAATATGAGCAAAAGCAAAATGGGAAGGTTGTGTTGATCCTGCCGCACATTCCATCTCCGAAACTGACTTGTTTTCAATGACGTGATTTTATCCTGCCATGGCTAAATAAATACACGTCCTCTGAGCCACTGCCCCTCGGTATGGTTGGCGCTCATCGCAAATTTCTTCTTCTTCCGGTTAGGCCGATAGCCTGTTTCTTGAAGAAAAGAGTCGGAGCAGCGGTTCTTATGCATTGCTGTACTTTTCTTCCTTTTGGTACATTATCTCACACAGCTCTAACAATTCAGTCTTCTGCCAATGAAAACGAAGTATGGAAATTGCTCACCAATCAGCAGTTTCCGCACTAAGAGATCCAGATCTGTTATGAGCAGAGCTATAACTTCAGCTGAAACCAGTTTTCTCATTTATACATTAGCATTGCGGTACATCCTTTGTGACATAATCTTATATTTTATAGCTATAACGTGCCTATGCGTTTGTAGAGACATTTATGGCTTGGTTGGTTTACAGACAAGTTTGGATTTGCGCTCTGACTAGTGTTAACAGTGGTCTCAGTTCTCTTAACTGCCAGTATCCCATAAGGTCTTGGTCTTACAAACCTCGATGTTTTTCATGAATTAATTCGCATGGCTGGCGAGGTAATATTGATGTTGCACGTAAGTATCCTTGTTAACACTATCGACAACAATAAAAAAAAACCTCCGTGACCTGTAATCTGCAAGCGAACTATACCGACCGAGGTACCACCGCTTGTCGGCAAAGTTAGTGCCACCTTTAGAGGACAGAGGGTGTCGCGTGGTCAGCGCAAAGAACCCCCACTGCCGGTTACTTTCGGTTTTCTAGACCGGAGCTGCTATTTCCTTGAAATAGCTTCTCAATTATCCTCAAGAGGCTGAGTGGACCCCGTTCCAGACCCACCACTTCTCAGAAAATCTGGTAGCGCCAGGAATCGAAGTTGGACCTCTGGATCTGTAGCCAGGAACTCTGACCACTAGAACACAGAGGCTGTCAATGTGAGACAACCGAGCTGTAGATTATTTTTCCAGTCTGGTCACTGAAAGTCTGAATAGGAAAGACACATAAACGAACACTATGTTTGTAGAACAAGTGTACTCAATAATATTTGTCGAAGCATCTGCCACGAATGGCAAGAGAGGATCCTTTATCCAGCCATGACATAAAATACACCACGCGTGTCAGCCATATAGAATGGTTTAATTCACGTAACAAGATATCGATGAAAGTATTTCCAAAGAGTTTAATATCCAATTGTACTTTGGTCCGTGAACGACCCGGCTATTTTAAAGATCTTTCGCTTGCCAAACTAGTTCAGAAGTCCGACTGCAACATGGAACGCTGTGTTTCAGTTTCCGACAGCGACGGCACTGCTCGTACAGCCAACACGTGCAGTTGATATTTCTGATCATGCACCAAGTTATCCTTGACTGGGGTATGTTGGTGACGTGGAGGTAAATGGAATTGATTGAAGGTTGCTGTTCGGCGATTAAGTCGGCTTATTTTGAAGCCGCACGAGGCGAAATTTAGAATACTCCACATGCTGAATCTTCCTTGGGCATCGGACAATTATCCAAATAGGTGATGAAGAGGGACCGGATTTTTATGCCCTAATAACCCTTTAAATATGTATGCATTTATTCATGAAAAACTTCCGAAATATGCACTAAAATATGCATATAAAAATTTGTACCAAATATTAAAATTGATTTTACATTATTTTAAGACCAACAAATCAATACTTAAGTTCATTTTATGCAATCATTGAATGTTTCACNGGGCGCATGTACAAAAGCCGCTATTTGCTCCACTGTTAGTGATTTTTTATTTGGCACTTCAGTACGTTTACCGACTAAAATTGTATACACACGACCATGATTGAAAATTTGAACATAAAATTAAAAGATATATATGATAAACATTTTAAAAAGGAAATATGCAGTATAAATAGAGATCTTCGAAAATATGATGCTTATTCATAAAACGGGCAAAATATGCATTTATATGCACCATCAAACCATGTCCAAAATTTAAGAAATGAAGTAATTCATACATATATCCAAACGAGCATACTTTCTGGTTGCAAGAACGAAATATGCATTTGCATTAAAATCCGGTCCCTAGTGATGAAATTCCTTACGTTTATCGAACTCGACAGCTCTCACAGCTTCGACGTAAACCTGCCACTGGAAACTGTTCCGAGTCTGTCTAGTTTAATGCACGCACCCTAGTTTTCTAATCATATATACTCGTATTTTCAATATCATTTTAACACCTGCGTGTAGGTCCCCAATATTACAATTCAGTGACTACTGTGAGTTGCTAAGGGCCGGACGGCTAGAATTCCATTCTTCCCGGCAGGGTTCAGTTTTCTCGGAGTCCATACCGCCATTGCGGTCCACCCAGTACCCAATCATATAAGTAAAGAAACGGCCGCAGCGTGGAACTGATGACAGATCGAAGTTAAGAATGCGTGGACCATACGTATCTCTACTACCACTCAACCATACATGCTTGTCTCATACTTCCAGTGCCCTGGAACTCTGACTCTGTCCGTTTTAAAATGTGAATGAACATTTCAGTTTGTGATACAGTCTCTTTATCTTTGTAAATTAGGCAACTTACTGCCTGAAGTGACCTCAGTATTACCCTTATGGCATCTTCTTGGTCTTCTTCGAGTTATTCATTCTGTGGCTTTGTAATTCAGTGCTACATTTGGCGGGAAGAAATGAAAGAGGTGGTATTTTTCTCTAAAATGTTGGCACTCACCCACCACTACAACACGGTGCCACAGTCCAGAAAACAATATGAACATTTTTTTATAATTTTAACGCGTACTCCTGGACATCCTGCAAAGTATCTGCAAATTGAATACACAATCAGGAAAACAGTCAAAAAAGAAAAGAATTAAGATAATCAAAAGAAAACGTTGGGAACGACACATTAGCGAAATTGAACACGACATAACTGGAAAGCAAAAGAAAGCTTTTAAAATAATGGGGAAATTAAATAAACAGGGATAGAAATATATTTTAACAAACTAAATTTGAGAACAGGATATAAGGATTTAGAACAATATAAAGCTGGCAAACGTGTGGACCAAAATTACAAAAGATCAATTAAAAAGAGTTCTTCGATAGCAATAAAAGGGGCACGCGGTAGCGCAGTTGGTTGACGCACTATCCTAGAAGCCGGAAGGCCGCGGGATCGATTTCCGAGGAGGTCATTAGATTTTTAGATGTACCTAATCCTTCTAGCCGCACCATAGTCCTGGCGTCGACTCAGCCTCTAACAGAAATGAGTACCAGGAATTTTCCGGGGGGGGGGGCAAAGGGTGGCCGGCCGCCATCTGTGAGCAGACTGTCTAGAAAATGTGGGAGCCTCGACGTCTCACAACCCTTTACGCCTTCAGGGCCTGTTCCAGGGATAGCTTTACCTTACCTTTCACACGTACAAACACACACGTGCGCGCGGGTATACTGCATGCAAGAACTAACGACAGAAGACTATGAATAAAGGCGAAGACAATGATAGCAGATGTTCAGCACAGATTCAGGAAAGGTAAACCATACATACACAGTGTCTTTATACCATAATAAATATTTGAAAAAATAGAGATAATTAAATATATCGACTTGGTATAACGTGAAAATGCCTCTGATAAAGTACATCGAAACATATTGAGGGCGGCAGTTAAAAACAGGAATTCTTGCGCATTTAATCTGATCATTACAAAATATAATAACAGTAAAGCTGCAATAAGTTTAAACAACAAGGTCAGACTTTCCCAAATTCTATTTATTTTTATATTTTGAAGAAACTGTTAAAAATGAATAAATATACTTCTATCAAACCCATACACAAATGGATTCACTTTAATTAGAATCATAATGATAATTCAATCTGGCAGAAAACTCTTCCGAACTTAAGTCACAAAGGATTCGATACGGGAATCTCCACAGAAAAGAAGAAAAATACGATATTGGCATTTGTAGCCAAGAGAGAAATAAGGCAAAAGACACACACCTGATCAGATAAATAATTTAGACACTTGGGTTGCGAGGTCTCTTGCATGAAAAATGAAGATACGTGACAAAAGAAATTAAATACATTCACATCGATTGTTCTGTGAAACTCTGAAACGAACATCAAATAAGAATGTAGAAACGGAAACCATACACACAGCTCATATCCTACTGATGGCCCCATCAATGTTACGTGGTGTCGAAAATTGGGTACAAAAATGAGAATATTTCAGAAGACTACATAAGTGGACTATTTGTACTGAGATGGAGGCAGGACTTGATAAGAGAATACAACGAAGATAGAAACAGAGCTAGGAGCATACTGTACCTGTGATACGATCACACCGTATAGAAATAGCTGCCAAGATTATGTGACAATGGATATCACACGGCTACCAAAATTAGCACGAGAATATCAACCACGGACGACCTAAGGCTAATTTCGAATTGAGGCAGAATAGGACAAACAGGCATAAACTTCAGTTACTCCATTAATACGTTGGGCCTAAGCTTGTGGAAGTTTGCCTCGTATTTCACAAAACTCTCACATTACCTGGGTTTATTTCCTTTTCTAAATAAAAATTCGTCACATTCTTGTTGTAAACAGTCAACTATTTAGTACAATGTCACAATTTATAACTCCTTCTCTTTAAAGGTTAACGTTCAAGTTTTGTTAATAGAAATTTTCACACCAAATTATTTTGCACTGTCTTCGCTCGCTTGGAAACTGGGATCGTGGGTTCGAATCCCACTCAGGGCATGGATTTTTGTGTGCGTTTTTCTGTGTTTGTGTACAGGTAGAGGCCTTGCGACGAGCTGATCACCCGCCCAAGGAGTCCTACCGTCTGTGTAAGATCTAGAAAAACCGAAGTGAACGGAGAAGTTCATGGAGGCAGGCCTAGGCCCACTGGAGCTGTAGTGCCAAGGAAAAAAAAAAGGATGTCCTCCGAAATAAATTTACGTTCGCTCAAATAATGTTACTAAAAAGGGAAAGTTATCCCTGTAACAGACCGTGGAGGCCCATAGGGTTGTGAGACGTCGAGGCTCCCACATCCTCTAGACAAACAGATGGCGGTGAGGTTATCAGCCTTACGCGCAGGCCACCTTTTGTCCCCAGAAAGATTCCTGGAAGGATTACGTAAATTGAAAGAAATTCAGTGACCTCATCGGAAATCGAAACCGCGACATTC
This sequence comes from Cryptotermes secundus, assembly GCF_002891405.2. NCBI lineage: Eukaryota > Metazoa > Arthropoda > Insecta > Blattodea > Kalotermitidae > Cryptotermes > Cryptotermes secundus. The sequence continues at coordinate 1,405,650 of NW_019724586.1, read as the reverse complement.
CGGTTTGTAGCGTAGTGCTTCAACCAACTGCGCTACCGCGTGCCCCCAATATGTACGTATACTAATAGTAATCTACTTACCTACACCTACTCATCCATCCATCTATGGCTCTACAGTCCTTTTGTTGGACATTGGCCGCTTTTTCAGTTTCTTAATCCTACACACAGTCGACATGATTCCTTGGGTGGGAGATCAGTCCGTCGCAAGGTGCCTGCCTACAGGTAGAACAACACTAACACAGAGTAAAGCACACAGACATCCATACCTTGAGTGAGATTAGAACCCACGAAGATGGTTCATGCCTTAGACCGCGCGGCCACTGTGATCGGCATATTCATACTAATACTCCACAGAAATTGGCGATAATCATTTTCCTTCTTCAAGTCCAGTATTTGCCATAATTAAACATCAGTTTAGGAAATGCAACTTACTTTAATTTTTTATAGGAGATTCAGTTACAGTTACTACACCTCTCAGTAGGTATTTGGGAACCAGATCCATGTGGCTGCATTCGACTGCCTTTTGCGGACTGAGTAAGTTCACAGGCCACTGATTCATAATTAACAAAAGTACCGCCAGCTTCGTCCTAGATGTCAAAGTGCAGACACCAATACATAAAAAAGTGAACACCTGTAGACAATTACTATCTACTGCAGTACCAATATATGTAGACTGGGTATACAATTAATGGACCACGTCATATGTGGCACAAAGACATTGCGCTGTGTAGCATTCATCACGCCTCGTTAGTATTTTGGCTATGAAGAGAAAGCAAAGTTCGACTATACGTTACTAATTTAAAGTTGTTGTAGAATTACTCAGTTTCTCTAAGTCATTACTTGAAAAGTGCCATGAAATTATCTATGCTGAACCCCTAAATTTTCAGAGCTTGCCAAATTATTGTGATGCGTAGATCCATTTCTAGGCAACGCCCGAAATACGCGCACGCAACAACAGAAAGGATATTGGTAGCAATGTTTTATGTGGTCCGCGCCGTGCCCAGTGCTTGGCAACGGACCAATATACACGCATTCTAACAACAGAAGAGGTGTTTCCTATGTGGTATACATTATACTCTATGCTCAGTGCTGGTAACGGTCAATGAACATTCAGTCTGACACGTGACACGTGTTTTCTGTGTGGTCCGTGCCGAGACTATATAACGAGGGTCTGTAGTTAGGAACAGTTTAAAGAACTGGAATTGGGAGTTGAGAAGAGCCAAGAGAATGGCAATACAACGGCGTACAAAGGAGTACAACAGAGAATCCGAGAATGAGAGTTGAGTCCAGTTGTCGGTAAGAGAGTTAATAGCTGAAGAAGGGCCGCGCCACAGCTCAAGAGGTTAGTTACTGGCTTCCCACCGCGGCGGCCCGGGTTCGATCTCGGGTCTGGTCAAGTGGGATTTGTGGTGTAGAAAGTGGCGCTGGGGCGGGTTTTCTCCGAGTATTTCGGTTTCCCCTGCCAATCTTCATTCCACCAAATTCTCCATCATCATAATCACCCGGGGCAGATACAATAGGCCAATCAGTGGCCGCCGTGCCGAGTGGACCCAGTTGGACTCCGCCCCCAACTGAGCGAAATTAGCAGTTGAAGAAGAATCACAAGTCAGCCTGTGAAGACTTAATGTGTGATTAGCAGATTTTTTCAAAGTGAGACTGTTTTAATTCCGTTACCAGGATACGACTAATGAAGACTGGGAATCCTAGTGCGTGTGTAAGGGCGAACTGTAAATTATGTAAATCCGCGACAGCGCTGGATTGCTTGTAAGTACAAGTTGATTGCATAAGGTGTTAATAAATCTATTCACCAATCCCAAACCCCATCTATAGACACTAATACACGTAACATTATGTTACCGTCTTTAAATAAAACTCAGATTATGAAAATACAATTTCTTTGTCAATTTCTTCGTTCGATGGTTTCTTTCATTTATCCACCCATCTTGGGTGGATAAATAAAACGTTTCTAGAATTTCATTAATGGAACACCAGAGTTCGATAAATGCTGGAGAAAAGATTACAGATGCCTTTGACCGCGCGCTCACCGTGATCGACATAGCTAGTATCATAAAATGACCCAACAAAACTATAAAGCGTACAAAAACATGTCCCAAATTCTGTAAGGAAGAGATCATTTGGGAAACGTAAGGAAAATGGAAGGGCAATATTAACATGAGTCTGAAGGAAGTATGAGAGCGTGGATTGGATTAGGCTGGGATCATAGAATTAAGTGGTGGATATTCGTGAGCACAGTAATGAACTTCCAGGTCCATAAAAAGGCAGGAAATGTCTTGAGCAGCTGAACTAAGCTTCTAACGAACTCAGCTACACGGGGGGGTACTTTTCACTTATAACTCCCAGACGCAAACAAAATATTTTAAGAGACCCGCAGCTGCACTCCTCATCTTCCCCTGATGTGCCCCGGATCACGACGCCACATTATGAAACCGTCCTGAACACAGACAGGGCTATGAATCCGACAGGCCTGGTCAAATACTTCAGAATCCGAAAATTCACAACGCCCCCATAACACAGACATGTAAGTTATTCTGTTTAAACTTGTAATAACTGTTGCTCCTAATCCATTTTTCGGTTCTTTGAGATACTTACTAAACAATAAGCCAGGTTTTTTAAAAATCTGAATGAGTTACATTCTATTGCTATAACCTCTCACTGTCAGACATCGCTAATTAAAGTTCCGTCAGTAACGTAAACGTAAAGCTATCCCTGTGAAGGGCCGTCGAGGCTCCCACATTTCCTCTAGATAGTCGGCTCACAGGTGGCGGTGAGGTTGACAGCCTTACGCACCAGCAGCGCTTTACCCCCAGGAAGATTCCTGGTACTCATTTCTGTTAAGAGTCTGAGTCGAGCCCAGGGCCATACTGCGGCTGGAAGGATTAGGTCAATTGGAAAATCCATTGACCTCCTCGGGAATCGAACCCGCAACCTTCAGGCTTGTAGCATAGTGCCTCAACCAACTACGGTAAAGCATGCGTCTAAGTACCGCCAGTAAAAACCTAATTTGTGTGTAGCTGTTTTTGTAAAATAAAATTAATACATCAGAAAGACGACGAAATTTGAGTGAGATTGCTTGGTTAATTCAACGCGGAGACAAAGAGAGGGCTGTGTACCTACTTACACGTTTGTATTGTGCATATAGTACGTCTCTGTGTTCAAACCATCCCGATTCATGCAAGGAGCCATCGGGTCCAGACTGCTTCAGGACTTCATAGTAGACTTACTGCGACAATTCTAGGACAATAGTGGGATAAGTTTGCCTGTGGTGTGTCGCTTTTATTAACTTTACAAATGAAATAGCCCACGCCTGCCAAGGCTTTCGAATTTATACTTCACTTTTATATAATATGTTCCATAAATCCAAGTAAACAAGGATGAGATGGGTAGGGCATGTAGCACGAATTTGGGAGAAGAGGAATGAATATAGGATATTGGTGGGAAAGTCAGAAGGATAAAGACCACTGAGAAGACCAAGACGTAGGTGGATGGACAATATTAAAATGGATCTTAGAGAGATAGGATAAAATGGTATGGATTGGATCTATGTGGCTCAGGATAGGGACCAGTGAAGGGTTCTTGTGAACACTAATGAACCTTCGGGTTCCGTAAAATGCTGGGAAGTTCTTGAGTAACTGCACAACTGGCGACTTTTCAAGAAGGGCTCAGCTCCATGAGTGATGATGAGTATCCCATAAATCCGGGGCCTCGGGTGACTTCGGCTATTTGGCAAAATAAGGGAAAATGTGAAGGTGAGAGAGATGTTGCAAATAGTGTGTTTCCAATTTTAGGTGCTGGGACAAAGGGCGGGCCGTTACGGTGCTACACTCCTTGCATATCGACAGTAAAAAGTTATGGCCATGTTGCCAAGGCGACACGGCGGAAGGAGGGGGGGGGGCTGTGATTCCAGGGCAGCAGAAAACGGCATTGGAGTGACAGGCACAACAGGAACAGGTACAACATAATGACAATACCGCTATAGTTTTTATTGGTGATGTGCAAAGAGTGTACTGCCATAACGAGTCGTCCTGAGTAGAGAAAAAATTATGTTCAATACGCGGAACGCTCTTAGTAACTTTGATATTTAATAATACTGTAACGTGTATAGCTAGGCAAGGACGCGATAAACACCTTCTCGCTTAAGCGCGTGACAGCAATACATGATCATTGCCAGGCAGCGGCCCCGTAAACACGTTGTCAATGGACGAATGTTACAGTTCGTTGCTAGGCAGCAGTCAGCGCGCCAGTGAACTGGCTGGATGGCGATCACGTGGTAATCTCAACAGAAGCGTCACGCAACAATAGAGGAAGCTGTGTTTTCTTTGCGTTGGTCCGTGGGGCGGCTATATAAAGCGAGTCCGCTTGTAGCGAGTTCAGTTGAGAGAACTGGACCATAGTTCAGTTGTCGGGAGGAGACAGCCACGGGAAGTTCGTAGTTGTAGAAGAATTAGAAGTCGGCCTGTGAAGACTTAATGTGTAATTAGAATATTTAGTCGCAGTGAGGCTGCTTTAATTCCGTTACCAGGATACGGCTAGCCAAGACTGAGAATCCTAGTGTGTGTAACGGTGAACTGCGGTAACACAAAGAAGTTTCGCCACAGCAAAGATATACGGCTCTTTAGGTCCATTTAGAGCATTGTTTTGTGGTAATACTATAGTCGATATCAAATAATTTCAATTACGTCTTACTGTCACCAAATTGTTGCCCTTTATTCTACTTTTCTCCTTGTATCAAACGGCGGTTTGTTTCCTATAATCATGTAGGTGTCACCAAGGCAAGGTGAGATCTCAGGTTGCGGATGAGGTGCTTGTGGCATAAAGAGGGCAGCTGCCGAAAAGTGATGACTCTAAAGATTGGAATTTGGGGGCGAGAGAATAACAACACATCGTAAAAGAAACCGTCATATTACTTTGAATGGAACAAAACAGAAAATAAAAGTGGCATTTATCCATTGTTGAACGACTGTAATTTATTGGTCAGTTCCTTAGTTAATCTCTGAGTGTTTCTAATGTTTTTTTAATACATGGGCTGTTTTGATATTTATTTCGTATTAACATGAAGAGCTTATTTTATGAGCGATGTTATTGCCGACAAAAAGGGTAGGGGAAAAGTCAAAAAAAGAAAAGGAAATAACAAAATAGAAAGAATTAATTAACCATCAAACATTCTCCGGAATAGCTAAGTTGGTATAGCGACTGACTACGGTGCTGGATGGCAGAGGGGTCGAATTGAGTCCCAATAGCGGCAAGATTTTTCTCCTCTCCACGTCGTCCAGACCGGTTTTGGGGCCAGCCTCCAATCCAATGCGTATTAGGGGCTCTTTCCCAGGGGTAAAGCGGATAAAGTTCGATATCTGTATTTTCTATGTTGGTAAATGATACTGATAAAATTTAGACGTTTGGATTAGCCAATGGTGCGCCCACTTTGGTAACCTTTCTTGTGATCGAGAACAGCTGGTGTAAGAACTATACTTGCTGAATTAATTCCGTTCCCCGTAATGCTAGGGACTGGGCCGTGAACACACCTGAGAAGTCTCATGATCTTCGATTCAGCTAGTCGTCTTATTTACAGCTTCACGTGCCTAGGATCATGCATTCATTTGCATCGACCAGTTTGCTGGCGCCGAAGTACGAGTACTGTAATTATTCCCTGACAAGTATCTTACCCAATTCGCAAGAAGTACGGGCCTATTGTGCAAATTCTTGGTGTGAAACTCTGTCTCTCGCATTTCTACAGGAACATACAATGAGGGTGTTTGATGAAATGGTGCTAAATGGAATATCTGGACTTAAGAAGACTGGAGTAACAAGGAGCTGGAGAAAACTGCATAATAAGACGTTTCATTATTTGTACTCCTGGCTAAACGTTAGGCTGATCAAAATAAGAGGGTAATATGGGCAGAGAATACATTATATACGAGTGATAACAGAAATGCGTACAAAGTTTTGACAGGGATCTCTGAATGCAAGAGACAACTTGAAAGATCCAGTGGTAGATGGAAGAATAATATAATGAGTGTTAAGAAATAGGATGGAAGATGTGGATTGGATTCATCTGCTTCAGGATACGAATCAGTGGCGGGTTCTTTTGAACACAGCAATAAACCATAAAATGCTGGAAATTTCTTGAGTAGCTGACAAATATTAGCGTGAACAGCTCCGACCTAGATACATAGTTTCTAAAAATCTCAATCAAAACAGGAAGACCTAATATATACAGTTCTCTTCAGCAGAACATACGAGTATTTATAGTTATATATTGGGCAGCAGTTATGAGAATTTATTGAAGTAACTGTACAAGAAGCCGGTCACGGTAGCCGAGCGGCCTAAGCCATGTACTGTCTTCGCTCGCTCGGAAACCGGGATCGTGGGTTCGAATCTCACAAAAGCATGGATGTTTGATATGTGTATTTGTTTATTCTGTGTTTGTGTTTTCCTGTGTTAGGATAGAGGTTTTGCGACGAGTTGATCACCTGTCCAAGGAGTCCTACCGGCTGTAAAATGATCATGAAACTGAAAAATCAGAGGCCAGAGCCCAAGGAGGTTGTAGAGCCAGTGAAAAAAGAAAGTACATTAAATTTATGTAACCGACGGGCTTCGTAATTGATCGATATGACAAAATGGGTTACTGACATTATACAAAGACTTCTAATTTCGAATCTTAGGACGTTTTTAAAAACAGTTTATGGTATACAAGAAAAAGTTCACTAATGACCTTATAACCCGTACATATATATACACATACACACACAAAACAAACAAAACTCCGTGGCCTGTAGTCCGCAAGCGAATTATACCGACACTAACTTCGCCGACTAGCGGCGGTCGCTCGGGCAAAGATTTCTCGCACTGAAATTCACAAAAATGTTACTAAAGATTTACGATAAAAGAATGAAACGTTAATTTTTAGCTAATGCCGCGGGTTTCCAAACTTCAAGCTGTTACGGCTTCCCCTTGGGTTCGTCAGTGCAGGGTCCAATACAGTTCTTCCTATTTATTCCATCCCACTCTAGAAAATAATAAATTACAATTACATTGAACATTAACATTGATGTAGTTCTCCAAACAATACGTTTCTAAAACAGAAAGGTCTCCAAAAGACATATCTTAGATCGTAATTTCTGCATTTATGCTCTTAACACACCGTTTCTCTACTTGAACTAGCTCCATTATCTCAGCCTTTCCTCTTGTAACCGTTCCAAAAAATTTCCATCACGGCAACATTTCCCAGTAGTAAGAAATTCAATGTACAACTGCTCTTTACCACATTTTCCACATTTAATAGATTACCAAAGGTAATACTGGTCCAACACAGCATCATATTGTGAGCGTACTACAGCAGAGCTCAGCGGACGTGCGTGCAGTAGGAAGGAATGTCAATTGTTGAGAAGAGGCGGGCAGACAAAGAAACTCGAAATGCAGGTCACAGTGTTGCCAGATATCAAGAACGAACAGTTTCTGTTTGTGATGCTGCAACCAGCAAAAGGGATGCGATAACTGAGTGCAGCAAAATTGTAGCTGCAATTGTTATTCTAATGACAGCAATATACGAAATTAACAATCGATATCTGACATTTCGAGATTTACAATTAATTCACTTTTAATATATAACTTTACCAGCATACCTTGCGCAACTCAATCAAATAGTGTCCCCACCAGGGGGGCAAGCCTCACGTGGTGTTTACTGAAAAGAGCTGTAAATAAAAATTACTTGGTCCTAAAATTTGTGTTACCTTCTAAAGATAATATTCTTCAGCAGCAGTGACTTTTAGTTCTTACTAGGGCATATTAGTTTTGTATACTGTGATTAGGGACTTCTTCTTTATCGTCATAATTAGCCAAACAGCCCTTCTTGAGCCATAGCCTTCCATAGAAGATACTGCCAGATTGCATGTGGTTTTCACTTCTTTGGATTTTGTGACAATTTTTTTCACAGAGCAGGGTCGTGAGCCTTGCAACCAACCCCCAACCTGGAGGACCAGGTCCCTGTACTTATGTCCCCTGGTGCCAGGGTGGTCCAGTTATATCCCCAGGCACTGGGACCCTTTTTCATCGCCGTCTACGCCTCGCAGAGCTACGCTGGAGTAACTCCTTCAGCGTGTAGACTTCTCATTTATACCAGGAAGAAATGACAACGGATTTCGGGTTTTTACCGTAAGATACCAATGAAAATCCTAATAACCCCTAGCGGCACCACAGAGAAAGATCAGGCAGAAAGAAACAAAGCAGTTCCGCGGAACAGTGCTGTAGAGGACGCGAAAGGTCGGAGGATAACGGCATGTCCGTGTGCTGCATAGGTCACGCTGATCACCGCACGGACCATACTGATCAACTCTGTTGAATGCAACTGGATGGGGAACTGTCAGCGTCAGGCCCGCGGACTTCATGTATTTTATGTATGGGCTATATAAAGATGTTGCCAGTGGCTCAAGCTACATGGTGTCCGATGGTAGGATGCTTGGAGAATAATGAATGAAGAGATCGTGATGACTCGTACTATCCAGGCATTTGTCTCGAGGAGTGGAAGAAGGCCACGGAAAATATCGTTGAAGCCAAACCGATCTCCTGGCTGAGTTTTGTGCCCGCGGCGACTATGAAGCAGTTATGCACCCACTCGACCGGGCTCTTCGGTGCCTCTATTTATTACTTATTCAATTATTTTACGACGATCTATCAATTGAAAGACCGCTTCTGTGGTCTACTGGTCACAGTTCCTGCCTACAGATCCAGAGGGCCTGGATTAGATTCCCGGCGTTACCAGATTTTCTGAGAACTAGTGGGTCTGGAACGGGGTCCACTCAGCCTCGTGAGGATAATTGAGGGGATATTTCAAGGAGATAGCGGCTCCGGTCTAGAAAACCGAGATTAACGGACGTTTGGAGCCTCTGCGTTGACCACGTGACACCCTCTATCCGCAAAAGTTGGCACTAACTTTGCTGACAAGCGGCGGTGCTCAGTCGGTATAGTTCGCTTGCGGACTACAGGCTACGGAGTTTTTTGTTATATCAATTGAAAGGTCGTCTCTTACAATTAAGGAAGAACATAACTGCAAATGTTTTAAAACAAAATATTATATAATATATATTTGGACCTAAGAGAGATTGCGTATATTTGGTACAGGGCACAGAAAATTCTTTACTGAAAAACCTCGTAATATTTAGAGAATAATGTGTATTCAGTTGGTAGTGAATCAATGGCGATTGTTATGGACTGAAAGGCTACACTGGATGCTGAATGCAACAACTGCACTGGTCCAGTATTTTGTAGGGGATCTCTTAGAGCGACTGGTCGCTTTGCCGCGCCACAGCTCAAGCGGTTAGTCGCTGGCTTCCCACTGCGGTGGCCATGGTTCGATCCCGGGTCTGGTTAAGTGGAATTTGTGGTGGACAAAGTGGCGCTGGGGCAGGTTTTCTCCGAGTACTTCGGTTTCCCCTGCCAATCTTCATTCCACCAATTGCTCCACAATCACCCTCAACCATCATCTGGGGCTAGTACAATAGGCCAGAAATGGCCACAGTACAAGGGACTTGGTCCCACCCAACTAGTAATAAAAAAATGGTCGCTCGACGATGGGGCATATGGGAACTGGACTTGGATAAATGCGTTTTAATGACGATGGTATAAAGTGCCACGATGTGGCATTGGCGGTGCTGAACGTCTGGAACTCCCGTGTGAATGTATTTACTTTGCACGAAAGCCTGTCGAGAGGTGCTACAATGATGATGTCACCTTCGTTTAAGGTATGAGGTGACAAGTGAAGAACAAGAGGAGAGAGGTCGAAGAATATTCGCTTTTGACGCGCTGCCGCTGCGTCAGCCCACTCGCGTTGCTTCGCTTTAGTCCATTAAAATATACGTAAATATTATTCCAGTTGTTATCTTATATGGGTACCAAATTCTGTCCTTCACTCCGAGGGAACAACGAAATTCAAATATATTCAAAAACAACGAAAACATCGAGCTGAATATTTCGTTGACCTAAACAAACTAATACTGAATCCATGTCGATTGTTTTCAATTCTAATATATGAATTCAAAACGTTTAAAAGAATAGTATATGCATTCAATCATAGCTTCTACCTCAAATTATTCTCACGTTCTGCCTGTAGACTTTTCACAGCATCTCAATTTGACATTTTAATTCTATATTCAGAAATTCTAAGAGGTCATAAACCATCAGTTTATAAAACGTGCGACTTCAGAATTATGAATACTCTTTATCTGATATTCGTCATATAGATGTTATCTTCCTGGTGCCTTACGTGAAGGTGAATTCAGAAGGTCAAAACAGCCTAATTTCACACCCTTCTAGAATAATGTCGCATTTATATTACGGTCCTGAGCTGTAATTCCTCAATAGCAGCGCTGTAATACTTGTTACAGGGCGGAAAGGTTAAGAGAGTCATATGAACTTAATCTTAAAGCATGAAAAACATCAGCAGGATTTCAAATTATTGACACACTACTGGGAAACTAAAAGATACAAAACTTCCTTCCGAAACTCTCCATGGGAGGGTGCTTGAGAGGTATTGGCGTAGATGAGAGGATAATATTAAAACTGATCCTTGAAATGGGAATGTAAGGAAATGGACTGAAGTAAGCTGCCTGAGTCTTGCCCTCTATGGTTACTGTGAACAAACCGATTAACCTTCTGGCATATTTTCATCACCGGAAGAGCTATAAACTATTCAAGAACATCCTGCACGATCGATTTATTGTTTATTTTTTTTGTAATTGCTAGTGGGGTGGGACTAAGTCCCTTGTACTGCGGCCACTTCTGGCCTATTGTACCAGCCCCAGATGATAGGTGAGGCTGATTGTGGAGCAATTGGTGGAATGGAGATTGGCAGGGGAAACCGAAGTGCTCGGAGAAAACCTGCCCCCGCGCCACTTTGTCCACCACAAATTTATCTTGATCAGACCCGGGATCGAACCCGGGCAGCCGCGGTGGGAAGCCAGCGACTAACCGCTTGAGCTATGGCGTGGCCCTCGATTCATTTAATAAACTCTATTTTAAAGAGAGCCGATCACAGTGGCCGCGCTGTCTAAGACATGAAATGTCTTCACCGGCTCGAAAGCTGGGATCGTGGATTCGAATCCCACTCAAGGCATGAATGTTTGTCCACGTTTATATCTGTTATCCTGTGAAGCTAGCGGCCTTGCGAAGAGCTGATCCCCCGTCCAAGGTGTCCTACCGACTGTCTGAGATTAAGGAACTGAAATGAAACGAAGTGTTTCACGGATGTCCTATGCTCCAAGTGGGAGCAACAGGAATAAAGATAGAGAGATTTTGAAGAGATGGTTCAATTTCATATGCTTGGCAAAACTTGTAACCGGTTTATCCTAAGTTTAAGACAGATGTCAGTTCTTCTACTGTACCCGAACTATTATTCTTAGTGCAAAAGAAATGATGTCACGAACGTTGGCTCCGGCACAAGTATATGTTGTGTTGTCATAAGGAAATGGATTACAGGGTTTCAGTTTCCATCGTCAGATATTTGAACAGCAATTGCAACAGAAATTTAATGTGACAAAATGTACAGGAGCGAGGCGCTTACACATCTAACGAATTATTCTGGCACCGAATCGAAACATCACCGTTTCTTTGCCATGAACATTATCGCGTGTTTTAGTTTCATTCATTCATTCACTCTGTGCCTTCTGTAAGAAAGTTCTACCAATGAACTCCATGGTGAAGGGCCTTACTTATACAGTTGACAGTTATTAAACCTATAGAGACATGCATTATGCAACCAGAAAGTTCATCAGTGCAGCCACAGGAGCCAGAAAATGCACACTATTTCGAGAAAGCTGGATCAATCCAATATTTTCACACTCATTTTTTTTACACCTGAGTTAATATTTTCTCGTGAATGAGTGACTATAGACGGGGTTTGGATTGGTGACTCTATTTATTGACCACTTACAGATCGCAACTATAACGCTATCGGTAATTCATATACTCTGCAGTTCACCACACCACATACCAAGTCTTCTCAGTTTGTTTTCACTAGCCGTTTCATGGTAACGGATCCTAACAATATCCTCTGCTTACGCCCTTCCCGGTTGACGAATGTATGATAACTCCCAGACTGGCGGTCATCTCACACCAACCTCCTACTCTTGTGACTGACTGAACTCAACAAACTCCGATTCCCAACTTGTCCCGCCCCTCTTATAACATCTCGGCATGGACAACACAGAAAACACCGTTCGTCATTGTTCTACTTCAACTGCTGTCGTCAGTACATGTCTGTTTGCGAAGCCGTTTATCACTAACGGCTCTTGTATATTTGCTTATCGCGCGGTCGTTGCCCAGCAACGGGTCTACATGCTACAATACTGTCTTACTATTCGGCTGTCATGTAATTTGAAATCCTGGGGGTTTCGAAAAAAGAATACATTTAATTGTTGCTCCCCCCGCTTTTTACAAGTCCCGTCGGTCAAATATGTCTTTAATCTCTCTAACAATGTTGGCTCATTAGTATAAATTAAGAAGTTGTTCATTATACGTGTATAACTTTCTCCATCCTCTTGTTGCGTCCTCTCTCCTACGCATTACGCTGTCCTCGGCTCTTCTTCTCGAAGTCCTTACTCCATTATCTTCCTACATAATGACAGGCCAAGTTTTACGTTCATAAGAAAGGCTTTCAGAAGCGATCTGGGAAGGTAAACGTTGTTGAACAGGATGGCAGCATGCATTTGCTGATTTTAGTGTGTAACTTTATATTCACAATGTGTTGTACTCACGTTTCTTACTGGCGTTATTTCGTTTGAACTTCGCCACATTTTCAAAAAATTTAGTAATTAATCGGAAACGTGTATATGGCCACTTGAATATACTTTTGACATTCCTTGAATTACATTTTTTTTTATTTTTAAGAAGGTTCTTTTTAATTAATAAAGTTCTTGAGGATAAAGAAAGTGCTAGCCGCTCCGTTAGGACCTTCCCGAAACAAGCGCTACATCCCACTAAGGTTACATTTTCCGCCTTGTCCTTTACAATCCTCGGCAATTATTGGGAACGGCGGCCGACTGCAGTCGTGCAAGGTGCACAGCGGTCACCTTGGACAGGGCTCACAGTAAACTTTCTTTTTGCAAGCGGCGGATCAACGTTCAATTCGGCAGAACTGGGTAGATTATCAGCAGTTTCAATCGGACCTGCCATCAAACATGTGCTTTTCAACTGCTTCTTCCCAAACCCTTACAAATAAACAAAAATTTAATAAGCAATAAAAGAACTAGTAGTGCCTATGCCTATGATTAACCCAGCAGGTTAAAACATGTTGTTACGCAACGGCTGTGTAAATACGTAACAATGCCAGAGCCATCGCTAAGCAACGTGCGCGGGCAACAACAAAGGAGCTGTTGGCAGCAGTATTTTCTATACGGTCCGTGCCGAAGCTACATAAGGAGTCAATTCAGAGCGCCAGTCGTTAAGTAACTCTGATTTTGACTCTGACTCTGAACCAAGTCATATCCCCTTTGTCAGTCATGTAAAATAATTGCAATTTTCGATAAGAGGATTACATGGAGACTGCACATAGAGATGATTGAAGCCAAGGTCTTCAGAGCATTTATTAGAACCTATTCCCTATTCAAAAGTGAGCATTTAACTGCCAACATTAAACCAACCCTTCCTAAGGCATTGATCAGCTCAGTAATGACTTACGCTTGTCCAACCTGGGAATTAACGGAAGACACCCACCTCTTACAATTGCAGTGCAGGCGAACCAAGGTTCTGCGCACCACTGTAATCCGTTGAAAGTCAACCGACGTTTCGGAGAGAACTCTGCTTGTCATCTGCTTCCACGCTGGCATCTTGCTCTACTTATTTTTCGATCCTGAAGATGGAGGCGATGTCTTACTCCGAAACATCGGTTAACTTTCAACGGACTACATGGCGTTACATTCCAGAAGACAGTATACTTCATAACCACTGCTGTAAGAACCTCAAATCCTACATAGCACTAATATTGTTACAAAACCATATCCACATGAAACAATTTTTGGAAATTATATGCACAAAACGATACTCTCCTCTTGAGGCGTGCAAACTAAAATGTCATGTTCTTTACATAACATCTGTGCTCAACACAGCATTAGTCGTTCTGTGTCTAAAGAATTAGTAGGCCAACTTAAATGAAATCACAAAGGCTACCGTTGACTGAATCTGTCTGTTACTTTGTCCTCTATTCGTCCGTCAGTCAATACAATACATACGCAGCCGGTGCCCTGATCGCTCCGGTCCATGCACGGCCGGCCCTAGCCAATATCTCGTCTGTCCACTTCTACAGCCACCTGTCACTTCCCTTAAGTCGACTTCTAGCATGTGAAAAAGCAGAGTTATTTATGTAGCTGCACATATCTATCCGATAGATGCTTACAAAAAAAAACGCTGTATAGACGGAAGAGGTTATTCAACATCGAAAAAGTATGAATGTAAAACTGCGGTGAACAGGAAGTGGGAAAAAAGGAAACGTGGTCTAGTTAAAGCTGCTATTCCGATATTCACTGAGAGAATTAGTTTATGACGATGTCAGTAGCTAGACCACAGGGCGTCGAATGCTAGGATGGCAGATGAAGAGCAAAGGATTTTGAAAGAAGCTGACATGGCCCAATAGGGATATTGTCCCGGAAATTTCCTGGAGTGGCTGAGGAAAATCACGAAACATCTCAGAATAACTGTGTCTCGTCTGAGATTCGAAACAAGAAACTCCTGAATACGAGTTCAGAGTGTTACTGCTACGCCAAATCGCTTGCTAAATTCGTTTGTGGGACTCCGGAAAATCATGAAAACCCTCATCGAAATGTCTGCAACCAAAGAGACTGGAGACGAGCACACAACCAGAATACAAATCACTTAGGCCAGGTCAGAGGTCCCCAGATTGATGCAATGGCACCCCCTCAGCTTAACACAAGTCCCATCGTCCCTGTCCCTTAACTTTGAGTGTGTATCTATACACACAAACACAGGCATCTGTATAGAACAAATTTCTAAGCCTTTCCATTTTAGGTCCCGTAAGTGCAGAATCCAATGCAGATCTCCCAGTTTACTTCATCCTCCTCTACAAGACGTTTAATTACGTTGAACATTTCAATTGATGTAGGTCTACCATCGGTACATTTGCAAAACAAAAAGTCGCCACAAAAAGCATATCTTAGATGTGATTTTCTGCATTTCGGCTTTTAACAGACGAAAAGAGAAAAAATGAAAATGCTTAATCTACAAGAAGGCCCGGCGTAAGATACTCTCTCGCCCCAAGCAAATAACATTTTTGGCGCCCTTCTTATCTTTCAGACGGGCAGACGATGTTAATGTAACGATTATGGTCCTGGGGTCGACTCAGCCTCAAAGAGAAATGAGTACCAGGAATCTTCCTGCGGGGTAAAGGGCTGCCGATTGTCTACTATATGTGAGAGCCTCGACGTCTCACAACCCTATGGGCCTCCACGGCCTGTTGCGATGTAAAACGTAAAGTTGTCCCTGAGCTTAACCAATCAAGAACTAGCCGCTAAGGTGCATGGGCGAGTGGATGTATAGATACATATTTTCTTGACCTCGGCAATAGTTGGAGATGAGTGGTCAGCTTCACGCCCCGGCCGCTTTACCCCCGGGGAAAGAGCCCCCGGCACCCATTGGATAGGAGACTGGGTGGGCCCAGAGCAGGTCTGGACGACGTGGAGAAGAGACAGCGCGTAAGGCTGACAATCTTACCGCCATCTGTGAGCCGATTGTCTAGAAAAAGTGGAAGCCTCGACGTCTCACAACCCTTTGGGCTTTCACGGCCTGTTACAAGTATAACTTTACCTTTACCTTTATCCTACAATGTGCCGCCTCCAAATCGTGCAGCTCCAGGCGTCCGCATGAACTGTCTGTGCCTTCGTGACACATCGGTCTACGAGTTAATCTAACAATACGACTCAGGAGAGTTACTGATAGATGTTTCCAAAATGAAAAATAAAATGAGCCTCGGAGTTTCTGGAAATATATCTTCTTTTATTAATATCTGACCTTCCTAAAACGATTCTAATTCTATTAAAATGACTGAATAAATAGGTTATACTAATGTTCGCATTTCGAAGCCTCTGGAATCGAATTCTGGGAGCTTGGACGATCAACGCTACGATGGATTACATACATTTTCCTTATTCCCTCTAAACAAATGCATGGACAGTACCTTCAACCTGGCAAAACATTCCCCCGTTTCATTACTGTTTTCACAAAAGCCCATCATTGTGGGCCCTACCCTGGACTAGTATGTACAATCTGGTTTGCACCGTCCTACTGATTTCCCTTAATATTATCCTACATATGAAGGAAGACGCTAAATTAAATAAAATATTCAAACGACCTCCTGTTATATGTTCTTATATTATTTCAAAACAAAATAACATGGGCTTATTCAAGCACAGAGAAGGCTTAGCTCTATCATTTTGTATTTTAGGCCCACTAACTTAAATACAAGAGAAGAACAATACGGCACTGCAAAATCCGGATATGATGTTGTTAAGCTGCACTTTCCATTTTAAAAATCCGATCGCCTTCCACGGTGGGGAAAGAAAACCTGGGGGCTGGGGGAGATTTGGGATAAGCCATATCTCTCTTACTTCTCAATTAAGTCAGAATTTAAAATGAGCTGTTTGTAGAGCACAGAAACGCCTCACATATTCTGGAGGCATGCGTTTGGATCCCGTCGGAGAGCCGATGGTTTTGAGGTTTATCGTTTCATGATCACCTCCAAGTAAGTAGTCGGAGAGTTGATTAAAGTAGAGCTCCACAGCTCCAAATCCTACACTACTCACCATTCATGATCACTTCCGCATCTCCTCTGACGGTGTATGAACTCTGCATATCGTTAAACAACTTAGGCATCAATCATAACAAGGTACATCCTGTTTGGATCATTTCCGTTCCAATATAGGCTTATTCCGTTCATCTATAGGCATATACGAGTAAACAGATTTTCTGGATTGTGAAAGAAAAGCATCCCTTCCTAGACAGAATTATGGATCTGCATGAGTGTGAGACCTAATTCGATTACAGGAGACACTAACTGATGGTCTCGTAAAGCTCAATGCAAACATGTCACTAGAGATCCGCCCTTCTAGGAACTTTACAGCTGCGAAGGATGCTGGAGTGAATGGCTGAGGTTTCAGGCGCGTCAGCAACTGTGGATATTTGCGCCAGGGCGAAAGTCAATTTGAAACATCCTTTACTGAGCCCGATATTTAACAGAACAGAATTAAACACCTGTCAAACTGTATAATGGTCTCACTAAACTGTGTAAGTGCCGGTCACGATAGCCGAGCGGTCTAAGGCATGTACTGTCTTCGCTCGCTTGGAAACCGGGATCGTGGGTTCGAATCCCACTCAGGGCATGGATGTTTAGTTTGTGTGTGTGTGCGTTTTTCTGTGTTTGTGTACAGGTAGAGACCTTGTGGCGAGCTGATCACCCGCCCAAGGAGACCTACCGAATGTGTAAGATCTAGAAAAACCGAAGTGAACGGAGACGTTCATGGAGGTAGGCCTAGGCCCACTGGGGCTGTAGTGCCAAGGGGAAAAAAACTGTGTAAGGAAGTAAAAAATGAACTAAAGTAAATATTCGGTTAAGAACTGATAGTAAAGCAGGCTGCGTAAGATTAATGATACTACTAACACGGCAATCTGTAGGTAACAGTTCGCTATTCATCACAGGAACCTGACCATTTCTAAGGTGACACAACCCAGAAAAATATGACCCGTTATAAGTTTCCCTTCGGAAAGTGGAAAATTACGTGTTGTTTATAGGCGAAATCTAACGAATCACGTAACTTAAAATGCGAAAACACAGATATGAATGTATCATGTACTAATTTATAGCACTACCATCTATAAATTCTATGGAACCTTAATTTTTTTTTAATTCGCTAGTTGGGGGTGGAGTCCAGCTGGGTCCACTCGACACGGCGGCCACTGATTGGCCTATTGTTGCCTGCCCCGGGTGATTATGATGATGGGGAATTTGGTGGAATGAAGATTGGCAGGGGAAACCGAAGTACTCGGAGAAACCCCGCCCCAGCGCCACTTTGTCCACCACAAATCCCATTTGACCAGACCCGGGATCGAACCCGGGCCGCCACGGTGGGAAGCCAGCGACTAACCGCTTGAGCTATGGCGCGGCCGTCCATGGAACCTTAAAATTAATCGCATCAATGGAGAGTGGTTTGAAAACCGGCTGCATCAGCTTCTCTTCCATCGATGAAGATCAGAAGATATGATTCTTCCAGTTCTTTTGTATGGGTATGAAATGTGGTCTCCTACATGGATCTCTCTCTCTTCCTGCTCCCACTTTGGGGCACAGGGCATCCGTGAAAAGCTTTGTTTCACTTCACTTTCCTAATCAGAAGACAATCGGTAGGACTCCTTGGACGGAGCATCAGCCCGTCGCAAGTGCGATACCTGCACAAACACAGAATAAATTCCTTGAGTTGGATTCGAACCCACGATCCCAGAGTTCGAGAGAACGAAGACAGTTCATGCTTTAGACCGCGTGGCCACTTTGATCGGCTATAGGGATTTCAAGTATCTGTAAACAGGAGTGCTCACGAAAACATGGGATGCAAGAGGGGAACTAGGTAAGCAAATTAGGATACTGTATGAAGAGAAACCTGCATACCTCTTAGCATAGTTATGATCATGAAATTTAGGGTGATACGATGGGTTTGGCAGACGGCTAGGATGGGGAAACAAGTAATGCAGTGAGAATTTTAGTGAGGAAACCTTTTTAAAATTTGGAACTTGGAAGAGCGAGGTTATGGAGGGATGTAAAAACGAATCTCGGGCGGATGGGAGGTGCAAGGAATTGGCTCAGGATCGTGCCCAGTGGCGGGCTTTGGTGCTAACGGTATTTAACGCTTCGGTTCTACTGCTACACTAGAATTATCAACCCAGAGTCCTAGGGAGGGGGGACATATATGTGAACACTAAAGGAATTACATCCAGACAGACCTCTAGCACCTTGTGCAGTCATGCGAACTAGCAGGGAAGTGATCGGTGTGTTACGTACAGTGGTTTAGGAGAAGCGTCCACCTATGCTATTTTCGACGTAGCAGAAAAACACGGCGCTACATCCTATTTTTGTTAACGAAAGGATGAACATTATTACAGCAGCATAACGAGTTTGTAACTTCAGGCTATAAAACATTACTCCCAGGCCGTTTTATCGTACTTCAGAACCCTGAAATCTTGGAAATTACTTTTCTGGAATATTAAACCGTATTTTATCTGAACTGAGGCGAACGTACGGCAGAATTCCGAAATTTAGGGGGAGGGCGGTGTAATGGAGACGTTAAAGATGACAGTCAGTGATGAAGAGTCCCTGGGCAAAATATGAATCTGAGACTAAGTTTTAGCAGCCGAAGACTGTACGCCACTGGGAATGGCCTTAATAAAATTGGTTTATTCCAAATGGGTTTTCAAAACATCATCCAGAAATGAAATTCTATATTTGATTCACAGACGACTGGAGCGAATACATGTCAAGTAAGCAGTGATGCCTGCTTCATATTGGTCGCCAGCCGGCAAAGTTCCCGTTAAGGCGTATCTGTCCCTTTACGACAGTCTGGAAATCTGTCAAGTAAAAATGTACACGCACAGTAATACTGTTTCGATGTTTTAGTGACTGATGGTTAGTTATGACATGTTGCGTTAAGAGTTTTGTGTAAGTTCTTTGTTATAATCTTCGGCTCACTGTGAGCTAAGTGTTTCACTTCTGGCAATGGATGCATTGTCTGATACACTCCACAGATATAGTGAACGAACTATAGGCAGCCTAATACATTAAGTGATACATGTTGACATAAATTATGCGAACAATTCAATAACATTACTTGCCCTTATTTGCCAGATGTGTTGTTACAGCACCTGCTCCTCCACATTGAGTTTCTTTACATTGCTCTCACCGACCCAAGGGATACAAGAAAATATTACGAAAGAGACTTCACAGCGTTCAACAACACGTATCCCCTTTTCAAAGCTCCAAATTCTCTCTGACTCTACAGCGCAGTTATAACTGCAAGAAAAGGTAATAGGTACCTTAGCAACTGCTTTGACAGGTCAGAGGCTACCCGCTGGTTTGGATGATGGGTTCAAATGCTACTCGGACCGTGGTCGCTATTAACCACTTATGTGTCGTGTTGTAAAAGGTTGGCTGCCTCTGTGGTCTAGTGGTCAGGGTTCCTGGATACAGAGCCAGAGGTCCCGAGTTCGATTCCCGGCACTACCAGATTTTCTGAGAAGTATTGGGTCTGGAACGGGGTCCACTCAGCCTCGCGAGGATAACTGAGGAGCTATTTCAAGGAAATAGCGGGTCCGATATAGAAAACCCGAAATTAACGGCCGTGGGGATTCGTTGTGCTGATCACGTGATACCTTCTATCTGCAAAAGTTGGCACTAACTTCGCCGACAAGCGGCGGTCGCTCAGTCGGTATAGTTCGCTTGCAGACTACAGGGCACGCAGTTTTTTTTTCCGTAGCGGGCTTATCACGTCACAAGGTGCCCTACCGTTTGGTTAGAAACATCCATCAGCTAAAACCTCATCATGAACCAAACAAAATATGTCAAAGGCCCTAGCCCATGAACAATTTTTTATTGTTGTTATTTTTATTACTGTTGTTGTTGGACTTGTGGCTGTTGTCTTTACGCCTTTCTTTCGCTGTAACGTAATTATTACTGTCTACCCTGCGCTATCAATATCTACACTGTGCTGTTTCTGCAGTCAGCCTTGCAGCTGTTGTCTGTACGCCTTTCTTTCGCTGTAATGTAATAATTACTATCTACACTGTGCTGTTTCTGCAGTCAGCCTTGCAGCTGTTGTCTGTACGCCTTTCTTTCGCTGTAATGTAATAATTACTATCTACACTGTGCTGTTTCTGCAGTCAGCCTTGCAGCTGTTGTCTGTACGCCTTTCTTTCGCTGTAATGTAATAATTACTATCTACACTGTGCTGTTTCTGCAGTCAGCCTTGCAGCTGTTGTCTGTACGCCTTTCTTTCGCTGTAATGTAATAATTACTATCTACACTGTGCTGTTTCTGCAGTCAGCCTTGCAGCTGTTGTCTGTACGCCTTTCTTTCGCTGTAATGTAATAATTACTATCTACACTGTGCTGTTTCTGCAGTCAGCCTTGCAGCTGTTGTCTGTACGCCTTTCTTTCGCTGTAATGTAATAATTACTATCTACACTGTGCTGTTTCTGCAGTCAGCCTTGCAGCTGTTGTCTGTACGCCTTTCTTTCGCTGTAATGTAATAATTACTATCTACACTGTGCTGTTTCTGCAGTTAGCCTTGTAGCTGTTGACTCGGCATACACTTGTAAATAATAAAATCTGAATTGAGCTGTAATTTTTGGCCTTTGGACTGTTGAGCGAGCGCGTAAATAAACAAAGAAACGAACCACTACCACTCACGATTTTGTTAATAATAATTTTAATTCAGTTGAATTAAATTCCTGTTTATTTACGTGCTAACTTCACAGTGCAGAGGCCAATTACACAGTAAGCACGAATCAAGAAAAAGAAAGAGAATATGCACAAACAAAATACAAAAACAAGGCAATTTGGATTTCGAGACCTAGCAGGGTCTAGAATTTTCTCTTTTCCGAGTCGTCCAGACCGGTTCTGGGGCCCACAGAGCCTCCTATCCAATGGGTACCGGGGACTTTTTTCCCCGCGGGTAAAGCGGCCGGTGCGTGAAACTGACCATTCATCAACTAGTGCCGAAGTCAAGAAAATGTGGATCTATGCATCCATTCCCCCATAAGCCTTCATAGCGTAGTGTTTAATTAGTTAGTTAAGAACAGGGACAACCTTTTTTCCCCATTGGCACTACAGCCCCAGTGTGCATAGGCCTACCTCCATGAACGTCTCCGTTCACTTCGGTTTTTCTAGATCTTATACATTCGGTAGGACTCCTTGGGCGGGTGATCAGCTCGTCGCAAGGCCTCTACCCGTACACAAACACAGAAAAACGCACACACACAAACTAAACATCCATGCCCTGGGTGGGATTCGAACCCACGATCCCGGTTTCCAAGCGAGCGGAGACAGTACATGCCTTAGACCGCTCGGCTACCGTGACCGGCCAGGGGCAACTTTACCTAACAATAATATCAGAAGAAGAAGAGGATGAACAGATGGTAAAAAATGGGCATGGCTACGAAAAGTTTCAGTATCGAACAAAAGTAAGCCCCTCCTGAACTGGACACCTACTTCTGTGATGCACCTTAATGTTAGCGTCCCATTTCCTCGATCTTCCAAGCAGCTGCTTTCCAAGATATTTCCTCATTAAAATTCCTTCCAAGAACATCACATCCTCCCATAGTTAAATAAAAGAGGGCAATATTTATAAGCCAAGAAGTTCCAGGTTGCGTCCTCCTCTGTTCCAGACACTTTCCTGAGCACGCTGTTTTCAAGTGTCAGTAAGCATGAATACCTGCTTAGACCTACGGCCCTTCAAACTGCTGTAAAATAATAACACCAATACAGGCAGACATATATACGAGGGGGTACCCAAAAGAAACCGAACTTATTTTTTTTAACTTATTTATTCAAATTTTAAGCACAAACCTTCAATCCCCTTCAAAGTACTCTCCACTTACACTAATACACTTGTCTAGTCTTTTATTCCATTTTTCAAAACACTGTCTAAATTCGTCTTTTGAGATGCTTGACAGCGCCTCCGTCGTTTTTTCCTTTCATGTCTCTTTTCATTCGAGGAAACAAAAAAAAAGTCGTACGTGGCAAGGTCGGGTGAGTATGGTGGGTGAGGAACAGGGGTCATACCATTTTTGGTCAAGAATTGTCGTACAGACAGGGCTGTGTGAGCAGGGGCATTGTCATGATGGAAAATCCAGTCACCCGACTGCCACAAATCTGGCCGCTGAGCTCCAAGTCACTCCCGACAGCTCCACAATTTCTTCAATGGTCCGTCGTCGATCTTCCTTGATGATTTCACGAATTTTTTCAACATTTTCATGTGTTCGGGCCGTGGAAGGACGACCAGAACGAGGTTTGTCATCAATTGACATTTCACCATTTTTGAAACGGGAAAACCACTCAAACACTTGAGTTTTCCCCATAGCATCGTCCTTGTACGCCGTTTTTAACATTTCAAGAGTTTCTGTTCCACTTTTCCCGAGCAAAAAGCAGAATTTCACCGCCGCACGCTGTTCACGAAAATCAGCCATTGCAAAAACGACGATCACACAAAACAGTTGTCACTATAAACTCTGCCGAAACTAGTCCTTACCTTCTGAAGCAACGGTAGTCGGCTTATCGACTCAGGAATGTTAGCTCTATGCGCTCATAGCGGCAAAACGCGGTACTACAAAAGCTCTGCCCACAAAAAAATTAGTTCGGTTTCTTTTGGGTACCCCCGTCGTACATCTTGATCTTCAGTGCTTTAGGAAGTAACCGGAATGGTAGCAGGGCTTCGCATGAGAAGTAAACAGCATTTCCAGTATTTATTGCTCTCTTACGTTCATCACGGGGGCACACGGTAGCGTAGTTGGTTTAGGCACTATGCTACAAGCCGGAAGTTTGCGGGATCGAATCCCGATGAGGTGGATTTTTTTCAATTTACCTAATCCTTCCAGCCACACTATGGCCCTGGGGTCGACTCAGCCTCTAACAGAAATGAGTAGCAGGAATATTCCTGGGGGTAAAGGGCGGCCGGCACGTAGGGCTGACAACCTTGCCGCCATCTATGAGCCGATTGTCTAGAAAATGTGGGAACCTCAACGTCTCACAACCCTATCGGCCTCCACGGCCTGTTACAGGGATAACTTTACTTTTATTTTCGTTTACGTTCATCATGAAACTCATTTCTGTGCAGCGACAACCGAATTTTTAAAATGCAACGCTACGCCCTTACCAGCCGTTCAATTTCCTCACTGCCAAGCAGCCTTACTGACACGCATAGATTACTTGCATCTCCTCTCCACTTTCACCGTCCTAATTTCTCCGAGACTCGAGATAGGTTCGGCTCACCCAGTGTTCAACGTGTCGTATAAAAAACTGGGAAAGTGGATAATGAGAACTGTCTATACCGAGGATTCCGGATAAGGGGCGGTGTATTCGAATCCGAATGTCACAAAATGTATTCTCCAACTGTGAATGTATAACGAAATTCAGAGCAGACTAAATTCGAAACATGCTTGCTACTTATGATTTTTGGTTCTCATGACGATAAATAGGCCGACCGCCTCCGGAATGGTGAATGGATTTACTTATTACATATACATGCCTCGGAACTACGTACAAGTAACTACAGCGCTACCGCTAAACTCCACACTTTAGAATTCACCACATCAACTGCAAAGACTTTTTCCAGCCTGATATGTCTTCGTTCGTGCCCTCGTTGGTGTCTCCACCTTATCGTGGTGANTATTTCAAGGAAATAGCGGCTCCGGTTTAGAAAGCCGAGATTAACGGCAGTGGGGATCCGTTGAGCTGACCACGTAACACCCTCTATCCGCCGAAAAGCGGCGGTTGCTCGGTCGGTATAGTTCGCTTGCGGACTACACGTCACGGAGTTCGTTTCTTTGACGATAAATAGAATATTTACATTACGGTCCTTTTGAATGCGACGAGCAGTAGTTCGGTAGGTAGGTAGCAATGTTCCAGGGCACGTGTTGCCCCCTCTTCTTTAGTGCAGCATCCTCAAGTCTGATTTTACTTCTAACCTTGCACTAGTATGAAAGAAACGGCCCAGAATCACGAATACCCTCATTCCAGAGACTGTTGAGGAGTACATTTGCATTTAAAACAGATACAGTTACAAAGCTTGCTTACTCAAGGAGCTGAGCCCTTCTGGAGGAGCCGCCAATTCTGCAACTACTCAAGAATTTCCCAGCATTTTATGAAACCCGAAAGTTCTTTACCGTATTCACAGGAGTCCTCCACCGATCCCTGTCCTGAGCCAGATCAATCCAATCCATACCATCCCATCCTATCTAAGATCAATTTTAATATTGTCCACCCACCTACGCCTTGGTCTTCCCAGTGGTCTCTTTCCTTCTGGCTTTCCCACCAATATCCTATACGCATTCCTCGTCTGCCCCATTCGTGCTACATGCCCTGCCCACCTCATCCTCCTTGACTTGATCATTCTAATTATACTTGGCGAAGAGTACAAGTTATGAAGCTCCTCATTACGAGGTTTCTCTAACCTACCGTCACTTTATCCCCCTTCGGTCCAAATATTCTCCTCAACACCCTGTTCTCAAACACCCTCAGTCTATGTAGCTCCCTTAATGTCAGAGACAAAGTTTCACACCCATACAGAACCACAGGCAAAAATATAGTTTTGTATATTCTAATTTTATGTTTTTGGACAGCAGACGAGAAGACAAATGGTTCTGAACTGATACAGTTACAATGAACGAAAGAAAATCATATATTGAGCTGAATAATGTACTCTTCCCCTAACAGTTCTACTGCTGGAGTGCTTTAATTCAGGAGGGGGATGGAAGGAGTATCACGCATGGGAAATCACACACACAATTTGGGTCGGAAAATCTCAGGAAAAAGTATATGCATGAATATGAGAATAATATTAAAATTCATATAGGAAACACATTATGTTGTGAAGATGTGGATTCAACTGAATAAATATCGGGTCAAATTTCAGTCTCTTATTAACACAGCAATGTACTTCAGCTTCATAAAACAGCTATTTTTCGAAAAAGCTGAACAAATATCAACTGCTACTGAAGAAACAGTACTTTGGAGTTAAAGAGTGTAAGAGATTTAATAAAAGGATGAATAATTTAACATATAGAATCGATTAAATGGAGCGATGAACGATAATTCTCGGAAATAAAACGAGAAGGGGCATTTCACTGCGACTCTCATAAAATATGGAGCATAAAAGGATAATACTGCTTTCTAGATTATGTTTGTAAAGAAAAACGAGATTTGTGAAAAAGAATGACATAAATAGTGGATTTTAGAATCCACTTATCAGTTTTAAGATTAAAATTAAGGAAAAAATCTACACAGTTAATGAATAATAAACATATCTAAAAATATGTATAAGAGCAAAATCGCCACTGAATCGGAGACAACACGTAGCTAGATGTCAAAACTATTCGAGACTACAAATCTCTGAAATGACAGAGGAGTAAGTTAGATAAAAGCTACATTCGCAGGATATTTAAGAGAACTTTATCATCTACACGGGTTACTAACCGGATTATAAGATCATTCTATGTCTGAATAAGACTGGAGGGGGAGAGTCCTGACCTATTTAAGAACCCCAGCAGTCCTCTAAACTCGTCCTGCTTAAAACATCTCGGCACGGACCGCATAAAGAACACTACTTCACATTACTGTTGCATTCAGTTTTTGCGTTCGTGGGAACATGCTTGTTTGCGGAGCCGTTAGTTAGCAACGGCTGTTGTATATTTGCTTATTTCGCGGTCGTTGTCTAGCAATGGTCCACATGGACAATATTCATTATGTTTCCATAACAAAAGTGTTATTAGTAGATTCAGTATCTGTCTCAATAAATGTTCAATTCGTCAAATTCTGACATTAATCTGGTTATAAAACATACCATACTGAGGGACCATTTCACTACTTAAATACGGACAAGAGATGAAGTCAGCACAAAGCGCACAGTTCAATTTTTTCTAATAAAAACTGAATAAGGTCTACGCTCTACCACGAAAGTTTTTAAATACAGGCCTCAATTTGCTTGAATGAAAGGAACATCTGACTGGTTTACAGGCAAATTATACGTAGGTATGTACCGAACATTAATATAATGATAATTTAGGAAATAAATTAAATGATACAGCTGTATTAAAACGTAACTTCTCCTCTACGCCCACCCAATTTCGGTTGGTATTGGTTTTACTGGTTCTACTGAGGATAACTGGTTCCCCGTCCAAGACTCGAACTGGTAAACTTAAGAGAATGCAACAAGCCAATCGGACCGTAACATCTTCAGATATGAGCAGAAGTGAAGTTAAATTCATGAACTGGTTCATACAATGTGCCAGCAGGAAACCAAGCCACGAATCCTACCTATCCAGCACGTCCTTAAACACAATAATGCTGAAAAGGAAAACTCTGAGCCAGTCACGAAGTGATATGGACAATTCTGAAGCCAGCCGGAATCAAAAAGGGGGTGGTCGCAGTGTACTGGTGTTGAATCAGCCACTCCCTCACATTCTCAAGGGCGTACTGGAAAATATAATTTATAAAAAAGCGTTGAACGGACAGAAAACGACTACTGAGACCGCAGTAATCTCCTCTGTTTTCAGTTCCTCACTCAAATCACTGACCAGGACTCGTGGCCACACCCACCATCGCCTGTCACACCGCTACAGCCCTGTACCTACAAGCTTTAGAAACATAAACAGAATTAATGTGAACTGATTTACTTCCCAGCACGCAGCCACACGGGCAGGCCTTCTATACGCTTCGATGAGGTGATGAGCATGGAAACCTTGCGTTCAAATCACTTCGTACAGATGTCTTACGAGGATACTGCTATAGCGATAATATTCCAGAGCTGTGTAGTTTGTGTTTATTCCATATTCCCTCCAGAGGAATTCTTGGATACTATCATGAAATAGGTTACGAACTCTCAATCCCCAATCAATTACATTCCAAGATATATAATAATCATCAGACACGACGATAAATACATTTTGCAGTTGATACAATACGGCCTAGACAGCCGGCTAGTAAGAGATCAATCAGTCTGGCCCTCCAAACGACTGAAAGTGCTAGTGCATTAAAGTGCATAAAAACGTAACGACAGCCAAGATTTCTCATTGAAATCTGTATGGGTGGTAGAGACTTGAGTGACCTTCAACGCCTCTAATTTCTATACTTTCTATACTCAACCCCAATTAACACTTTCTCGACCCAAGCTCGCAGGGGCGTATCGGAAAGAAACTCCACTGTTTCCATACGTGCCCTTCAAGGTAAGGTGCACGCGATAGCGTAGATGGTTGAGGCACTATGCTACAAGCCGGAAGGTCGCGGATTCGAGTCCCGATGAAGTGGATTTTTTCAATTGGCCTAATCCTTCCAGCCGCATCGTGGCCTTGGTGTCAACTCAAACCTCTTGACAGAAAATATGTACCAGGAATCTTCCTGGGGTGTAAAGGCTGATAATTTCCCCGCTATTTGTGAGCCGATTGTCTAGAAAATGTGACAGCCTCGACGTCCTACAACCCTATGGTCCTCCATGACCTGTTGTAAGGATAGCTTTACCTTAACCTTTAACTTTAACCCTTAAAGGTAAAGTTGTCCCTGTGCGTCGGCCGTCCAGCCCGTAGCCAGTCGCCACACCGACCGCTCTATTTCGGTTCCCTTACAGCTCACAACTCTGCTAATTTTTACGAAGACTACTAAGACTAAGCATTGTGACAGATGACAAAGTGACCACGGTCTATTTCATGATGCAATTTTTATATACGACTCAAAATTAATATTTTTCAAGATTCGTCTTTCTACTATTGAAACGGGTTAAGGCACCTTACTGTCCGTAGTTGGTTGAGGCACTATGCTTGGAATGTTCTTGGGGGTAAAGGGCGGCCGGCGCGTAGGGCTGACAGCCTTTACGCCATCTTTGAGCCGATTGTCTAGAAAATGCGGGAGCCTCAACTTCTCACAATCGTATGGGCCTCCACGGCCTGTTACAGGGATACCTGTTACTTTACTGTCCCAAAATCACTTGTGCATTATAAATGTTTGAAAACAAAGTGCCCACGATATCTGGACCTAAGAGAGAAAGATATCCGAGAGAGCTCAGTCGGTACAGCGACAGGCTACCGGCTGGGTAGTTATGGAATAGGGGTTCGATTCTCGGAGTGTAAACGAGAATTCTCTCTTCTGCAAAGCGTCCAGACCGGCTCTGGAACCCACCCAGCCTCCCCGACGGTAAAGCGTGAAGCTGACCACTCACCTCCATCTAGCGCCGAAGTCATGGATGGTGGAATTATGCCTCCATTCCCCAATGCGTCTTCATTATGTGGGGCGTAATTAACTAAGAGCGCAGGAACAACTTCGCCTTTATATTTGAAGAGAGGGAAGTTCGGGACTGAAGAGTAGTACTAATGAAGCGTTTCGTGATTTATACAGGACACCTAGTAGTTTCATGGCAGTGGAATCGCGGATGTTAGAAAATAAATGCAGTTTCCGGTAGAGGGTCTTCGTGAAAAACAGTAGCACGAGTCGTAGAAGCATCAAACTGCAGTACGTACTGAAATCTCGAGTATCGCTACTGCTCGGTATCGCTTCTATGGAAACTGCTAATGCATCAGAATCATGTGCGCAGATTACTTACTGAGAGCGAGCTCATGACCCACCCTGACATTTCCAAGATCATGACGTGTAAAATGTGTGCCTGTCCCTATGGCCGCGCTATTTCGAGACGCAGACAGGCTTCAAGTTTGTGAATAACGAAAATAAACAACTAGAGGCCGTGAGAGAGTTTCTTTTTCTTAATAAACCGCTGTTATTTATTTCCCACAAACATCATATATTATGCCGTAATAAACCATTAAATATTTTTGCAACAGTCGCTTTGTTTTTCGTCCTACACTCGTACGTCAGACTATGCATGCAAAGAGCCATGGGACCATATCAGTTAGGCCTAAACATGATAACGGCTTTCTAATCAACTATCTGCTACAATATCAATAGGTTCCATGAACATTTAATCAAACTTTATTCTATTACCGTTCCTGAAATTGTAAATTTATTTTTCACTTTCCTTTTAATGAATCTCGAGATGGCTCTGCAAATCATGTTATACGATCAGGGTTCGATTCCTAGTAGGGGCATTAATCTGCCTCTTTGCCACCGCGTCCAGATGCTATGCCGCTCAAACAGCTCTGTACTATATTTACTTGGTTGGGGAGGGAAAATCGGCGGGAGCATGACGCTAATAACTCATCTCCGTCTAGCGTCAAAGTCAAGAATACGTGGAACTTTAGCTTCAGTTCCCCATACGTCTTCATAGCTTGGTACTTCGAACAAATAGACAATTTTATTACTATTCAAAGGAACGATATTATTCNCAGAATCATGTGCGCAGATTACTTACTGAGAGCGAGCTCATGACCCACCCTGACATTTCCAAGATCATGACGTGTAAAATGTGTGCCTGTCCCTATGGCCGCGCTATTTCGAGACGCAGACAGGCTTCAAGTTTGTGAATAACGAAAATAAACAACTAGAGGCCGTGAGAGAGTTTCTTTTTCTTAATAAACCGCTGTTATTTATTTCCCACAAACATCATATATTATGCCGTAATAAACCATTAAATATTTTTGCAACAGTCGCTTTGTTTTTCGTCCTACACTCGTACGTCAGACTATGCATGCAAAGAGCCATGGGACCATATCAGTTAGGCCTAAACATGATAACGGCTTTCTAATCAACTATCTGCTACAATATCAATAGGTTCCATGAACATTTAATCAAACTTTATTCTATTACCGTTCCTGAAATTGTAAATTTATTTTTCATTTTCCTTTTAATGAATTTCGAGATGGCTTGGCAAATCATGTTATACGGTCAGGGTTCGATTCCTAGCAGGGGCATTAATCTGCCTCTTTGCCACCTCGTCCAGATGCTCTGCCGCTCAACCAGCTTCCTGTACTACATTTACTTGGTTGGGGAGGGCGTGACGCTAATAACTCATCTCCGTCTAGCGTCAAAGTCAAGAATACGTGGAACTTCAGCTTCAGTTCCCCATACATCTTCATAGCTTGGTATTTCGAACAAAGAGACAATTTTATTACTATTCAAAGGAACGATATTATTCGCTTCCATTCCACACGTTCCTGCAAACGCTCGACTAATTAAGAAATTCCGTTATGTCGCATCGTCGGACATTATATACAAGCGCAAAGACTGACGGACAAGGCCAAACTACTAAGTCCTCAAACTTTGATATGAAACACGCCTGAAAACAGTAAATCTAGCACACTGTATTAAATGAGAAAAATACAATTTACACAGAGATACTATAGTATCTACTAACACAATTTACCTTTATGCCTAAACCAAGGTATAACAATCAAAATAATTTCATATCAATCTTAAAGTTACCTGATTGCTACTATCAAAGTAAACTTAACATTTAATAAATGTCTTCTATATTGCAGTCGGTATAGCGACTGGCTACGGACTGGATGACTGAGGGTTCAGAGTTCGAGTCCCGGTAGGGTCAAGAATTTTCTCTTCTCCACGTCGTACCGGGGGCTCTTTCCCTGGGGGTAAAGCGGCCGGGGCGTGAAGATGACTACTTACCTCCAATTAGTGCCGAGATCAAGAAAATGTGGATCTATGCATCCACTCCCCCATATGCCTTCATGGAGTAGTGCTTAAATAGTTAACCACGGGGACAACTTTACCTTTTACCTGTGCAGCTTTCTTATGAAACAATATTGAAGATCGGCTGTAAAAATGTACAGATGCGTACAAAGTCCCCCCCCCATATTCTGCGGCTAAATTCTGTTTATTTATTATTTATTTTGTTCCTCTTCTGCGTATTACACATATGACTAAGTTGTTTTTGGGACCAGAAAACGGTACGCTAAAACTAACGTATCTTATGACTGCAGAACGCGTAGGCCCTCTTACGTCTAACGGGCATGTGGGCTCATGAAAGGCCGTGCACAGAGAATGTGAAAGGAAATATCCTGCAATGTGTCTGAAAACAACGGTGAACATACCGAAATAATTGGCAAGTAAACTGCTATGAAGCTTCACTCAGGTGATAACGGGAGTTTGTACACATCCTGTACGGTACCGAGCGTCCTGTGCTGACGACACGTACACCGACAAGCTCGGATCCTGTTTTTTATTAATTAAAGACTGGGTAACCCAGAACTTAATTATAATTAAAACTAGTTGGATAACTAACGATTTTTTTTCTAAACCTAATTTACTACGTAAATTAAAACTAAGTCACTTCCACTGAATTACTTCGTACTTT
Source organism: Cryptotermes secundus (assembly GCF_002891405.2). Classification (NCBI taxonomy): domain Eukaryota; kingdom Metazoa; phylum Arthropoda; class Insecta; order Blattodea; family Kalotermitidae; genus Cryptotermes; species Cryptotermes secundus. Next base: position 1,373,631 of record NW_019724586.1, on the reverse strand, counting down.
AACATTTAACTAAGTCGAACGGTTTCTTCCGTACTTGCAGTTGCCCATAATGGTACGCCGTAAGTCCAAATAGGCTTCAGTACTGTCTTGTATACTAGAAGTTTATTTTCGGTAGACAGTTCTGACTTTCTGCCAATTAGCCAATGCATCTGACTAAATTTAATGTCCAGTTGTTTTCTTTTGGCGAGAATATGTGTGCGTCAGGTCAACCGCCTGTCCGGGTGAAGGCCTAAGTATTTGATTGATTCTTCTTGTGGTATGCATGTTCCGTTTAATAGTACCGCAGGGCAGGTTCGTTTTAAGAATAAAACAACAGATTCACCTCAAATCCAAACACGGCACTAATGACGTTTAACTCTGTACGTACACTGCAATTTCCCTACAACGGAAATTGAAATAAGTGTATATCTGTTTGCATCGCAATATTTCCTTTATTCTCAAGATATACAGTAAAGAGTAATGTATTAACCTCTAGACGGAAGCAACAAGGGAAAAGAATTGATAATTACACGTACACACGCCACGGACCGTATGGACATCTCCTTGGAAAATCATGCAACCTGCCCCACTGCTCAGTAGACTGTAACAGAAAAGCGTTCTACATCCACATCAGGTCTGCTCATACCGACAATGCACTCGTTTGCTTTGGAAATAGTATCTAGAAATTTAATTTTACGAGTGGAAAAAAACGTAAAGACAGTCTAATTTAACATAAGCCTGATTATGGCAACGCTGAAAAGGCCGGCGAATATAAACAATACTGTCATGCAATTTCTTTATTAAAACCGTCACAACATAACTATATCAAGGTCAGTGCCTAGCTTGGCTCTGCTTCATGTTTCGGCTTATAAAAGCCATCATCAGGCAAATACATGGCTAACATATATACACCACTGAACTGCAGTATTAGTAAAATTGGATACAATAATATTAAAATACTTGGCGTAAAAATACAATAAATTAGATTATATAAAACAAAAGTTATAGTATAAAAAAAGAATAAAATTCTTCGAGTGATGCTTTACATCATCGAGTCAGCGTTGGTTATTGTGATTTTGTTGTGTTCCCATGGACAAATTGGACTATTCTATATTTTGTGTATATATAATAAACTGTTTTGGAGGCTCGTGATGTAGATGTAGTAATATTAATGTCAATTATTTAGTCGGTGCCTCATCTTACAAAGTATTGTCCGTTCTGTAGGGAATGTAAACAATGTAAAAAATATTGTCATCTGTAAGAGTGGCTGTAGAAAGGGTTTGCAGTGTTAACTGGACTTACTGAGCATTCACATATCGTAATTACAAGTAACTATAGCGTTATCGCTAATTCATACATTCTACAGTTCACTACAGCACGTACTAAGTCTTCTTAATCTGCTCTGTCGTCGCCAGTCCTGTCCTGCTTATAAGACCTCGGCACGGACTGCATAGAAAACACATCTCCCAAGAGTTCTATTGTTGCATCACGTGGCTATTGCTCCGCCCGCGTAGAGAACATCGCTTCCCATAGTACACTGGTGCGTGTCAGGAATCTGTTACGGTCATTACCTAGCATCGGCCGTTGCTTATAGAGTCATTATTTAGCAATGGGTCAACATGCTACCACATGAATATTTCATTACTTACATCTACACCAGCTGGTATTTTACTGTTTAAGGTATCTGATGACACGGTGACACGTTTCATATGCTGCTCCATTTATATAGTGCACAAAGTTAAAAATCATTTTCGATCCTGGTTTTGTGGCCAGAGCGTGTGAAACATAGTGAAACTAACAGAATAATGACAGTTCAGCATGGCCGTAACTCTATGAGGCACAGAGAAGTTACGGATGAACGTAAAGATTCAACGGAGGGCAGGAGAGTGTTGATGATGTGGCCTGCTTGGTCGTCATCGGTGGCAACAGGATTGTATCGATGTTGAGGAGATTCGGGACCATCCAGAATCAACACTGACAGAACTGAGCACGAAATGGGCAACAGTCGCGGAAATACGCGGTACAAGAATGTCTTAAGCCCCAACCAGAAACACGTGAAGTTGATCCTATCGCTAAGTACCACGACATAAAGCTGCATGGTGGAATGGAGATAAAACTCTGCGTAAATGAGATATTGATCTGTCAGTATTTCAACATCCTTAAGCCCATAACGAAATTGGCCCCTCCTTTAATTCATTAAAGTAGACAGATAACAACGTCACGACTACGTTCTCATTGAAAGGTACGATATGGTTGACAGGCCTGCAAACCTACTGGCATGTTGTAACAGTCGTTTATTCTTGGCGCGCAGAGCGTAACTGGCATACTGTCATCTAAGGGAGACAAGAAACTTCAGCTTTTTTTAATTGTCTACTGTCCTTCGTAATAAACTGTACCACAACTTCGTAACACATTCACTGGACTTCCATGGAGTATGTCACGTATACTGGTGTAGAAAACGTATAGAGTATTTTCTTACACGAAACCGAAATTTGTAGGGTGTCCCAATAGTGCCAACATTGCCGATATTTTTTAATTAGGCCTTATTTTTTTTACACATTAACCAAGAATTAAAAGATCATACTGCTAAGGAAGAATGTATTTTTACTTTCCAGTCCCGCTCTTTAATATTGTTTATTTTTAAATATTAATCAGTCATATTTTGGAGTCGGAATAGCTCAGCGTAACGACGGGATACGGGATGGACGGCTGGGTTTCGATTCCCGACAGGGGCAAGATTTTTCTCTTCTCCACAGGGTCCAGAATGGCTCTGGAGCCCACCCAGCCTCCAATCCAATGGGTATGGAGGGCGATTCCCCCGGAGGAAAAGCGACCACAGCGTGAAGCTGACCACTCACCTCCAGCTAGTGCAGAGGTCATGAATGGTGGAGGTATACCTACACCTCCCCATACGTCTTTATGGCATATTACTTAATTAATTAAGCACAGGGGCAATTTTACCGTTCACCTTTCATCAGCCATTGTTTAAATACTATACACACCCAACAGTTACGGCATTCATTGCTGCAGAAAAAACTGTTCCTTGTTATGCTATGTATTTTATGCTACTTTATTGTGTTTCAAATGCTACAGGCATGTCGTCAATTAACGTATAGATTTTAGTGTTTCTTCTCGTGTTCCAGTACTCTTACGAGTTTGCGACATTTCGGGCATTATGTGGCGTTATTGCCTGCATGGGCCCCAAATATCGTCAAAATTCACTTCTCACTAAAACTTCGATTACGTTCTCTGATTAACATTTTCGAGGATTTTAAATAATTATTTTAAGCCCTACAACAAATGCCTCTAAACATACAGGACGTTTCGATTATATGCCGTTTATTTTTTTTATTTTACAGAGGTTCAAATCTTAAGGTGACGTTATTTGGTGCATCTACCTTAGATTATGCATTACACTTTTCTATTTGTCTTGAAGTTCCCATGCTGCAACGCGGAGGACGGTGGCCCAAGTCCAGGTGCTTGGGAACGCTTGGACCAGACAAAACGCAAAGGTAGTTGAAAACGACGTCGAAGTAAGTGGAGTACAGAATGACTACCGCAAACGACAGAAGTGACAAACGTCAACCGAAAGAACCCTCAGAAGTGAAAGTTAGGGTAAAGCTGCCATGTGCTTAATTAATAACGCCAAGAAGAGAGAGAGAAAGAGAGACGGGTGAGTGGAGGTATAACTCCACGCATTTTTAACCTAGGAACTAGAAGAAGGTTAACTGTCAGCTTAACACGCCGGCAGCTTTACTCCCTGAAAATGAAACCTTAGGATCCACTGGACAGAAGGTTGGATAAGTCTCAGACTAGGTCTGGACGCCGTGGAGAAGCCCACGCCGGGAATCGAAGAACGAATCATTAGTTGTCCAGTTATTACACCGACTGAACTGTCCTAAAAACGAAAGCTGACGTGAAAAACTCCGTGAGCAGAACCCATACTCCATGTTATCAGAATCTTGTTCTAACTCGTTCTGGGATGGTTCCACTCACTTGGTAACTGACCTACCAATTATTATGTAATATTGGATTCATTAATCCACTGTATTAAATTGTAACGTCCCTGAAGCACCCTGCCTGCCAAGGAGAATTTTTGCTGGTAAACCTGATGGCGTAGAGGCCTTGCGACGAGCTGTCACCCGCCCAAGGAGTCCTATCGAATGTGTAAGATCTAGAAAAACCGAAGTGAACGGAGAGGTTCATGGAGGTAGGCCTAGGCCCACTGGGGCTGTAGTGCCAACGAAAAAAACCTCATGGCACATTAGAGACGCGGCCAGTTTAATACAGACTGTTGCACTAAGTTTCTGACGAACTAACTCAGTAAGCTGTAAGCGCACAGCCTAACTCAGCAACCAGTAGGCATTACACAGAGACTAATTCATTGACCTTTAAGTGGCAAACACCCGATAACTAATTAAGCAGTGTAGTTAGATTGTCTGGTGGTAACAAGCCTTTGTTCAAAAGAGAAAACAGAGTTGAGTGAAATAAAATTAAGCGTTTTAAAAAGTCAAATGCAGATCGTGGATGATTTGTGAATCATCGAGAAATCGACCGACACCTTTTCGTGTCAAACATCTAGAAGCTCAGCCGCATGGACCCGGTATAATAAGTGAATAAGAACAATGTTCCATTGAAAGCGCAACCTATTTTCATTGTAGTGCAAACTGTGTGAAATGCGACGTGCACCAGATTTCAGGTTATCACGGCTATGGCTAGGAACAGTCTAAGTTATAATACCGTGCAGCTCGGAGAACTGTTTCTTCTGGTTTCTTGCTTGGCTTATTCTTCGACCCTGGAAGATGGAGGCCATATGTTCTTCCGAAACATCCGCCTTTTTCCCAATTACATGGCCTTACGGCCCAGAAGATCACTTCAAATTGCTAAGTGCGAATCACTTCATCGACCCCACGCGTACCTTTCGTCCACGTAACGACGTTTCCATCTTATCCTGAAGAGTAGTATTCGACGTTAAGCCAGGCTAACCAATATGAAAAAGCCCTACTTTACCCACACAATCCTGAGAAACGGCTACCATGAAGAAGACAATCGCAGACGCAGGGAGGACAGCCTACACCAACGAGAATGGATCTAGAGGATGGTCAGTGAGCGCTTGGCGACCAACGTGACGCAGACTGCCGTGACTGAGCATATTTACTTAATCAAATATGGGTGATTCATTAACGACGATTTCAGTAGCTAGACTATATAGCGCGGAATCTATAGATAAATAAGAGAAAATTAAGAAAGGATTTGGAAGGAAGCTGTCGTGATCTAATCCAGGTAGGCCTACTATCCTGACATTTTCTTTGAGAGATTGAGGAAAATTACAAAGAAAACTCAGGAAAGTCGATGTTCCGTCCGACATTCCAGTCAAGCATCTGCCGAAAATGATCCCAGATTGTTACCGGTACGTCGAACTGCTCCGTCAGTGACCGAGTAGAATGAGCAACCATCAGCATTCAGGGGCATATCGATCTAGTAGATCCTGATCGCTTGCAGTGCCTTGGAATCACCATCGCCGGACTCCGGTCACCTATATTACGTCATTTCAACACACCCGTCCCAGTATCATATCTTCACTCGCCAGAACACTGGGATCGTGGGTTCTAATCCCACTCAAGGCAAGGATGTCTGTGTGTGTGTTTATTCTGTGTTTGTGTTAGGTAGCGGCCATGCGACGGGCTGATCACCCGTCCAAGGAATCCTAACGACTGTCTAACATTAAGAAACTGAAGTTAAACTAAATGTTTCAAGTATGTCCTATGCTCGAAGCGGGAGCAACAGCAGCAGAAGAAGAATAAGAAGAAGAATTTCCAGTATCAACAAGTACTACAAGCACTGCCATTGGTGTAGGTCTGTATTTTAGGGTCAGAAAGTGCAGGTTTTTAAATCACAGGTGCTGATGCCTTTCTACTGGCTCAGTTTACAATGAACCACAACATATGATTGTCACCTTACAACATACAGCACAACTGCTATATGTTAAATTTTCCTACAGGAATCTTACAAGCGTTTGCGGACTCCATGTTCAGTGAATAATAGCGTTGCTCTCACCTCAAAAGTTCGCGCATCCATGCAAGTACTGCTCACAGGAAGCTAAGGATGTACCAATATGGCAAGGTATCGAGTACCGCGGTGTTCATACCGAATTTCACGAGAATATGGACTTTAGAATTCACAGTAAACTGATATTTGTAACTGGATTACTAGAGGAACGCACATCACAGCATGCCCCAAAGGGGCCCACCCGTCCCTACCGAGCTACCTGTTGCTGCTGCTACTGCTAGAGGCGTTTAGTCATAAATAGGGCCCGGATTTTTTGAAAATGCATATTTTGAGGGTTTCTGGTCGTTATTGCATATTCTAAACATAAGAGCATATTTCTGCACCTGTATGTTTGAAATTAAGGAAAATTAAGGATGAGAAAATCGATTTATGTGGCCGATGTATAGCAAATTTCGTAGCTGGTAAGCTACATCCAGATGAACCCGGCAAACCTCATCTTCTTGCTTGAAAAGTACTAGAGAAAACCAACCATAGCACAATAGCAAGTTTTGTAAATCATTCTCTGCGACTACAATGACCATCTGAAATTGAGAATAATTGTTGTAAGGTGCTTGTATTACTCACAGATGCAGCTTCCTATATGTTGAAAGCAACATAGACTTTACAAGTATTTTATCTAAATCTTATACACGTAACGTGTTTAGCGCACGGATTACACCGTATTGCAGAAAAAATACGCGCAGTTTCCAGGTGTTAACGATTTAATTGCAAGTGGGAAAAAACTGTTTCTGAAAGCACCAGCTCGTGTCCGGTTCTAAAAAGATTGCCTACCTCAGGTTTCTCTGCCACCTGAACCTATCCTAACTAGGTGGGGGACATGGTTATCTGCAGTTTCATTTTATCAGGAGAATTTCAATCAAGTAAAAGAAGTGTTTACAAAACTTGAAGATGAGAATGCATGCAGCAGTGAAGCAAAAGTGGCGTTTGGAAGTGATACTGTTTATCAAGATGTGAATTTTATCCATGCACATTTTTCAGCAGTATCAAAAGCCATTGAGAGCTTAGAATCTTGTGGTGCACTCCTTCACGACTCACTTCAACTCGTTCAGAAAGCAACTTGTTCACTGAATTTCGCACTAAGCGAAATTGGAGACAAGATTAAATGCAAATTAGAAATGGTGTTGAATTCGAACCCAGAACTAAGAAAGATTCAGTCAATTAGTCAGTACTTGAGTGGAATTAGGGTATCTTAGCCAGATGAATGTTCCGAACCTTCGGCGCCAGTGTATAAATACTGTCCAATCACGTCAGTTGATGTAGAAAGATCATCCTCAGCCTATAAACTCATTTTGACGGACAATAGACGCAGTTTGTCTCCAGAAAACACTGAAAGACTTCCAGTTGCCTATTGTGATGCTACTTTCTGCAGTGAATGATACATGTAAATAGGCGAGTCTGAGTAAGTGCATATTGTTTTATTTTTGGTGCATATTTTCCCGCTTTTTAGCGCATATTTTAAGTGTTTTTAGCGCATAAAGATGCGGGCCCTAGTCATAGAAGCATTCAACCGAATGTTCAAGCCCTTGCCACTGAATTTACTTATATTGCATGTAGGAAGAACCAAGCAGATTCCATTCTTGGAATAAGAGTGAAGGATTATGAACGTGGAGAATCCCTGTCACATAAACAAGGCAGGCGTTTCAACCACATAATTAAGTAAAGAGAATGCGGGCTCGAGGACTGGGGTTAGCTTATTGGAAAGGCCGCGCCATAGCTCAAGCGGTTAGTCGCTGGCTTCCCACCGCGGTGGCCCGGGTTCGCTCCCGGGTCTCAAGTGGGATTTGTGGTGGACAAAGTGGCGTTGGGGCAGGTTTTCTCCGAGTACTTCGGTTTCCCTTGCCAATCTTCATTCCACCAAATTCTCCATCATCATAATCACCCGGGGCAGACTACAATAGGCCAGAAGTGGCCGCAGTACAAGGGACTTATTCCCACCCCACTCGCAATATAATATAGCTTATTGGAACGGCAAGGATTTCCCTCTCCGCTACCACGTCACACATCCAGTCGGTTCCAGCGCCTGTGCTACGGCACTACTGTCCTCACGGCGCAAGGAGAGTAGCAGAGGAACGGCTTAACACCCACGGCGAATGGTTTTTACTTTATCACACACACATGTGAGAATACGGGCCGGGATAGCGAAGTCGGTAACGCTACTGACTACGGGCTGGACATCCTAGGGGTCGGAGTTCGAGTCCTGGTAGGGTAAAGAATTTTCACTTCTCCATGTCGTCCAGATCGTCTCTGAGGTCCACACAATGGGTAACGGGGGCTCTTTCCCGGGGGTAAAGTGACCGGGGCGTGAAGCTGACCACTCACTTCCAACTATACATATACATCCACTTCCCCATGGGTCTTACTGGCGTAGTGCTTTATTAATTAAGCACAGGGACAACTTTATTTTTACCTTTACCATAGATGAGTATTACAAAACGAAAATATGTAAATATATGCACTCCATAATTTTACAGAAATGTGGGGTCCTTGGTACATTTATTTAGTATTTTCAATGAGTCGCGAGTGCTCATTCGGTATAGCGACTAGTTATGGGTTCGATTTCCAGCAGAGGTAAAAGATTTTTTATTAACTCCACAGCATCCAGACCGGCTCTGAAACCCACCAAGCCTTCTATCCGAAGGGTGCCGGGGGCCGTTCCCCCGTGGGTAAAGCGACCGAGGTGTGAAGTTGACCAGTCTTCTCCATTTAGTACCAAGACCAAGTATGGAGCTGTAACTCCTTTCCCCCGTACGCCTTCATGGCGTGGTGCGTAATTAATTAAGCACAGACGTAAAATCCGGTTCAGAAACTGATATCAGCGCCTAACACGGATATGGGGGAAGCTTAAGGACAAGCCAATCAAGCGAATTTTGACTGCTATATCATAGAGATCTTTTTCTTAAAAAAAAAAAAGAGCACCGTTAAGGCCTTACCTGTCGCATTACAAAACCTCTGTAGCACAAACTCCGCGAAAAGTCTGAAACCGCCAGTTTGAACCGAATGATACTACAAAGGCTGGTAGGTGATATGTCAAAAGATGTTGAAACTCAGTTTTCCATGATATTCAACAAGTGCGTTTACTGTTCACTGGAAACTGAAGAGCCACCGGGTATAATTTCAATTACGCAAATGCATGTATTTGCACGTGATGTAACATCCGATACTAAGAATAACTTGTGTACCTCCATTCAATGCAAGGCCAAACAAAGGGCTCGAATTTAACCTAATATTATGTAACCTTCAGAAGCGTAATTGAGCTTGAGGGCATAGTTACTGACGGCGTGCCTTCAATGACTAGTTCTAAAATTGTATGTCGTCTCTTCTTTACAAGAATACCCACTAGTTAGGTCGCCAAAATTCATTAATGTAGTGTCACTGCATTATCCATCAACACGACCTAATTGGCAAAGCTCTGGAATTCAAACAAAACGATGCACGATGGCGTTAGTGCAGTAAATTTACCAGATCAGGCAGGCTAATCCACGCACAGTTCAAGGTATTACTTAGCGACGCTGAAAAGTGTACATGACGATACTCAGTCTGCTACTATGCTATGCACTATGCTACAAGCCGGAAAGTCGCGGGTTCGAGTCCCGATGATGAGGTGGTTGTATTTTTCAGTTGACCCAATCCTTCCAGCCGCACCATGACCCTGGGGTCGACTCAGCCTCTAACACAAATGAGTAGCAGGAATATTCCTGGGGGTAAAGGGCGGCCGGCATGTAGAGCTGACAACCTTGCCGCCATCTATGAGCCAATTGTCTAGAAAATGTGAGCCTCGACGTCTCAAAACCCTACGGGCCTCCACGGCCTGTTACAAGGATAGTTTTACCTTTATTTTATCCCATTATTCGACGCAATACAGTCTGACCTACTGATAGCATCATTGAACACACCATAAATTAAAGAAAAATACTGTGAATTTCTGTTCTGCAGCTCATAAAATTCACTATCCACAGACGAGGGACATTTTTCGGTGTCTTCTCGAGAGATCACTGGAGCCAATATGGAATAAATTTTGGGCGGTGACACACTCTTTTTTTTTCTAATATCAGGGACAAGAATGATCAATGACATAAACTGGTCAATTCTGACTAGCCATAAACTCTGGCTACAATGGACTGACGAAACGCATGAAAAAACCTGCTAAGAGAGCCAGTGCTCTGACAGGCATCCGTCGCGTTACCACTGCACTGTCCTGCTCAGCGTAACGCATTCGATAACATGCAGCAGCTCTGCGCAAGTGTGCAAACTTTCTAAGGTTCAAACCACTACACGGACCACAAACCAAATTATAATAATAACAGCTGAAATTTATTGAATGTATCTAGGTCGTGTCTGTGGTAAAATGAACTATTGACATTAATATGCAGAAATGGTAATATAATGGAAAGTTCACTTTGTAAAGAGCTAATTATAATTTTGGAACACACGTCTGTTTACGTTCCCCGAAGGAGGAATTAATGTGCATAAATTAGATAACTGGTACCTGTAGAGTGTTTCCCTCCAAAGGCTAATGAACTATGACTTTACTCTTTCATAACCAACCGTGGAAGCCGCAGGGACCGGTTTCCTGTCACAAAACGGAGCGATATTATAAAGAAGTGCCTGCTCCAACTGCATCGCATCCTCTCAACACGGAAGCGTGGACACTGCTGTCCCATTTTTACACGTGGCCGGTGTCAAATGACTGTGAATTTGATTGACTCAGGATTGGAGGGCTATTTTAGTTCGAGATAAAACAGTGTTTTTAGATGCAGAGGGACTTCTCCTTATCGCTGCTTCCCTTAGAACACACACAGATATCAGTGCGTGACCCTCACTACTCCTGTCGAACTTGTCCTCGTGGGGAACCCACCCATCTCGGACAGCACACGCATAAAAAGACAGATATCTCTGTCGTAACGTTTATCCAGAAAATTTATATTTTTTAAAAGAGGCCGGCATCAATTGAGGGTCCTGTACATTTGATTATGTCCACTGATAGATGATTTAGAGAGGCATGCTGTCAATCAAAGCATAAATTGTGGGTGAGACAAATCATTTCCTGACAAACGAAACGCAACCCTCATTAGGGAGCCCCTCACTATCATACAATACTTCCCATCAAGCGCAAACCAGCGGACATGTAAGAGAACAGTAGAATCATAACAGTTTAGTTGACTGCGGTTACATTTCAAATACAGTCTGGTTTTCGAACAAGACAAAACCTTCGAATTCGTAAGTGCATGGGATTTTTAGACAAGTTCAATAATTACAAACTGCTCACAGAAGATCATCCATCCAGAAAATTGCTGCTTATTAGCAATTCCAATATACACAGTCGTTCCGTCAGCCCTCAGAGCAAACGTGGAGGATCTAACGAGGAGGAGCATAAATTATGAACTTGAGACGAGTTAATGGGCCCAACGGGTCTACATTTCCATAGCATCGGTCGCCAATAGGCCGAGAATCTTGGTTTCTTCCGACTTTGAGGTGATCTTGAACTCTTCAGACTGATGTCGGAAACAAGTTCCTCCAAATTCCCGAATATTTTACGTTAGCCCCCGATCCCTTGTAGCTTGTTTATTAAAATATGCTTTTATCACATGCTTGCCGTTCAGGTACCAGCATCAATAGTTGTGTTAGATAATGGCCACATGCCGGTGCCCGTATTAACATCCTGAAAAACTACGCCGAGTTTTTCTTTCCTTAATATGCGAAAAGGCGGTGCTATCAGCAAATATCATTTCGTGTGACTCTCACATTGAAACAAAGTCTTGTCACACATGTGGGATGTTACAGGACTTACTATTCGTAAAGCGGCCTTCGTAGTCTAGAGGTAACGTTCCCACCTAATGACTCGTGGTACGCCGGTTCAAATACCCGGCGGAGGTCGTCGAATTTTTAAGGGCGGAAAAATTCAGGGAACAAGTCCTCCGGGAGGGACTTCAAGCTGTGGGTCCCGTGTCGTAACTTTACGGCACGTAAAAGAACCTCATATCCCCAAAGGGGATCACTGAGCCAAATTCCAGGACGTTTCCCGCCCAACAATAGCCTCTAAGGCCTCTGATAGATGGGGGAAGCATTATAGACACCGCTAAGCAAGTGGCCGAACTCGCTTGCTCGGCGGGACTGATGGTACGCACCATTTATCGGTAGGGTAAAGAGACTTGTAGAATATCATAGAAGGAAGCACAATAGATCAAACTGGTCGCGGTGCATGGGGAAACCCACCCTCTCTAAATAACTAACTAACTAACTAACTAACTAACTAACTACTATTCGTAATTTTCGAAAATATAAATTCGGCACAAAAGAAATACCATATTGTGATACCCAGAGTCCTTCTTTTGGGTTTATAATTCTTTTAATTAAAATGCTTATTTTAAATATTATAACTACATGAATGCCTAACATAATAATTATTTATGATAGTTACAAGTACGAGTAAATTGCATAATATGTAACCAGATTTTCGAGGTCAAATTATGTAATTATCCAGGGGCATTTAGGAGTTCCACGGGCCTGGTGTAGGCCTATTTAGCAGAAATAAAACTTCCCTGAGGCAAATATTCATATTTACTTGCCTGCAAGACGTGAAGAGGGGTGGGTGGGAAGATCATATACACTACAGTTACAACCAAATACTGTTCGTATTGTAACATGTATAGCTAGGAAACGGCTCGATAAACGCCTTCGCGCTTAAGGTCACGCAACAATAGGACGAATTTTTATAGGTTGTTGCTACGCAACAGTCAGAGAGCCAAAAGACTAGCGAGAGTTATCACGTGACTTCTTTTCTGTGTGGTCTGCGCTACGCAACAATAGAACTACGTTTTCTGTGGGTGGTCGGTGCCGACAGGATAAGAGACAATATGGGAACGATAATTGACTTCAGTTGAATTCCGAAGTTCCAGGGGAACAGCAGTGTGGCCAGAAAAAGGATCAGAAGATTTAGTGTGTGACGTTACACGTGCTACAGTTACAGTAATCTTGAGAGTGTAAGAGCTAATTATAGTCACTACTAGTGATGATTCAGTATACTGATTCACCAATCCGAACCCGCGACTTTAGTCACTGAAACGCGCGACAGTATAAATATGGAGGATATTTCTGTCTACAGTCTTTCTAGTCATAGTATGTTGAGGCACTATGCTACAAGTCGGAAGGTCGCGAGATCGAATCCCGATGAGGTCGCTGGATTTGTTTTTCAATTTCCTAATCCTTCCAGCTGCACTATGGCCCTGGAGTCGACCCAGCCTCTAACAGAAATGAGTACCAGGAATATTCTTGAAATGTTCTTAGGGGTAAAGGTCGGCCGGGGCGTAGGGCTGACAACCTTACTGCCATCTATGAGCCGACTGTCTAGAAAATGTGGAAACCTCAACATCTCACAACCCTATGGGCCTCCACGGCCCGTTACTTTACCTTTACTTTACTTATTTTTTATCATATCACCCTGGGGTTTGAATCTCGTACTGTACGAGCATGCAGGCGTCTAGACAAGTTCTTAGTTTCATTTTCTGCCACAAGAGTTTAACACACGATGAAGAAAAGGAAGAAGCAGTTACCAAATCGTTTTACAGAATACAGGATAAGTAATACGCCTAGTTGTGGTGGTGGTGGTGGTGGTGGTGGTGGTAGTAGTAGTAGTAGTAGTAGTAGTAGTAGTAGTAGTAGTAGTGGTAGTAGTAGTAGTAGTAGTAGTAGTAGTAGAAGTAGTAGTAGTAGAAGTAAAGTAGCAGTAGAAACAAACGTTTGTCATCCCCAGACTGCGCTGCTTGTTCCGGAAACGATTACTCATTAAACATTAAACATGATTTCTAGTCGCCTGTAAAAGAAACGGCAGACATCATATAGGCCAATGCGTTTCACTGCGTTGAAAAAGATACAAATTACCATAGCCTATTTAAGTAGGCCTATACGCTTGTTTCCTGTCCTTTCATATTCTAAATCAGTAGTGTAAAAATTGAGCCGAATCCAGGTCGCTCTTTGTTGTGTTAAAATAAAAACAAACGGGTAAGAGCACAGTGGTCAGTTCATTAACCTCTGATCAGTCTGACAGCCCACTATGATAAATGTGGTAGGGGTAACAAAACGTAATCATGTCCTCTTTGATTAGTCCGATAATTGTTTTGTTCACATCGATATATGCAGCACAATCGAAATCTGACAATCAGTTCCCCAATGACTACGGATGAAACAATGACCAGCTTCCGTCTGTCTAACCGTTCTAGCGGTCTACTAAGTTGTTATTCTGAATTACAGTTAAATTTCACCATTCACTTGAATGATATCCAACACTGTTACATACGGAACGTGTTGGAATTAAACAGACCGGTAACTGTTTATGGTCGCGTCGTGCAGCTGCTCCGATTAATCGATTCCTGACAACATCTGGGTTTCACTGATTGAGTTCAGAGGGCGAAAATTCGTGTGTGCTTTTTGTATGAAAGAGACCTCTACTCCGCGGATCATATGGCCACATACGAGGACGAAACAACTTTTCTTCTAACCGGAAACGAAAACTTCCGTATCGGTATAATGACGATTTTTTCTTATAAAGTTGAAGAAATTATGTGAAGAATCGTACATGCATTCGCGTGACATGATCATAATCCCAATTTCAGCGTGAAACATGATCCGTTACTAGGCATTCTTTGCACATGCGCCCAAAGAAAACTTGTATGGGTGTGCGAGGGTCATGTCTGTTGTCTGCAACCTTCAGCTCTAGAACCTTCCAGGGGTTTTGATGAAGCATGATATGAATATTAGGAGCCGGGACAGTGTAGTCGATATAGCGACTGACTACGGACTCGACGACCGAGGGGTCGGAGTTCAAGTCACTGCAGGGTCAAGAATTTTCTCTTCTCCACGTCGTCCAAACCGGCCCTGGGGTTCACACAGCCTCCTATCACTTGGAAACCGGGGACCTCTTTCCCCAGGGGTAAAGCGGCCGGGGCGTGAAGCTAACCACTCACCTCCAACTAGCGTCGAGATCAAGAAAATGTGGCTCTATACATCCACTCCCCCATACGCCTTAATGCCGTAACGCTTAATTAGATAACCAAAGTAACAACTTCACCTTTTTACCCTTTAGATATGAATATTATGACATTAGAGGTCACCCCAAACTAGTATCTTTTAATTCCCCACAACCGGTAATAACAACATGGCTGACACTAGTCTGTGAGGTGGGAGCAACATTGACAAGAAATGCGGTAACCATGACAACAGCGGCAACGAATGTAACTACAGTAATCATTTAAAAAAAAGGAAAGAAAACAGATTAGAACCTACGCATACTCGTATATGTATGTCGAACCAGAAGTGCATTAAGACTTACTAACACGTAAATACGTACTGCGTGTGATTTAGAAATTCTACAACAGAACCACGAATGCAAACACTTAAAAATTATATTAAGGCCTTAGCACCCTTCTTCTTCTTCTTCTTCTTTTCCTGTTGCTCCCACTTGGAGGATAGGGCATCTTTGAAACACTTCGTTTCACTTCAGTTTCGTAATCTAAGACAGTCTGTAGGACTCCTTGGACGGGGGAACAGCCCGTCGCAAGGTCGCTACCTAACACAATCACAGAATAAACACAAAGAGACACCCATGCCTTGAGCGGGATTTGCACCCACGATCCCAGGGTTCCAGCGAGCGAAGACATTTCATTCCTTGGACCACGCGGCCACTGTGATCAGCATTGGCATGCTGAAAGGCAGCTATATATACGTATAATTGGAATTGACGATTGTACGGTAACTAATGCTGTTCATACAAGTTATTCGTAACATCTAGCGGCTTACAGAATGCAGAGATGCACAGAACGCATATGCAAACTGTGTACATTCCTGTGCGGATTGCAGCTTTCCAATCTAACTGCTGATACGATTAGGCTCTATTGCTTCATACCGCAAGTTATGATTAGCGTTTGCTCACATAACAGGTCATTTTAAGGTCCAGTATCGACTAACAGGTTACATAATATGAGTTCAAGAAACGTGCTGCTGCATGATGCAGAAGACAACGTGTGTGGTCTATCCTAAGGGAGCACTGAGACAATAAAATGGCTGGTTACTTAACGGACAAGCGTGATTGGACTCCCAATAAGGCCACTAAATCCAGACTGAATTTGAAGCCTACCCTGGCTCCTATCCAACGGGTACTGAGGACCCTTATCTCGGAGATAATACGGTCGGAATGTGAACCTCACCACTCATCTCCTAAGTGTCTTCTCTACCTCCAGTTCAAGTAGTTTCCAAAACCTCAGCCCCCTCCCCCACCACCACTCCATAAAGATCTCACCGAGTTCCCCTTCTTAGCTTTGTGTGTGGGTGCATAAAGAACAGTTTTTTTTAATTAATACTATGTGTCAAGATTAGATAATCGATCTCTGGCATTTTTTAGAATTACAAGGACTTTATGAAAAGTTCCGTCTAGTGTGACTGGTGAAGATTTTTCTTATTTCGATTATTTATGCCCTTACATGTTTCGGTCTTCAGAGACCATCATCAGAGAGACACCTTTGCATAATATAGTTGGAAGTTACTATTACAATATATGTTCTGAACGTTAAAATATAATATAATATATACAATTGGGTATAAAATCGAAAGTTTCTACAACTACAGCGGCTGTTCCAATATATTGTGACATGTTGAACCCTACCTCCCCAGCGGTACGTGGCGGTAACGTAAGGCTCGCGTTACTACGGTAATAGGCGAGTTCCCGCCCCGCCACTCCCCTCCGCGGTGACGTCACCGAGGGATTCGCGGTCGCTAGGCAACGCGAGTCAACAGCGGCGACGTTACGATAGTAACAGCGGTTACCTCCGCTAGCGTTACACAGCAACACAGCGCCAGGCAAAGGGGTGCCTATTACGCGGCCGTTTTCCGTATGGTCCGATCGAGGCTACATGAGGCGCAGCGAAGGCTATTCACAGTGAGTTGTACTGAGACAGTCAGCGAGTCCTCGAGCTACCTTAGTTCCGAGTTAGCCAGCAACCAGCCAGTTGTATTGTGGCATTTGGAGTGTACTAATTGTGATACTGCAGATAGCAGTAAGCGTAAATCTGTAATTTGGGTGATTGTATGAGCGAATGTGTAATAAAATTCGCTATATAAAATACGACGTGAACTTATTTGTCGCGATATACGCTCGACACGCGACAATATTAAAATATTTGTAATTGGTTTGTTAAGATTTTATTGGAATTTATAAACCAATTAGGTTCGTGTCGTCTCTCTTATTACTAGTATTTCTCTTGACGGGGGCCAAACGTGTGCCGCCTTGTCGTTCTCGAGAAGAGGGTTCTTTGATGTTGTCTTGTATGTGTTTGGCGCGCTGTGTTGAATTTTACTATACAGTTTTCCACAACGTAAACAAACACACAAAACAAATTCCCTGGCCTGTAGTCCGCAAGCAAACTACACCGACCGAGCGACCGCAGCTCGTCGGCGAAGTTAGTGTCAACTTTAGCGGATAGAGGATGTCACGTGGTCAGCGCATCGGATCCCCACGGCCGTTAATTTCGGTTTTCTAGTTCAGAGTCCCTACTTTTCCATTCAAATAGCTCCTCAGTTATACTCACGAGGCTGAGTGGACCTCATTCCAGACCCACTACTTCTCAGAAAATGTGGTAGCGCCGGGAATCAAATCCGGGACCTCTGTATCTGTAGCCAGGAACTGTGACCACTAGACCACAGAAGCGGTCCACAAGATAAGTATACCAACAGAAAAACACGTCAGCAAACGTATAATAGTTTATGTTATAAATTACACTCTGGGTTTCGGGAAATCAAAGACAAGAATAATGAGCGCAACATTAAGGGAGAGACTTGCAACCAACTCCATGCAGAGGAGTCCTTGGGAAGAACACCGATAGTCGCTCTTCTAAAAGAAATTTTCGGCCTTTTTATGACGCCCGAAGGTTGTTTACTGTGTTTAGTCACAAGAGCTCGCCACATGGGCTACAATGTAATATCCTGAACAGAAACTACAAAGACAATTGGGAGATTCGGAAAGACAACTGGCAAGTTAGAAAACATACATTAGATATACAAAAATATTCTCGCGTGACTCAAACTTGGGGGGGCGAGGAAAATTTTCCAGACATGGCTGGCTGGATCTGATTCGTCCAACATTCCAGACCCAATCCCTTTACTGCCTACATCTGCAGACAGTTTCAGTTTTAAGGGTGTTGGCTTCATTCCAGATTATTCGATGACCTTCGCCATAAGCACGTTGAGACAGATTAATTTCTTTCTTGAAGCCCCTCCTTTAAATTACGCCTATGTTTCCGGAGCCGCCTATTCTGCCGTAACCACAGGGGATGCTACACACGCAGCCTACCGTCTGCTGCGGATTTGTTTCTGGTACTCATAAACGAACTCCCTAATGATGTGGTTTGTTTTGAAGGATGTCTCGATGTTATGATGTTATGACTTGCCACATGGGGTACAGACAGAGAACCATGAGCCATTTTATTATTTTCTGGACCACTTTTCCCCTAGAACTGGTAACAGCTGAATCAATGAAACCGTTGGAGATCCGCCCAGTGCGCTGATGATTTGCGTCTCACGCAGTCAACTTCATTGCGCAAGTCTTGTTCCTCTTGGCATACAGCAGTATCTCTGTTGTGTACGCTGTAAACAACTCTAACTTTTCTTACAGAAGAATGGTTAATGTAGGTAAAAACAAACTCCGTGATTTCAGTGCGCAAGCGAATCGTTCTGGAACGGGGTCCACTCAGCATCATTAGGATAATTGAGGAGCTATTTGAAGGAAATTGCGGCTCCGGTCTAGAAAACCGAAATTAACGGCCGTGAGGATTAATTGCGCTGACCAAGCGACACCCTCAATCCGCAAAAACTTAGCACTAAACTTCGCCGACAAGCGTCGATAGCTCTGTCGGTATAGTTCACTTGAAGACTACATGCCACGGAGTTTATTTTTATTTTTATATTGTAGCATACTTGCCATACATTTTCTAGACAGTCGGCTCACAGATGGCGGTAAGGTTGTCAGCCGGCCGCTCTTTACTCCCAGGAAGATTCCTGGTACTTATTTATGTATGTCAAAAAATTAACAATGTCAGGCCCAAGGTATCTAGACCTTGAACATTACAGAATAAACGACTGTATGAAGTGACCTGAAATGCTCACGAAGTAATCTGTATTAGTGAACTGGGGACTCGCCAATATCTTGTCGAGCAATCCAGCTAACAAATCACTTCCGAAATTCTATGTTCTGCACGGCATATCAGTCCAGAGACCTGGTACTATCAAGAGCACCATTTAGAAATGAAGGTGGTCAAACATTCAGAGTAGGAGGTCCTGATCTACACGTACTTACAAGGACTGTTTCTACATTCGTCTGGACAGGCCGTCGAAAACTAGCACAAAAGATCTCAGGATAGACGGCAACCCAGCCAAATGTCGAACCAGTTGCCTCTACCAAGTCTCGAATACCGCTACGGCAACACTATCCTCTTCTATGGAAAAAAAAAACAGGAAGAAGTTTGTGCGTCTTGAGAGATGAATCGGCCATGAAAATAATCAGCGGGTAAAGTCTAATCGTTTTTAAGTGGTTTTCGTTATCATTTCCTGTGACAGAGAATCGTCACGAGCAGATACTGACGAAACATCAGTTGAAGGCCTAGTTCTTATTTTACTTATTTGTCCTGACATTCGTGTTAAGATACAAAACCTTTAAAATATGAAATTGGCAATTAAATGAATAATGGAAAAGTTTGCGATAACAGCTACACACGACACAATAAGAGGAACTACCATCATCATAGAACATATGGGTGCAGAGACGAGGGCATATAAAAAAACTGAACTTACGCACGGAGTCAGAGCACTTTCATCAGCAATTTTAGAGACACGTGAAGATGACCAATGTCTGTCGAAACATGTAGCGTGCATACACCAGTGATGTAGAAAAGATTACAACTTTTAAAACTTTTAAAGATTTTAAAACTCATGTTCAATGTGTGCCGGCTAATAACTAACAACAATAAATATTTTTTTATTGCTAGTTGGGTGGGACTAAGTCCCTTGTACTGCTGCCACTTCTGGCCTATTGTACCAGCCGCAGATGATAGGTGAGGGTGATTGAGGAGCAATTGGTGGAATGAAGATTGGCAGGGGAAACCGAAGTACTCGGAGAAAACCTGCCCCAGAGCCACTTTGTCCACCACAAATCCCCCTTGACCTGACCCGGGGTCGAACCCGGGAAGCCGCGGTGGGAAGCCAGCGACTAACCGCTTGAGCTATGGCGTGGCTCAACAACAATAAATAAGTGATGTGCAATAGGATGCTATCTATGGCTCTACAACCCTTGTGGAGATCGGTCATTTTTTCAGCTTCTTAATCTATTTACAGTCAGTAGGACTCCTTGGGCGGGGCATCAGCTCGAAACAAGATTACTACCTACACACAGACCAAAACAAACATAGAATAAGCGCACTCACAGACATCCGTGCCTCAAGTGGGAGTCGAACCCACGATCGCAGTTTTCGAACCCGGAGAAAACGGTTCATGCCATAGACCGCACGGCCACTGTGATCGGCGCAATACAATATTACGAAGAAACGAGAAACACGCAAAATATAATAGGCTTAAGAAAGATATTCTCTCAAATTTTAAAATACTATTTTTTATTTGAAAGTTGAATATTTTAGTTACATAAATAACGAAATTACAGAAGTTACTATGTCTCCGTTAAGGGGGCCTGATAATTAAAGGAATCAAGCAATAACTCTGGCACTGAGAGGACAAGTGAGATATGATGCGAACAAGATGCTCCTCGGTTCCATTTAGGATCAGGAAGTGACGTATATAGGAGTAGTTACCACGGGAACTAAGAGCATAATGGAGATCTGGGCATAGTCCATTAACCTCAGACTTTTGATTAATAATTTGTAATAACTCGTTAGAAATTTCATGCTGCTCAGGGCCGTTTATCCAATTTAAAACATAATAATATGAACATGAATAAACATGAATACTATATAATTTTAACTTTTGATCAACGTCAACTTTGGAGTGTACAATATTCATTACAATTTGAAGTGCTAAATTTGTATTTCCCATTCTGTTGATGAATCCAGATGTGGGAATCCTGCGTACTTTAAGCGTTTCTGTTAGTTTGTTACGCACTCCAAATAAAATTTTAATGCAGGAAATTGACGAAAACATCATTCAAACTATTTCGTAAAAATCATCCAATAACAGAGCTCATTGTTAATGGTTCTAACGTAGGGATGAAGAAAATGTATGCTCTTCTTCTTCTTCTTCGTCAGCATCGTTGATTAAGTCTCTTTACCTGATACAGCTTCAAACGTATGTGTACATTTCCTAGATCTCTTCTTCCTTCTTGGTTTGTATTCTGATATTTAATGATGCCATTAAACTCTGTCTAAAACATCTCTGAAGGTGCATCGTCATCATCATGAACATCATTGAAAGCTATAGGCAGTTCACTGCTGTCGTGAAGGTTGGGATTATACTGCGCAACCTACCAACGACGACTGCTTGAAGCGTCATACGCAACATCTTGCTGAACACACAGGACTACTCAGGGCTTGAAACACCTTCGATGGTGACTTAGGCACAGTACAGCAAATTATACATTACAAGATCATTAATATAAACGGCGAAATAAGATGAAGGTTTAATATAAAAAAAATTGGAAATTATAGACTCAACTAATATAAGCATATCTTAATGATGGGCCGGGACCGAATAAGACAAATTTTTAGATCAGACACAGACAGGAAGAATAAAAATAGCAAGTCCTAAACGTTGGAAGGGCTCATTTGAATCCTACGGTTTGAACATACCGAAAGGTCTAAACGTGAAATTACTGACAACGATGATGCTGACAGTGGAGAGGTTTGTTTCAAAAAGAGTGTAGCTCCAAGTACAAGAATTTAATCATTAACGTACTAAGTGCCATTTACTCTAGCAAACCAAGGCGTACAAGATATAATGAATAGCGTACAGCGGCTGTGAGCGGAGTTGCAATACATATTTCTCTTGCACCGAACCTTCAAACGAACTATCAAGGTAAATGGAATACTACTATGTTTCAGAAGCTATATATTCTTCATCTCGTTGTGCAAGAATAAGCTTTTACGAGCGAGGCAACTACTGGCAAAACAAGAACTAAAATTATTCCAAGGGCAAACATGTCGTTCTAGTTATTGCGAGGTTTGTTAAAAGCAGCCAGTCCTGTCGTATGTTGGTTGCAATAAAATCGACATTTTCACCAGAAGTAAACAATCCGAAAGATTCTATCGGAGCTGTGGCATTTTTTGTATTTGTTCCTTCGTTTTCGTTTTTCAAATAGAAGATTACAGACAGCAGAACGGTAGAATGGTTAAGGTTCCACTGAAAAGGATGTAAAAGAAATATGTTATGACCCATGAGGTAATATCCCATCAACTTGAACCTCATTCTGGATAGCTGTTACTGGAGGACCATCTGTCTTCTGTCCTCCCAATACGGAGTACCTTTCGCTACACACGGACTCCGATGAGGCCACAGTAACCACATGCTGCTTTTGTGTTGAAACCTTCCTTCCAGAAGTCTCCTACGGGAACACTTCTGTATCGCCATGTTCCCTTCTCTCATTACGTGTTCGTCACTCGTGTCTTATGTTCCATTGTTCTCAAATTTGTCCTACAGCACTCGCTTCGTGAAACAATTCGTTTCCTAAATAATTATATATCCTTATTGTATACTAACATAATTAAGGAGCTATTTAAAAAAAAATAGCGGTTCCGGACGAGAAAACAGAAATTAACGGCTGTGGGGATTCGTTGCGCTGACCACGCGACACCCTCTATCCGCAAAAGTTGGCACTAAACTTCGCCGACAAGCGGCGGTCGCTCGGTTGGTATAGTTCGCTTGAGGACTAAAATCACGGATTTTTTTTTATTGTATACTGATTCCATCTCAACTAATGTCATTATGCAGGGACCTATGGGAGAAGCTTTCAGTCGCTCAGCTGGTTAATCTTTCAGAATTCTATTGAAACAGAAGCTACACTGCCACCTTTGCACGAGACACTACTGGATCCTACCCTGAGGCAATGGGTCCGGTTCACAGCCTCACACCATACTTCTTTTAAGACTGATTTCAATAAACTCACTACTCTGTCATCCACAATTAGATCTCACGTGCTATCTGTTTCCTTTCAGTTTCCGATCAAAATTTGGTATGTATTTCCCATCTCCTACATGAATGCCTCAATCTCAGCTCTATCAGATAATTTCGTGTAAACACAACTCCATAGCCTAGTATGAAAATATAAAAATGCCTGGAATATGACACAAAAGAATATCTTGAAAGCGAAATGGCTGTGAAATGCAATTCAATAGAACTTAAGCATTGCAAGCACGCTGCTAACAGTTTCCGGCAGAGCTAGAGGTCTACTCTAGATTTCGGTCTGCCCAGTATGAAATCTGACCCCATTAAACAACTCTTCTTGTTCATTATTACATACTGATTTCAAAATATTATAATGATGACGTTTCAGCCTGAATGACTGTTCTATATTCCCTCAAGGAGATTCACATGATATCGAACTACAACAGCCTCCCCCCACCACCCAGAGTTCATCATTCACAAGAAACATCAATTTCAGTTACGCGTTTGATCTACGCAGTTGAGAAAGTGTTGCAAAATAAATCAAAATACAACAAACAAGTGGATGGTGGTCTTCCGTGTTGTGACACCGTGTAGTCCTGTGGGTGGTTACCGATATTTCTCTGAAGATGGAGGCAGCAGGTTCCTCACAAACATCAGTAACCAACCGAAGCAGGCCGCGCCATAGCTCAAGCGGTTAGTCGCTTGCTTCCCACAGCGGCGGCCCGGGTTCGATCCCGGGTCTGGTCAAGTGGGATTTGTGGTGGACTAGGTGGCGCTGGGGCAGGGTTTCTCCGAGTACTTCGGTTTCCCTTGCCAATCTACATTCCACCAATTGCTCCACAATCACCCTCACCTATCATCTGGGCTGGTACAATAGGCCAGAAGTGACCGCAGTACAAGGGACTTAGTCCCACCCCACTAGCAATAAAAGAAACCCAACCAAAGTAAAAGAAAACGCAAAACATATAAAACAAATAAGCCCTTAGAATACTGACGTTTTATGGTGTCCTCGGGCCTGAAAGAAGGGTGAATGAAGATAAATGCATTTGGGGAAAAGAAGAACACGGAGTTAGGATGAAAGGAGAGAAGCAGCGTAAGGGCTACACAGCTACGGAAAAGCATTAACCACTAATTCCCAAGAAATGTATATGTGTAACTATCATGCATAATTTGAGTGTTGGGCCGCTAGGTTGCACACTACAATTTATATCTCTATGCTCGCTAGCATTGCCGAGCTAAGACTCTCCACGTTTTGCCTCACTCATATGTCCCTCTCCGACACACAAGTTGTAGAACGAAGTCGATCAAGTTTCCTGCGCAGCCGGATGAAAGGTATCCAAAATAAAATAATTATATCTCAGAAAGCATTTATTATAAACATTTATGGTTACACCATTACAAAGGGAAACTATCAAAGTTCTTTCTGAGTATATAACTTTCTCAATGAATTTCAAATATCCAGACGATATTCGACCTCGTTCCATGTTTCTTGAAGCATGTTTGTTGTTACCGCAGCCACAGCGTCTCTTATGAGGACTTTCAGGTGTTGAAGGTCGTTGTTCTTTACCTGGCAGATAATATTCTTCACATAACCCCTACAAGAAAAAATTCAATTGCGTTAATTTTTGCAACCTAGGAGTCCAAGCGATTGGTCCACCTCTGCTGATCCATCTCTCAGCTATCTCTGTCCAGGTGATTCCTAATACGGTGGCAGAAATGTGGTGGCGCCCAATCTTATTGGAGGTTAGTTTGAGGTGGTAATTGGGGCAGCGCATACAACTCCAGCGTGTCCAAGCCTGAACAACTGGTCATAGTTTTTTCCGAAAAGAAAAATGGTCCAGTCAACCTGTGCATTAAGCGGACCCATACTTTCACTTTGGGGCTGCCTCTCCCAAGTTCACATGTTACATGTGGATTTTGACTGACCCAAATCCTGAAGTTGTGGCTGTTCACAACTCAACTGATATGGAACGTCGCCTCGACCGAGGAGCACGCTTGGCGGAGGAAATCGGGTGACGCGTCAGTTCTTCCCAACATGACGACAGCGGAGTTCGTGCATGCTACTTGGTCACTCGGTTTTATGCGCACGAATCATTTGAATCTTGTACGTTCTTAGGTGGAGCCTTTTGTGTAGCACATCGGGCACTGATGAACCTGGAATTTGTACGTAACTGCAAGCTAGCAGCACGAATTGATTTGCGCGGACTTCGCTGGAATGCCTCTCTAATGAGACTGACATTTTCTTCAGAGGTCAGTGTCTTTCCAGGAGATTTTACACGCAACAGACTACCCGTAGTCCTCAGCTTGTTATCCCAAAACAGAATGCTTTTCCGTGTAGGAAGTTGACGTCCACATTGCGTTCTAAAACGACGCTGTACAGCCGTTAAGATATTGCAACTCTCCTAGCCACAACAAGCATTGAAGCTGTTTCTGTGGTGTCGACATCGTTACTAAGCTCGCCTAATGTAACCAGCTGGCGCATGCGCGTCAGATGGGCATGAAAAAAAAAAACTTTGAGAGTTTTCCTTTCCGATGACATAAACTGGATACGTGTGTGACAATTAGTTACTGAGATATAATTTTTTTTTATTTTGGATGCATTTCATCCGGGCATTCTGTATTTGCACTACAACATGCTTCGGAAGAAAAATCAAACAACTGTGTGCTGTGATTACACAATGTAATTTGAACAGCTCACGTCAGGGCTTCCAACGAAGGATCAATGAAACCGTCGACAAACCACGGATCAACGAAGCGTGTTGTATGTGCAAGCACTATAATTAATGTTGTGCGATGCATCACTTTGATGTTGGATTTTAGTTCCTAGCAGTGTTGACTATGAAGAGTACTATTTTCTGGAATGTAACGCCGCATAGTCCGATAAATTTTACCGACGTTTCGGAGAAAAGTACTGCTTTCATTTTAAGGGTCAAAGAGTAAGCCAAATATGAAATCAGTAAGAAACAGTCTGCAGACAGTCTCATCGTTATGATCAAAGCGAAGGTAGTCACTCAACTGCACTGCTCATAGCGGATGTCAAAACAATTCTAATTTGAAACTTCAAATCTATAATAATACTCACACACACATAAAGTTCAGCAGTGATAAGTTATTTTTGGGGTGGGGTGAGACCGAGTCCACCTAGCACGATGGCCAATATGTGGCCTGCTGAACAGCCCCGCATGATATACGAGTGCGTAGCAGTCGGTGGAATGAGAACTGGCAGGGAAAACCGAAGTACTCGGAGAAAGTCTGCCCCAGGGCCACTTTGTCCACCACAAATCCCACATTACCTGACCTGGGATTGAACCCAGACCGCCGACTAATCGCCTGAGTTTTTGCACGGGGCAACAGTGATAGTTACCGAGTACCAGATGCGAAGGTTATGTATAACTCCATGACTCGGTCGTCATTCTATAGTTAGTGAGAACGATGTATATCTTATACCATAAAGGCGAGGGTGACATAAAATAAGCCAATGATTATGTAAGGCAAATTTGAAGAGGAATCGCCCGTGGATTGATCTGGCTTAGGACAGGGATCACCGGAACGATCTTGTTAATACGATAATGAACCTCCTGGTCCCATAAAACGTTGGGAAATTCTTGAGTAGCTGAGCGACTGGCGACCTGTCAAGAAGAACTCAGCTCTATGGAGTGATTTCAGTATTAGAATCCAACCGGATATTCTTTATATTTAGCTAACTGAATGTGAAAGCATCCCGTTTGAGGAGTAGGTAACAATTACTCAGCTGGTTAGAAAATCTCCGCTTACATGCAACCAAATGTGTATTAATGAGCTCATCAGATCCACCACTGGACTTACACGAAAGAATGCAGTGGATATCCGCGTATCAAATTACTTTCAGATCAGTTTCAATATTATCCTCCCAACTACGTCTAGCTTTCCAAAGCCCTTCCTTCCCTTTTATGCATTTTTTTTTCATTCTATGTTTCATTTAATCTATTCTCGTTGAATCGACCCGAGAAAATATGGCAGACAGATACAATGTACTCTATGCTACTGACTGCGTCGTTAAACAAGCTATATTGTATATAAAATATAAGGCGAGGAATACAAATTGTGGAGTAGGCCTACCCTATTATGCAATTTTCTCAATTATTTCGTTTCTTCCCCATTCAAGAGGTCCAATTACTCATTTCTTTTCAACGCGTTGTTCTCGGACGCCCTCCGTTTCAATTCTTTATTGGGATGCGCGTATCCCATTCAAGCGCAAATTTAAGCAACATGCTGTGACAATTCTCTCAGAACTAAGAGATCAACGCTATATGAACCACAGTCTTGATCATTACACGGCTTCGAATGATATCAGAATATCACCGTACACTGAGAACATGATATGATGCGGCCGTACTGTTTCAAGATACTGTCAGCAATGATAGAAGGTAAACAGTCCGAGATTCCAATCAGATCCGTCCCGAATAAAAGTAAAGAGTGCCAGCATTTCACGAATTTTCTCGATAATAACAACTGGTATGAGAGATTCGAGTGGAAATGGCATGAAACCAAAGGAAACAAGTTTAGAAATACGCGACTTTAATGCAGTCAAGTACGGATGTGAATCTGTACATTTGACATAGGAAATCAAATAGGCTGTACTGCGTAGTACGCAAATGTATTTGACCTTGCGTTCTACGAGTATTTACAGTTTATGTATCTACACTATCACTAATTCGGACTCTACAGCATGGAATTACTACATAATATCTAATAATTTAAGAGAATGTGGGAGGAAGCGGTCGTAGCCTAATTTAAAGAAAAATTCCAGCACTTACGTTTAAAAACTCCGTGATTTTAGTCCGCAAGCGAACTATGCCGACCGAGTGACCGCCGTTTGTCAGCGAAGTTAGTACCAACTTTAGCGGACAGAGGATGTCGCGTGGTCGGCGCAACGAATACCCACGACCGTTAATTTCGGTTTTCTAGACCGGAGCCGCTAGTCCATTGAAATAGCTCCTCAATTATCATCACGAGGCTGGTTTAGGGACTGTAGAAAAAAACATTATATACTGTTATAGTTTCGGTGATTTATCAATAGTGTAAATCCATCACAGGCGACTGCATGATGGCCACAGCAGGTGGCCTGCGAGTGCGTGTGTTTGACATGATTAACAGATGCCTGATCCAAGAGTTACTATGCAGGCCTACGAATTATACGCTGAAGCTACTGCTCATGGACGGTTTGTAACAGGTTAGTGGTATAAAGAAGGGACATGACTCACTTCTTCATATCTTGAGAATCGAGGTTACAGTAGGAGGAGTAACAGCTGGCATTTACAATACCAGAACTCACAGCCCACAGACTGGGACATGGGAGGAACCTGTAGTGGTCTATCTTCGTGTAAAACTTTTCACTGTAAACGGAAGGTCACGTCTGCGCGTTGACGCCCTACTTGGATCTCGTTCCAGAGCGACGGTACCCTGGCTGGGGTCTTGAAGAGAACGTCATCAGTCTCACTACAACTTGAAAACAGACCACGATCACAATCCTTCTCATTCACAATTCACATTATCTTTCAACAATATTTTTTATTGCTAGTGGGGTGGGACTAAGTCCCTTGTACTGCGGCCACTTCTGGCCTATTGTACCAGCCCCAGGTGATAGGTGAGGGTGATTGTGGAGCAATTGGTGGAATGAAGATTGGCAGGGGAAACCGAAGTGCTCGGAGAAACCCTGCCCCAGCGCCACTTTGTCCACCACAAATCCTACTTGACCAGACCCAGGATCGAACCCGGGCGGCCGCGGTGGGAAGCCAGCTACTAACCGCTTGAGCTATGGCGTGGCCCATCTTCCAACATTAACTTCACATACGCATTTAGAAGGCGTCGTTAAAGATAAGACATGATCACTGCATTACTGTGGATTCCACATACGGGACTTCACTGCGTTGACAGCTTGATTTTAACGTAAAGTGAATAAAGGAAACTGAATATAGCAATACTCAATACACTACAGTACACATAACTTACTACTCCTGAGGCCGCGCCATAGCTCAAGCGGTTAGTCACTGGCTTCCCACCGCGGCAACCCGGGTTCGATCTCGGGTCTGGTCAAGTGGGATTTGTGGTGGACAAAGTGGCGCTAGGACGGGTTTTCTCCGAGTACTTCGGTTTCCCCTGCCAACTTCATTCCATCAATTGCTCCACAATCACCCTCACCTATCATCTGGGGCTGGTACAATACCTGTAGGCCAGAAGTGGCCGCAGTACAAGGGACTTAGGCCCACCCCACTAGCGCAGCTTCCCGTCACTTAACATCCTAAAGTGCCGGCTTACTTCATCCCTCGCGTGTTCAAATATTTTCACAAGCGCCTTTCTAACGCCTGTAGTCTATATTCTGTCCTCAAAGTCAAAGGCCATGTTTCCCTACCGCAGACAAAAATGGCAAAACGTTTGTGTTAAAGTTGTCTCTGTGCTTAACTAATTTAGCACTACGCCATGAAAGCGTATGGGGGAGTGGATGTATAGATCCACATTTTCTTGACCTCGGCACTAGCTGGAGGTGAGTGGTCAGCTTCACGCCCCTGCCGCTTTACCCCGTGGAAAGAGACCCGGGTACCCATTGGATAGAAGACTGGGCGGACCCCAGAGCCAGTCTGGACGACTTGGAGAGGTGTTATGCATCTTAAATCTTTAGTACTTTGGGAAGTTGACAAATGTCAGATTCTGAAATGAACAGCAAACATGACAGTGGTTGTGTGGTCTAAGGCATGTCTTCGCCCGATCGAAACCTGAGATCGTGGGTTCCAATCCCACTTGAGGCACGGATGTATATCCGCGTTTCTCATTTGTTTGTGTCGTCCTGTTTAGGCAGCGGTCTTGCGACGGGGCTATACCCCATCCAAGGAATCTTGGCAACATTCTGTAAGTCACAGCTTTCAGATTAATTCTGAAATGTGAAGAGGCCAGAGGGACTCATCCATCAAAGGAAGAAGAAAAAGTAACCATGATTTCAGATTTTAATGATATAATTAGTATGCGAGTCAGTACTTGGATCAAACTGCGGGACACTGTCAGCTACTTTGATGTCTCTGACTCAATAAGGGTACAGTAAGACAGGTAAGCAGCTAAGTGCAGTTCGGTAACAACATTCCCTCAGAAGGAACGGAGTTTCTCTCGCAAGCTCAACTAATGATATTCCTTGGTTGCTCATATAAGAATTTATACTGTGACCGCCTCTATGGTCTAGTGGTCAGAGTTCCTGGCTACAGATCCTGAGGTCCAGAGCTGTTTCAAGGAAATAGCGGCTCCGGTCTAGAAAACCGAGATTAACGGCCGTGGGGATCCGTTCCGCTGACCACGCGACACGCCGCTAAAGTTGGCACAAACTTCGCTGACAAGCGGCGGTCGCTTAGTCGCTGTAGTTCCCTTGCGGACTACAGATACGGGGTTTTATTTTGCTCCAGTAGCTACACGGATGTGAATGGGATCATGTGTTCTAAAACGTCACTTTCACGAAAGTAAACTGCATTACCTCTCGGAGGAAGTGACATCAGGCCTTGCCATAGCTCAGGCGGTTATTCGCCGGCTTCCCAACGTGACGGTCCGGGTTCCATCCCAAGTCAGTTTATGCAGTATTTGTGGTGGACAAAGTGGCACTGGGGCAGATTCTCTCCGAGTTCTTCGGTTTGCCTTGAAAACTGTCATTCCACCGACCGCTGCACACTTATGCTCATCTATCATCCGGGTCTGACACAACAGGCCAAATAGTGGTCGACGTATAAAGTGGACTCGGTCTCACCCCACCCCAAGTTACATTAAGCATTGAAAATTTGGACAGTCTTGCCTGATCAGTCTTTCCTTTATAATTTCCATGTCACAACGCACATCTTTGCGTCGGTATATTCCTACGGCCCCCATGTTACAAAGCAAACGATTTTGGCCGCGCTATAGCTCAAGCGGTTAGTCGCTAGCTTCCCACCGCGGCGGCCCGGGTTCGATCCCGGGTCTGGGATTTTTGGTGGACAAAGTGGCGCTGGGGTGGGTTTTCTCCAAGTACTTCGGTTTCCCCTGCCAATCTTCATTCCACCAAATTCTCCATATCATAATCAGCCGGGGCAGGTACAATAGACCAATCAGCGGCCGCCGTGCCGAGTGGCCCCAGCTGGATTCCACCCCCCACTATGCGAATTAAGAAAAAAAAAAAGCAAACGATTTTCAGCCGGGTTAATAAGTCCCCTCGAACTTCTCAAATGGCATATATCAGACACACAATTATAACAGTAAAAAATGTAAAACTATCCATGAGTTTATTTAGCTAACCAACAGGTCATGAAGACGTATGGGGGTGGAGGTATAGATCCACCATTCTTAACCTCGACACTAAATGGAGGTGAGTGATCAACTCCACGCCCTTGCCGCTTTACTCTCGGGTAAGGGTCCTCGGTACCCACTGGATAGGAGGTTGGGTGGGCCCCCGAACCGTTATGGATAAAAGAAATATCTTGCCTCTGCCTGAAATCGAACCCCGGTTTCTCGGTCGTCCATCCAGTACCCCAGCCGCTATACCGACTGACCTATCCCGGCTCTCTAACTATAGCAGCATATTCAAATATTTCTGAGATACCTTTCATATTAGCCATTCGAAAACTTCGTCAACAGAGTGGTGCCAATGCTTACCTAAAATAACGCGATGTGCAGCTAGAAATAGCACATTGTGTTTACATCCCTGCATGATATAGGAGGCAGCAGAGGCACGGGGAGTAACAATTTATACCACATGCGGGCGTAAAGATAACACGCATTATGAGCAATGGGCAATCGTACAGTTCCGAAGAGCAGAAAAAATTAGACGATAACCTGAGGCTGGCTATAACACAAAAAGATTCTAACTTCCGCGAATAAGTTACATGTTATAATCCATGCTTCAGAGGTTAAATACTCACTGGATCTTTGCTCTGTTAAGAATTTCTCCATATCGCAAGCCGAATCGAATATAAGTCTATATATTTCGGTAGATTTTGAGGTATGCCCCATTTTCTTCCTTTTCTATAAAACTCGCTCTCCTCGCTATTAAAACTGAATTCAAGTAGAAGCTGGTGGGGCAAAACATTCAGATTGTTTTCCTTGGCACTACAGCCCCAGTGGGCCTAGGCCTACTTCCATGAACTTCTCCATTCACTTAGGTTTTTCTAGATCTTACACATTCGGTAGGACTCCTTGGGCGGGTGATCAGCTCGTCGCAAGGCCTCTACCTGTACACAAACACAGAAAAACGCACACACAAACTAAACATCCATGCCCTGAGTGGGATTCGAACCCACGATCTCGGTTTCCAAGCGAGCGAAGACAGTACATGCCGCATTCAGATTTAGTCCTACTAAATTCACGTGTTTCCTAACAGCGAACAGTTTGCCCAGATTCACAAAACATTGCTTAACTAGTCCATACCTGGCCAAATGCTTAAGTAATTATGCACTACGTCATGAAGACGTATGGGGGAGTAGATGTATAGATTCACGTATTCTTGACCTCGGCACTAGTTGGAGGTGAGCGGTCAGCTTCGCCCCCCAACAGGTTTACTTGCGGAGAAAGGGCCCCAGTTACCCACCGGATGGGCCGGACGATATGGAGAAGAGAAAAATCTTGCCCCTACCATGACTCGAACTAGAACCTCTTGGCCCTCCAGGCCGTAGCTAGTCGCTATACCGATTGCTGTATTAAAATAACGTACACATCTGAGGATAAGCCGAGACAGCTCAAGCAATGACTCAAAAGTGCAGTGACTGCCCACCGGTTGGATGGTCGTGGTTAGATTACAAGAATATGAAGTATTCATTTTTTTCCGCCAGGGTCCAGACCGGCTCTGGGGGCCATCCGGAACTGAGGACGTGTGTACGTGAGTTCCCAACGTTCGGCGCTTTACTCTGCTTCCCTCACGTCTTCGTGTTGTGGTGCTTTAGCGTAGATAAATTTACCCTTTCATTAGTCTGTCGGGTACACAAACGTAAAACATAGCATTATATATTCACAATATTTTCTTTGGTCTATGTAGGCGAAAGAAACAAACATACCACGCAATAAATTTGGGCCTTACAGGTACGAAAGAAACAGCTGGAGAAACTTACAGATCAGGAGTTGCATTACCCTATTTATACTCTTCACTTATTACTGTTTGATTAAGTCAAGTTGGGTGAAGCAGGTAAAGCATTATCCAGAGAAGTGACGAGTTGACGACCCAACTTGTGTGAAAGGTGCCTACAAGAAGACGAATCAACCACACACATCCTATGTGATTGTGAGGCTATAGATTACCTAAGATATCGCCACCTTGGACAATTTTTCATGGAACCAAGTGACTTTTATGACGCCCCATAAATAAAGTCCTACATTTCATTCGAAGTGTAGGATTAATAAAGGGTTAATCCAAAGGGGAAGCACAATAGATCATTGAAGGTCGCAGTGTGAGGACCGGTTTTTATGGCTCACTCCTCATACTCATACCCAATGTCGAGTTGGTACTTCGAAAGGCCACAACCAAGTTATTCCAGTGTTCTTACCCGCTGAGTATTTATGGTCATCTTCCTATCTCACATGACCATACCTGCCCGCAGTCGTTAAATGCAAGAATCATATCAGTCAACCATGAGTCACTAACAAATCCCTTGTACGTACTACAACCGAACTGACAACTCGTCACACGCAAGGCACTGGCCACATGTAACTGGGGAACCATTTACGGCGCATATTCAGTATACCTGATTGCTCGGAACTGACGATCATGGACATCTACAAAACTATTTTGACAGTTACGAGAGGAAATCCAAAAGGACAATGTTTTCTCGAGTAAGACCTGGCAGCAGGAATATGCCCGTGGGACTGACAGTCATCGCCAGCAGCAAGGGTCACGTAATGAGGAGAAACAAAATCGGGCGGCAAGATGAATGTTTATGGCAAAGGACAATGTTTTCTCGAGTAAGACCTGGCAGCAGGAATATGCCCGTGGGACTGACAGTCATCGCCAGCAGCAAGGGTCACGTAATGAGGAGAAACAAAATCGGGCGGCAAGATGAATGTTTATGGCAAAGGACAATGTTTTCTCGAGTAAGACCTGGCAGCAGGAATATGCCCGTGGGACTGACAGTCATCGCCAGCAGCAAGGGTCACGTAATGAGGAGAAACAAAATCGGGCGGCAAGATGAATGTTTATGGCAAATAGAGGTTACGGGAAAAGCGGCCGTTGTTAACATTCGTCGAGGTCAACTTCTTCATTATACAAGGCGTTACGTCCTACAATATAGCACTTTCCTTAGTCACCGCTGTAAGAACTTCAAATTCAAGTTTTACACGTCTCTCGGAACAAGACTGCAGCTTTCTGGGATGTGGCACCGTGTAGATATTGTGTAAACCGACGTTTCGGAGGAACGTACCGTCTCCATATAAAAATCCGCTAGCGAGGAACCAGCGTGAACAAGTGGCTGCAGTCTGCATTCTTCATAGTCACCGCCATGAAAACCTCAAATCTCCCAAGAAAGGAAGAGGCCGAGAGAACACCTAGACCTAAGTGCAAATAGGACGACAAATCTGCAACAGTATGGGAGATGTGCAGTGAATTCATCACAGTCCTGTCCCCTTGAAAATACGATGTGTTAGTGAGGGTTACCCAATTTGTTTCCGTGCGTACTCAAGCACTCTCGGATACATGAAACCAAATATCGTGACTGACAAAGCAGCGTTCACACCCGGATTGGAGAGGAACGGTGTGGTGTATGTGTACATACACACAACCACACCCACTAGCAGGAGATAGGCTGCATCCATTACCAGGATCACAATATACAGAAGCTACAACGTCAATGTCTGGACATCATACATTTGGTTCCTTAGTAAAACTGCAAAAGAAATACACGATTCGATTTGTGGTTTTTACAGCGGTGCGTATGAAGTGCATTATTTGTTTGGGATGTAACACTGTGAAGACGTTTCGGTGAAAAGCATTGATAGCGACTCGTTCCGCTTGCCTCCTGCGTCCTTCTGATTTCTGGCCTGGCATATTCTTTGACCCTGAAAATGGAGGCAGAACGTTTCTCTAAAACGTCGGTGAACGTCTACCAGACTACACGGAGTTTCAACCCGGATTATTCTTCGAAGACGATTACACCGTCCCATCTTCGGCATTGCGACTACACTGAATTATCTGTTACCCTACTTTTTTTTATAAAACACTATAACCATCAACCAAAACACAAAACAAAAACAAAAGACTCCCGTGATTTCAGTCCGCAAGCGAACTATACCGACCGAGCGACCGTCAACCAAAACACTCGGCGGTTATTAGATAACACGAGGAAAACGTTTCGAATTACTGACTTCCGGGACTCTTTTACCGCCGTCTGCTATTTTACAGGAACACGGACTTTCCGGAATCGGATCTGTTTGCGCCCTCAAGTGAAAGGGTGACGAGGTACTTAGTTGGTTCCGTTGGGCGCGCCATAGCTCATGCGGTTAGTCGCTGGCTTCCCACCGCGGCGGCCCGGGTTCGAGTCCGGGTCTGGTCAGGTGGGATTTGTGGTCGACAAAGTGGTATTAGGGCAGGTTTTCTCCGAGTACCTCGGTTTCCCCTGCCAATCTTCATTCCACCAAATGCTCCACAATCACCATCACCTATCATCTGGGGCTCGTACAATAGGCCAATAGTGGCCGCAGTACCAAGTGGACTCAATCTCACCTCACTAAGAAGAATAAATGAAATAATAGTCTGTTCCTTTAGAAAATCATTTACCTATGCATAAGCGATCAAGAGTTACGAAATGAGCGACACAGAACTCAGGTACGACACTACACAAAGCTCTGCAACTAACACCTCTCTACACTTACAGAAATAAAGGATTCTAGCTTTAAGACCTGAAGATTTAAACAGGAAAAAGAAAACGGAAATTCGAACGTTCAGAAATACCTCATTTATTCTTCCAAAATCATTTTTAAATCCCGTCTTCAACAGTAATTTTAAAAGAAACCAATCCAAAATGAAATACGATAAATGAAAAACACGTGAGAATGCTTTCTTCTGGAAAACAACGTGTGTAATAGGACCCTCAAAACTTGCCGTACGTAAACATCTCGCTCTTTCCTTTGAATTTGTTAGGCTTCTGGGTTAACAATACTTACACTGTACGTATAAGAAAGCAATGCTCATAAAATATATTTTTATTAATATGTGATCATCGCCGTGGGTTGTACTGGATTTTTTTAGCAGAGAATTACTGTTCACACTTTATGTAAAGACTGAAAAACGAAAAAAAAAGTGCAACATTGCACTGTAAAACTTCATATCCAATTTCACACTCAATATAAACGCACAAAAGAACAAAACCAAAATTTTATCTGAAATCAAGAATTTGAATTGTTTGGGAGACTGAGACTAGGTATGGTGGTCTGGTAGTTGCGATTATAGACCTCAATTATTAACTATTAATCATACTTAGATGCACTAGGTCGTTTAAATTACAATAAGTACACTTCTTACATTTCTATAAGCAATAAGTGATTTAGAGAACAGGTTCGGTTACAGAAATGCAGAGGGTAAGCCGAACTGGTTAAGATTTGTGTAACTTCCATAATTTCAACTTACCCAAATTAGCTGACAGACGATGACCGCATGTGTTTCACAGTGTCTCGAACGGACTTCGCTTCTGCCATTTATTTGTAGGAGCCAAACATCCTAAAACAGAAGACAAAAAAAAACTAAGGATAAAGTTCACGATTGTTATGCTCACTCTAGAGTCTTTCAAAGAACGACACATATTTAAAGAACACTCAAGTCTTGAAGTTTTATTTCCAGTAACTAAACACGCCTTGCATGAAGCGCATAGAAATTACGTAAGTCCTGCACAGAGGAGATCATAACTGTCTCCCCCTTTTCATATCGACGTTTGAGCTTATTGCCAGACGGAATCTGATGAAATGTGATATTAATGTTATGCCTTTGAATGCCGCCTCGTGCTTTTTTTAATTTCTTACAAGTCATTAAAAAACTGTGGGCGAATTTGTGAGGTGGGAGAGATAACATTGAAATCCAGTAACCACCGTAACAACAATAATAACAGTAACCAAAATAACCACAGAAACTACAGTTGTACTTAACATTATTAACGCATTCTTTCAAATTATGCTAAGGTGCAAAGAATGCATTGTGGGAAGTCAGTATAATCAGGTACGGGCTGCGACTTTCCAGTCTGTAATAATGTAGAGTTTATCTAATTCTATTCCATTTTGTTCCACCAGCATCACCATCGTCACTACATCAATAATGTAAGGTTAGTGACAATGAGTTGCCTCATTTAACGGGCACAGCAGACTACATACAAAATCCTTTACAGCAACATGAAGAAAACCCCAGCCTCCGAAACGTCGTTACTTCATTACATATGGTACAACACAACTTGCAACACGGTTAAACACACAGCCGGTCCTCTGTACGTATAACATGTTACATGACAGAGGAGTATTCACGTGTACTGTGCATCAGAATGTCTAATAGAGAAGTAATGCGAAATGCACACAACATGGCAACACTGACGGATAGTGGATAGAAATGGAACAAGGCCAGATTTAACTAGGAGTCGATTAGGAGATGTACCAATGTGTGGACTTTCTCTTACGAACCTATCCTCCCAGAACAAAGAACAACCTTCAGTCCACTGGGATACGAACAAGCACACAGTAACTCAACAATAACAAGAAGTTCTCGCAAGAACTAATCGCCTACTTTCCTTTCAGTGTAATTTGAGTACCTGGTATGATAAGGAGAAAGAAAACTTCAGTATGTATGCGTAATGAAGTAAAAAAGAACAATGCAATTTGGGAGGCTGCGGTGTTGGTATTACTGATGGGAGTGATTTAGAAGTGCACCGCTGTGATGGCCTCGAGTACAGGCATTCGATCGCATTACCTCTGTGTAAAAAGTAAAGAGTAGCGTAGTTGGTTGAGGCACTATGCTACAAGCCGGAAGGTCGCGGGTTCAAGTCTCAAAGAGGTTAATGGTTTTTTTTTCCAATTGTGCTAATCCTTCCAGCCGCACAATGGCCCTGGGGTCGACTCAGCCTCAAACAGAAATGAGTATCAGCAATCTTCCTGGAGGTAAAGATGCGGCCGGCGCGTAAGGCTGACAGTCTTACCTCCATCTATGAGCCGACTGTCGAGAAAATGAGGGAGCCTCAACCTCTCACCACAGGCCTCCACGGCCTGCTACAGGGATACCTTTACTTACTTACTTACTTATTACCTCTGCAATTTGAGAGGCTGTAGTGTTGGAATTGCTGATGGGAGAGAATTATGATGTACGCCACTGATATGGCTTCATGTGGCGCTAATTGAATGCGCTTCTTGCAAAGTATAGGGTTACTACAAATTATTTCAAAACACTATATTTTCCAAAGTATTACACATACAAATATGATTGATACATGAAAAGAACCGTAAACTCACCTGCCGATACCACCGCAGAATGCTCTAGATGGTGGTTCTTTTCTGTGCTCTGCTCTGAATGCACACTGCACTGCAATAACAGACGAACATCTCGCATATTCCAACACACAGAAACTCTTTTCCAGCTTCGTCACCAATTTGTGAGGCACTGCACTCATGCTGCCAACTGGTGTATCACGATGCAAACTCGGTGAGTTTGCGGTTCTTTTCTGTGCTCTGCTCTGAACGCACACACTGCACTGCAATAACAGACGAACATCTCGCATATTCCAACACACAGAAACTCTTTTCCAGCTTCGTCGCCATTTTGTGAGGCACTGCACTCATGCTGCCAACTAGCGTATCACGATGCAAACTTGGTGAGTTTGCGGTTCTTTTAATGCATCAATCATATTTGTATGTGTAATACTTTGGAAAATATAGTGTTTTGAAATGGAGTGAATCATTTGTAGTAACCCTGTATAATAAGCAGGTCATAGGCTAGACGACCGGAGAACCTGGGTTCGATTCCCGGCAGAGCATTCTTAGCGGCTCTCGGGCCCAACTACTCCACTCAATGCGCACCGGGACACTCGCTGGGCGTACGGTGGCCAGTACTTGAAGCTGACTCGTACAGCTCTATCTCGACTACCCAACATCTCTTCGTGACGTGGCACTCAACTAAGCACAGGGAAACTTTATATTTTATTAATAAGAACAGGTGCAGTTAATTCTCTTTCCCTTTTAGCCCATGGAATGACCCCTGAAGCGTTACGGACAAGAAGCTGACTGTAAGACTACATGTCCGGCACATTGTTCACAAGAACTGAGAAAGCTGCCGATGTGGACTTGAGAGAAAACGGTAAAAAGCGAAGTTATCCTGGGCTTAATTAAGTAAACACGATGCTGTGAAAGCGTACAGCTCTATCATTCTTAACCTCGGCATTAGATGAAAGTGAGTGATTAGCTTCACGCACCTGCCACTTTACACCCGGGGAAAATGTCGGTAGTTGAGAGTATTAAGAAAACCATGTCACACTTCAATTGCATAGCTGACGTCGAAACACATTCTTCCACATGCGTTGGGTCAGTCATCGGACTAAAAGTGTAAGCTATAATTCTAGAAACAACTTCTACACTGTACATGGATTTGGTCCTCTGGGTTGTTATAAGTCAGAATTTACTTCCACGTGTGTCCTGGTGTATCCAGGCGTATCCTGTAGAGGAAAGTACACAATCTCCACTGACAACAGTTCTTGACAAGTCAATAGCCAAGGAATTTCCCCTTTTCTTATGGAACTGAAAGCCCCTTACCGCGTTCACAAAACCCGGCCACTGGTCAATACCCACCCAGACTATTTAAAATTCAGTTACGGCCTAACTTCCACCCTTCACGTAAACATGGGTGTATGAATCATCAAGTTGTGTATGTCTGTAGGTCTGTTTCCACAATTTTTTCATCATTTCACCGATTTTAGTGAAATATGACAAAGACATTATGCCATTACAGGCCCTTCAATTGGCGCACTTTTCTTTAATTTCCTGCCACTGGTAGTAACTCACAAAATTATGAGGTAGAAGCGTCACCAGCGCCATTTAATCTTGGGTTTTCAAATGGCATGTGGCAATACATCTTGAAAAAATCGCAATTTTTGTTGAGGTAATTTTCTGCAAAATACAAAACAACCAAATGAAGCATAAATTATGTCTGTTTATCTGTCGGTATGTGATGGTAACTAACGAACTACCGCTCACTGCATATGGCATACTCTNGGCCCATAGGGTTGTGAGACGTTGAGGGTCTCACATTATCTTGACAATCGGCTCACAGATGGCGGTAAAGTTGTCAGCCTTACGCGCCGGCCGCGCTTTCCTGCCCAGGAAAATTATTTAATTAATTCCTGGTACTCATTTCTGCTAGAGGCTGAGTCGACCCCAGGGCCACAGTGCGGCTGGAAGGATTGGGTCATCTGAAAAAAAAATCCAATAATAATAATAATAATAATAAATTCTTTATTTATTTACGTGATGAGCTCAACAGCCAATGGTCAATTACAGAGTCAACACGAATACAAACAACACCAGCACAAAGACAACAAAGGACAAAGAAGTAAGAAGCAACATAAGAACAAAAAACAAAGAAAACTGATTCAGTTTACACCTTTAACACTGAAACAAGAGTTCCTAAAAATATCTGTAAGTTTAAAAACTATATTTGAGATTGAAACATGTCTACCTGAAGGGCAGTGGCTGGAAGGCCGAGTGAACACGCTGAACTTACGAATGTGTCGAGTAAAAACTCGAAAGCCGAATATTTCGAGGACATATGGGCAACAATTAGTGCAAATAAAAAACATTTATTAAGAAAAAAGTATCAAAATGACGACGCCTTTTATACAGTGACAAAAAGTTTAATCTTTCCAATAAATTATCATAGTGATACTACACGTACATAAGGTAAGGTAAAGATCCTGCAACCGGCCGTGGAGGTCTATAGGGTTGAGAGACGTGTCGAGGTACCCACATTCTCTAGACAATCGGCTCACAGATGGCGGTGGGGTTGTCAGCTTTACACGCCAGACACTTATTAACCCCAGGAAGATTCCTGGTACTCCTTCCTGTTAGAGGCTGAGTCGACCCCAGAGCCATAATGCGACTGGGAGGATTAGGTCAACCGGAATTTGGAATCGAACCCGTACCATTCGGCTTGTAGCACAGTGTCTCGACCAACTACGCTACCGCATGCCCCTTTGAAAAAAAGAAATATATTTTGGCAAAGGGCTGCAAATTTTCTTTGTATGCTCTTAAGTTTACTGGAGTCAGTCATCGTGACAGAGTTCCAGGCAACAGAAGCATATTTGGGTTTAGATCTCACCAAAGCAAACGACAGCATCAGAAGACTGTCTAAGGTGGGGAAAAAGTGTTACTGTGCGAACCAGCCCTGGTAATTTCGGTACATGTGAAAGACATGCCGATGAAAATGAAGTTTGCAATCAACATACACACCCAAATCCTTAATACAATCTTTTCGTAATATAAAAACATTTCCAAGTCTGCGCTGATAATTCAGAAAGTTCGTCTTCCCGGTAAAAGAGATTACTCTACTGAGGGTGTTTGAGAACAGGGTGTTGAGGTGAATATTTGGACCGAAGGGGGATAAAGTGACGGTAGGTTGGAGAAAACTGCATAATGAGGAGCTTCATAACTTGTACACTTCTCCAAGCATAATTAGAATGATCAATTCAAGGAGGTTGAGGTGGGCAGATCATGTAGCACGAATGGGGGAGACGAGGAATACGCATAGGATATTGGTGGGAAAGACAGAAGGAAAGAGACCATAGGGAAGACCAAGGCGTAGGTGGGTGGACAATATTAGAATGGATCTTAGAGAGGTAGGATGGGATGGTATGGATTGGATATATCTGGCTCAGGATAGGGACCAGTGGAGGGATCTTGTGAACACGGCAATGAACCTTCGGGTTCCATAAAATGCTGGGAAATTCTTGAGTAGCTGCAGAATTGGCGGCTCCTCCAGAAGGGCTCAGCTCCATGAGTAAGTAAATAAGTAAGTAACATGAAAAAGCAAAGGCTCTAAAACTGACCCCAGGAGTACGCCTGACTGCATGACAAAAGGTGAAGAAAATATACCAGAATAACATACACGAGATTGTCTATTTGATAAATAAATAACTTAAATAAATAAATAACTTAGAAACCAGTTTAAGTAACCGGAAGATAATCCATAGTTACTGGGTTTGTGGAAGAATATCGAAGGCATCACTAAAATGAAAACAGATACAGTTTGACCTTGTGAACAACTAAGTTCATTACTTAATAATAATAATAATAATAATTAACCTAATTACAATCAGCATAAATTTTACCCCATCAGATTTCGATTTTATGACCATTTGCATACGTATTATGAGTCTAGCATACCAGCTCATGATTTAAATTCAGTTCTATTGCTGTATTATAAATATACATTATCTTAATATGGCATTAAAGTAATATTTATTGAGTGAGTAGTCGGTGAAATGGACCTGTAGCCTTGAAAATTTCTTCCTGGAGCACACACGAAAGCTAGGTCTTCCTCTCATAGGGGAATCTGACTAAAAAACTATATACACTTCCCATCTTTCGAATGTGTGCCACGTGTTAAACCTATCTCATCCTCCGTCGTTTGATCACTCTCAAACCATCTGGTGAACAGTGGTGAACAAACTACTTATGCAGATTTCTCCAGCCTTCCGCTGCCTCCAACTTTGGTGCAAATATTCTCCTCAGCATCATGTTTTCAGACAACCCTCAGTCTATGTTCTATCCATAATGTAAATGATCAAATTTCACAACAAAAAACTCCGTGGCTTGCAGTCCGCAAGAGAACTATACCGACCGAGTGACCGCCGCTTGTCGGCGAAGTCAGTGGCAACTTTTGTGGATGGAGGCTGTCGCGTGGTCAGCGCAACGGATCCCCACGGCCGTTAATCTCGGGTTTCCAGACCGGAGCCGCTATTACCTTGAAATAGCTCCTCAATTATCCCCACGAGGTTGAGTGTACCCGGTTCTAGACCCACTATTTCTAAGGAAGTCTGGTAGGGCCAGGAATCGAACCCGGGACCTCTGGATCTGTAGCCACGAACTCTGACCACTAGACCACAGAGGCGGTCGGATCAAGTTTCACACTCATACAAAACTCTAATAAAATTATTTTGAATTCTAATAAAATTCTATGTTCGAATTTTCAAGTTTCTAGATAGAAGACCAGAAGACAGATTCTGAAGACTGATGTTATCTCGGGTGTCTGCTCTTGTACTCTGAGGATGGAGGTGACGGGTTTCTAAGATATTTCGGTACCTACCTACCAAGCTACACGGCAACTTATCTCAGAGGGCTGTAACCTCATAGTCGTGTAAACCTCAGCTCACATAAAACTTTTCCGAAACTGATCTCTTAATTTCTTCGCGAATGCAATTTTTATTTTAACTTTTTTCGACCTAGTGTAGTTCCACAAAATGGAAGCGTTGCCACAGTTTCGATACTTTTATTAGTTGTCTTCATATTTCGTTTTTGTGCTGCATTCTGCTGACCAGACAGGAGTATTTTTTTATTGCTAGTGGGGTGGGACTAAGTCCCTTGTACTGCGGCCACTTCTGGTCTGTTGTACCAGCCCCAGGTGATAGGTGAGGGTGATTGTGGAGGAATTGGTGGAATAAAGACTGGCAGGGTAAAACCGAAGTACTCGGAGAAAACCTGCCCCAGCGCCACTTTGTCCACCACAAATCCCACTTGACCAGACCCGGGATCGAACCCAGACCGCCGCGGTTGGAAGCCAGCGACTAACCGCTTGAGCTATGGCGCGGCCCCATG
Organism: Cryptotermes secundus; assembly: GCF_002891405.2. NCBI lineage: Eukaryota > Metazoa > Arthropoda > Insecta > Blattodea > Kalotermitidae > Cryptotermes > Cryptotermes secundus. Next base: position 1,329,642 of record NW_019724586.1, on the reverse strand, counting down.
CCTATACGAGTACTTAGTTTTCCTTGCCTTTACCTCTAGGCTGCCGGTCAGTCTCCTTACCAGCGTCTAATACGCTTCTTTTCTTTTCTTCATCATACTTATAATTTCACCCAGTAAATTAAGCTAACATCATCTTCATACACGATAAGCCAATATGGCCCATCCATTCATACAAAATTACGATGGAAAAACATCAAGGGGCATCGATAATTTCATGGAAAAATATTATCAATAACCTGATTCAGGAGGAAATTAAGAGGAGATTGAACTCGGGTAATGCTTGCTATCATTCAGTCCAGTCGCAAGGCACCTGCACACACAGGACAGCACAAAAACAGAATAAACGCACACAAAGACATCCATGCCTCAAGTGGGATTCCAACCCACGATCTTTGTTTGAGCGGACTAAGACAAATCATGCCTTAGACCGCGCGGCCACTGTGAATGGCTATAGATCAAATTTACAAAACTATAAATTTACGCCTTTTATGGGAGTAAAACTTGATCCCTCATCCTATGGAAAGAACAACAGCCAAGAAGATGCTGAGGAGAATATTCAGACCTCACAGAGAGGAAGTACCATTGGACGCTGAAAGGATTTCACAACTTGAAACCTTCACGGGATAATGGGACTGTCAAAGTGAGGACTATGAGATGGGATGGACATGTAGAGAGCATGAGAGTTCGAATCCCACTCAGGGCATGGATGTTTGTGTGCGTTTTTCTGTGTTTCTGTATAGGTAGAGGCCTTGCGACGAGCTGATCACCCGCCCAAGGAGTCCTACCGTATGTCTAAGATCTAGAAAAACCGGAGTGAACGGAGAAGTTCATGGAGGTAGGCCTAGGCCCAATGGGGCTGTAGTGCCAAGGAAAAAAAGAACCTAAAGAGGAGAGACCACTTTGAAGGCGTCGGTTTAACATGTTACTATCAAAACGGAACTCAATAACAGTTTTTGTGTCATGGTGTGGGCTGAACTTAACTAGCACAGGAGAGGAACTAGTCGGTGGCTTTTGTGAACACAGTAATGGGGCCTCAACTTCCATAAAAGGAGGGGGATTTCTTGGCTAGCTCAGCGCCTCTAAATTTTGCGTGAGTTGGTGACTGAGGGACAGGTCATAAAAATGATCTAAACGAACTGGGGGCCTGAAGGTTATTGCACAACGCATGCTCAACCTCGGAACTACAGGAATGCCCTTGGATGACCTAGTGCCGTTCTGCATATGGTGGTGATGAGAAAATATAACAACTTTACGCGAATCAAGATTCATTCCCGCAGTACGCACAAAGTTTCTATCTTACCCGTGTCTTAAAATAACATGTTAATTCAATTCAAGTTATGCTTAGAAGGATTGCTGAACATTCCGGTAAACACAAAACGGTATGGAGTTTAACCAGATCACTCTACGTCAAAACTACAAGTACGAATTCCATTCCGAAAGAAGGCACGCTTTCCTGCTTTGGTGAACCAAATAAGTTAAGTGTACTTTCATGTTCGGCTTACAATTGTACTTAACAGGAAACTACGCAACTATTTTTACCGACAAATGTCCGTGACTTAAACACATCTGTACTCAACGACTGATATCCTGCATTACATTATTGTCCAACAAACCTGAAGGTGAAATACGCCTCGGACAATGCGATCCGTTCTTCCGGAAATGTTTACATTAGACAGGCCTGTAATGCGACAGGGCGAAAATCAAGCGGAATGGAACACATACACACACGTAACTTCACTTCGTATATATACTGTATAATGTTTCTTTTTAGAATGTCAGGTCTCATAGAACTCGGAGGTAATTTAATCAGTGAACCTTAGCTTGTGAACACACAATGGAACTACAATGACATTATTTCAGTTTATTTTTTATTGCTAGTGGGGTGGGATAGCCAAGACACGACCCACAATGCACCGGGCCCAAACAAGTGAGTTGAGATACAGGGAACTACAGTCACCACACAACAGATATAGCCGACTGCATTCAGAATCAAATGGAAGAGTTATTTTATTATTAGTAGTAGTAGTATTAGTATTAGTAGTAGTAGTAGTAGTAGTAGTAGTAGGAGGGTGAGGCTGAGTCCACTTGGTACTGCGGCCACTACTGGCCTACTGTACCAGACCCAGATGATAGATGATGGTGATTGTGAAGCAATTGGTGGAATGAATATTGGCAAGGGAAACCGAAGTACTCGGAGTACCGCTTTGTCCACCATAAATCCCACGATAAATGATATGAACTCCGTCCCAAGTGCAAACAATATATTGTATGTCCTTGATCTTGCTCACCTTTACACTACATGTTTCGGCCTCAAACGGCCATCGTCAGGTGTAATTAACTCACGTTGCTGTTACACTGCACTTAGTATAAAATTTAACATTTAAAAACACAGTGTTCCTTTCGTTGTTATTATCAACATCTACTTCGTTAACATCTGTCTGGTTTATAGATTATTTTTGTTGCACACGTTAGCACTTGTAAAATCTTTAGTTCTAATTTTAAAATCCTTTAATATTTTTCTCAAATTTTAAAATTTAAAATTTTTCTCAAATTTTAAAATTTAAAATTGTCAGGGTTACTCGCCCTATGTCTATAGTGCTGCAGCGGCTAGTTCTTGTTTCCAGCACTGTACAGGTGTTATCCTGTGTAGTCTCCCTGTGTGCGTGCCGCAGCTGTTCTTTACTACAGATGTCAACGAAGTAGATGTTGATAATAACAAGGAAAGGAACAATGTGTTTTTAAATGTTAAATTTTAAACTAAGTGCAGTGTAACAGCAACGTGAGTGTATACACCTGATGATGGCCGTTTGAGGCCGAAACATGTAGTGTAAAGGAGAGCAAGATCAAGGACATACAATATATTGTTTGCACTTGGGATGGAGTTCATATCATTTATCGTACAGAGTGCAACAGGATGATTAAATATAATATTATAAATCCCACATTATCTGACCCGGGATCGAGCACGGAGCGCCGCCGTGGGACGCCAGCGATTAACCGCCTAAGCTATGGCAAGGCGAAACGGAATAGTTACTCCAAACCAAGGGTCACACCGCTCACTGAAATACGTACGAATCGTCATCTATGATATGGTCTAGATGTTAGTTTCTTTCAAAACGGTTTAACAACCGAGTAGCAAGACGCCGACTTCACACTCCGGGGATCCGAGTTCAAGCCAAGGACAATTTATGTGGGATTCATACCGGGCGGTTTTTTCGTTGACTTTACACTGCGGGGACTTGAGTTTAATCCTAGGCCAGATAATGTGAGCCATATGGCAGGTTTTCTCCAGTACCGTTTCCCTTTTCAATTGTCTTCCCACTACTTTCTTCGTACTCTTCTATCAACGGAGCTGGTATAATGGGCCCACTGGTGACAGGAGTAACATATGGACTCCTCCTTTCACCCCACGCAATTAAATCAAAAGTGGATTTACGGTTGCCGAAGTGCAAATGAATCCGATTTTCTATGAGCATCACTGATTCCCTGCTAACCACTGTTCCGCTGGTTCTCCGAACTCATCTGCCACAGTATTGCGTGCCCCTGGAGGTGTCTGACGGAACAGTCAGCACGCATCACAGTCTCTGAGATGGCACTTGGCTGCACCGAGTATCACCCAGGCTGGTGTGGCGTCATCGGCACAGAAATTGGTAATGGAATTCTTGGATGCAAGAATCAAGGGCAATGGTAAGGTAAAGTAAAGTTGTCCCTCTGCTTACCTAATTAAGCACTATGCCAAGAAGGCGTATGGGGGTGTGGATGTATAGATCCATTTTTATTGACCTCGACACTAGTTGGAGGTGAGCGGTTAGCTTCACGTCCCGGCCGCTTTACCTTCGGGGAAAGAGCCCCGGTATCCATTGGAGAGGAGGTTGGATGGACCTCAGAGCCTGTCTCAACGACGTGGAGAAGAGAAAATTCTTGATTCTACCTGGACTGGAACTCCGACCCCTCGGTCGTCCAGCCCGTAGCCAGTCGCTATACCGACTAAGCTATCCAGGCTCCCAAAGGGCAATGGTAAAAACAGGAATATACGGGCCTGTAATTAAATATAAAAAAATGGATAGGGACAGCACAACAGTGGCACAGAAATACACGTAAATTTAGACGACTCACAATTAGTGGGAAGCATAAATATGTAAAATCGCAATGTTAATGTATTACATATGTATTCTATGTCACAGGAATAGCAATCTAAACGGGATGCCGGGGCCTTGACTAGGCACCCTAAAGTGTACAATGTAACGAAGAGAATAAAGAACGCATTCAGTCGCACACCCACTCACTCAAAAGTGCTCGACTACGATGCGCTGGAAACGGAGTCGAATGGTGTCGTAACCATTGTTGGTTATGAAATACCGAACAACAATGAAATCCGTCTGACTAGTGAAGCTGGTTTCGACAAAATGGAGCCTATCCGAAAGGCCCTTACTTTTGGAATTAGAATGTTCACATTAACCGGGCATAAACCTAAAATGGATACAATTTTAAATTATGAATATGAATAAAATGCATCCAACTGTTCAAGCGGAGCATACGTAACTACATACACAGACAGGCAGCAAGACATACTGACGGCATTCCAAAACACATTTTCTTTCCGTATGTAGAGCAGCTGAAAACGCGTAAATCCACCAAAATCTCGAGATAGACTTTATTTTCAGTCACAATAGTTGTTTCATATGCAGTCATACGTATATGAGAAAATAAGGAAAGAACGAACATAGTATATGAATGTTCACACACATATCGGACACCATGGCTTTCGCTTAGTGGGTGGAGTCCAACTGGGTCCACTCGGCACGGCGGCCACTGATTGGCCTATTGTACCTGCCCCTGCTGATTATGACGATGGAGAATTTGGTGGAATGAAGACTGACAGGGTAAACCGAAGTACTCGGCGAAAACCCGCCACTCAGTCCGCCACAAATCCCACTTGACCAGACCCGGATCGAAGTCGGGCCACCGCGGTGGGAAGCCAGCGACTAACCGCTTGAGCTATGGCGCGGCCTAAGGACATCATGGCTTAGTGGTTTTCATTTGTGCACAGTACTCAGAGGCTATGGTTTCGATTCCCGGTCCAAAAGTCGGCTATTCTGTCAACATTTTCGTTGTTACTGTCAGTCGCTTCTGACAAATGAGGGTTAGTGGCTCAACAGGCTATGGCAGCTTCCTTCCACATCCTTCCCACTTCGCCATTCACATATTTCCTCCCAATAGATGCCGCATAACCTCATCATACAAAGAAGCGTCGTTATATGAATCAAAGTACGTATATACACACAATTTTGCCATCATACAAGATATGCGCGGTGAGGTAACTGCACTAGGCTTATATTCTGGCGTGCGTCAGTGGTAATCATGAGAACCGCTGATATATTTGTTGAAGCAAGGCAGATGGAGTTTGGTACAGGGCCCCCTGGTCACGCCAGGCTGAGGCCAGTCAGCAGGCAACACCATGGGCTCACGAACTCACGCTGCGGTTCAGTACACAAGGCAGTGAACGAGGACACCACCCAGGTAGTGGAGAAATCGACATTCGGTCCCAGCTCGGCACTACCCAGCATCATTCAGTTGGAATGCGAACTCTGTTCAATTGCCAGTGCCTCTAATGGATTACAGAACATATCAAACAAAAATAAAGCTTTCCAGTAAGTTAGATACGGTAGGTTATTAATCAGCTCTGTATCAGACTTTTGCGCGTCAACATTTTAATCAGCACAATGACCTACAGACTTGAACCGCCCATGACAGTGAGATCGTGGTCTCGAATACTACTTAGCACATGAAAGTATGAGTCTTTCTGTGCTATGTTGTACTGTGTTCGTAAAGGCCTTACGATGGCCCGATTCATTGTGAAAGGAGTCCTACAAGAAATTTAAAGCACTGTTCCGAAACTTATTTTTTCACCAGTAGCATATCCTAATTTGTCAAAGATACGTGATGGTACACCACAAAATTTGGCCTCACGAAGGCTACAAAACCCCACATGGCCATAAATATGCATGAATATATGAGACCTATAAAATGCAGGCATCTGAAAATGAAACATATGCATCTCCAATAAAACTATCGATGATGTAGCACTGTACATAGTGTGTTTGTATGTATGGAAAACCGAAACTAACGGCCGTGGATATTCGTTGCGCTGACCATGTGACACCCTCTATCCGCAAAAGTTGGCACTAACTTCGCGGACAAGCGGCGGTCGCTCGGTCGGTATAGTTCGCTTGCGGACTAAAATCATGGAGTTATGTATGCATGTGTGTATGTATAAACCACTGCGCCGCATGACAATTTCTGATACTGTTTTAATAATACATTTCAACTGTAATTCAGGAATGCATGTTTTATATTTCACCTACAAGTAAATTATTATATTAATAAGCCAAAGGTTCCACACTGCTCCTGATGTTCCAGTGTGGTTTCTGTACCTGCTCCGTTAAGCAAAGGAGACTGAAGAACTGCAGACATTGCTACACTCATTTCTTCACCCGTCGCTCTCTGTTTAGGGTTTCTGTTTCCGTCAGCATCGAAAACCCCAGTTCAAATAAATAGGTATCGAAAATTGTAACAAGATCCCAAGAGACATCTCAGAAATCACAAAGCATTCTTCCTTTACTGGCAGCCCAAATCTGCCCAATGAGAGCTCACGAAATTTCAGTTAAGGGTTACGTCTTGCATTCAAATCCACTGGTGCTTCTTGAGCTTTCGAAGGAAGAAATGTTAGAAGAGCACCGAAAGGATCACCTTCCACACCCTTCAAGACAGTCCGAACACTATTGCTACACTGAGTTTAAATGTTATTTGGTGGTACAGATCAATTTACTGCCTGCGACAAGCGTAAGCATAGCTGGAAACCTCTCAATGGGCCCACTGGCGATATATGTAGCAATAACTTAAACCTACTAAGGAATCCTGAAGCCACCTGCTCACGCCGGTTCCTCGCTCGTGGATTTTTATATCCTGAAGATAGAGGCGATGCGTTCTTACGAAACGTCGGTTTACACAATATCTACAGGGTGCCACTCCCAGAAGACGGCATTCTTCATAAGGAATCATTTATTCTGTTCCTACTTTTCAGGATATTTTCGTTCTTGACCTTCATTTTTCTGTTTAGTCCATTTAAGCGAACGGCAATATGTAACGGGTATGTCAGTTCATCTACCCATTCATCAGCAGCAACTGATGTTGCATACTCGTGCTCCTGAAGCGCTTGAAGCTTGCATCTCATCAGGAAGTTGAAAAAACACGAGTTAAAACACTTCCACGTCACAATCGTCGTATTTCCGTGTAGAGCGTGAGAGGTGTGTCCAAAATCCAGTTTCTGCCACAAATCATTGGGAAAATAATATGACCTGGTGGGCCGCATTTAATGAATTAATTCTTATAACTTCGTCCAACATATTTTTCCGAACATCAGGCGAAGTCTTGGCAACAATGCTTCGCGATTAAGAAGGCAATGATCAAGTCTTATTTCTGGATTGACTTTCAGCACTTTCACTATGAAAGCTCTCACTTCACCTGTCATCGACGTCGTCCCTTCTGTGCAGACATTAATACAACCCGTCCACTGCAACCCACTTGTGAAGACATTGGTCACTAACATGAAATATCTCATTGTCAGTTGGTCGCCCTGGAAGTTCGTTGCAGAAAACGGTGCTTGTGGTTTATCTCAATCAATGTATCAAATATTGCCGATAAGTTGAGCGTGGCCACTAATACCAATCAACTCATCAATCTGAAGGGAGAAATTTCTCCAGGATATTTCTTTCCCTCCGAATTACTTCGATATCACTCGTAGACTGATGGTGTCAGGTGATAGAGAAACTTTCGTTAGCAGCTTCTTGACCCAGAACGATTTTCATAATTTCCTTGCTTGAAGGAATTAATTATATTTCCGCTATTGCATATGGCTTCTTGCCGGTCACGGTAGCCGAACGGTCTACGGCATGCACTGTCTTCGCTCGCTCGGAAGCCGGGATCGTGAGTTCGAATCCCAATCAGAGCATGGATGTCTGGTGTTTGTGTGTGTGTTTTTCTGTGTTTGTGTACCGTTAGAGGCCTTGCTACGAGCTGATCACTCGCTCAAGGAGTCCTACCGAATGTCTAAGATCTAGTAAACCGAAACGAAACGGAGAGTTTCATGGAGGTAGGCCAAGGCCCAAATTGGGGTTGTAGCGTTAGAGGAAAAAATGTGGCTTCTTTACTTTTACAGTAAACTCAGCTGCTTTATAGCTAACTTCCAGAATCATTTCCGAAGTTCGTACTAATGAAGCCATAAACTTTGCCTTTTCTTTGTTGTTCTTTGCGTCAAACAACTAAAATACATTATGGGATAGGTTTGCAATGTATGGAATAATTCTTTGCTGCAAAACGTAGCTTCAGCTTGCTTCAAACATCCAGGAATAGCCCATGTTACATCACCACACCAGAAAAAGATGAAGGAAAAAGACAAATAATTATCACTCTACCGACAACACGCTATTTTTGGTCACTTTTTCTGGCTTGTTACTTTCACTTTCGGTTACAAGTACTGCTTAGTGAAATATATTTTACATTCAATTTGACCATAATGCAAATTGATCTGCGTAATGAGCAACGGAAGACAGTAAAGTCTCAAAACTCTGGCCAGCATCGTTCAGAGCTTTCAAACTTTGCCAGTCGTACACTCGTACACTCGGAGCCAACCCACATTAAGGACTGCATTTATATTAGTAACACTGATGTATACAGGATTACAGACGTAATGAAGCTGAAAAATTACGTGGCGAATATGAAAACAAATTCACGAGACAATAAAAAGACTTGCTAAGAGGGAGATATTTAGTCGCCCTTCAAATTTTGTTTGCAAGGACATTTACCTGCCCTACAGTAAAGTAGCGATAAACATCTACGAAAAGTCTCGCCCAATAACGTGATCACAGAATGCACTACGTGCCAATTTTGTTGAAAAGAACCGTAGAACCTCACACGAGGCAATCTTCTGTCGGTAAGGAGCGTTGGATCCGGGCCAACCATGGGAGGTACTTCAGACAGAAATGATTTGTCAAGAATGTATAACCCAACAACGTTTAAGAACTGTAAATGTATCAGCAACTATGCACAGAAATATAGGAGTCTCATATCGGAATAACTATTAAACATTTGATTTAACATACGGTCTTTTCTAACTATGACGTGTGAAAGTACAATTTCATATGCAAATTAATGACACGCCTATTACCATGTAGTTGGTTGAGGGGCTATGCTACAAGGCGGAAGGTCGCGGGTTCAAATCCCTATGAGGTCACTGGATTTTTTTCAATTAACCTAATCCTTCCAGCCGCACTATGGCCCCTGGGTCGACTCAGCCTCTAACAGAAATGAGTACCAGGAATTAATTAAATAATTTTCCTGGGGAGTAAAGCGCGGCCGGCGCGTAAGGCTAACAACCTTACCGCCGTCTTGTGAGCCGATTTGTCTAGATAATGTGGGACCCTCAACGTCTCACAACCCTATGGGCCTTCACGGCCTGTTACAGGGATAGCTTTACTTACTTTTACTTTTTGCTATTACCATGTGGAAACCCATCGCGGAATTCTGCTCCAGAGGACTTATTTACTGTTAATTCCGCATCAGAACAACCGGCGGAACTAAACCTTGAATGGTGAATTAGAAGAAACAGCAGCAGAAGATAAAAGAGTTTTATTTTCCTAGAGCTCCCTTTGCTCATACATATAATTCTACTGAGTACACGGGGTTGTGTGGCATATAAACGACACATCCACGAAATCTTTCATAAATGAGGTAATGATAATTTTATCCCTGTACCAGGCCGTGGAGGCCCACTGGGTTGTGAGACGTCGAGGCTCCCACATTTTCTAGACAATCGGCTCACAGATGGCGGTAAGTTGACCGCCTTACGCGCCGGACGACCTTCACCCGCAGGAAGAATCCTGGTGCTCATTTCTGTTAGAGGTTGAGTCGACCCAAGGGCCATAGTGCTGCTGAAAGGATTAGGTAAATTGAAATAATCCAATAACCTCATCAGGAATCGAACCCGCGACCTTCCGACTTGTAGCACAGTGCCTCAACCAACTACGCTATCGCGTGCACCATTCATAAATGAAGGACAGAAACATATTATTAGTACTAATCTGTGTAAAGCTGTCACTGTTCTTAATTAAAGAAACACCACGCCACAGAGATGCATGGGGAGTGGAGGTACAGCTCCACCATTCTTGACCTCGGCAGTGGAAGGAGGCGAGGGGTCAACTTCACGCCGGAGTCATTTACCTCCGAGAGAAAACCCGGTACCTAATGGATGGAAGGTTGGATGGGCCCCAGAGCCGATATGGACTCTATGTAGTAGAGAAAAATCTCTGATCCCTGCCAGGAATCGAACCCAGACCGTGCAGCCCGTTGTCATACCGACTGAGCTATCCCGGGTCCCATTCATCTTAGTAATGGGGTCGAATTATTTTACGTAGTGACAGAAAGAGTGACAGGAAAATGGGATATATACCATTCGACTCCACTAAACTGCATGAGTCATCACTTTTCGTATTTCCTGCAATATGCACAAATTCGAGCCCGGGGGTTTCCAAGCTTGGAATCTTTTTCCACTTTGTAACACAGCTTTTCTGGCAAAAAAATGTTCATTTTCTTTTTACAGGCACCACAGAAATATGAAATTAATTTATGCCATCTACATATAACATCAAAAGTCGTGCAAGTTACTCATCAAAATCTCATACCTCCAAAGGAGGTCACTGAGCCAAAATTGCGGACGTTTCCCGCCCAACAGCAGTCACTAATACCTCTGGTAGATGGGGGAAGCATTATAGATACCTCTCAGCTAATAGAGCCGGTCTCGCTGGCTGGGCGGGACTGATGGTAAGCACCAATACCGGTAGGATATAGAGACCGGTAGAAATCATAGAGAGAAGCACAATGGACCACTACAGGTCTAAGTGCATGGGGAAACCCACCCTCTCCACTAACTAACTAACTAACTACTCATCAAAATCAAATCAAAATCAAAACGGGTAACTAAATGTAGCATTCTAAGCTAGAGCAATGCGTCGTTAGGTTATCGTTTAAGCGATATATCTACACCGATAAAGTTTCAAGAGGTCTTCTGCTAAAACGGGAGAATTGCTGAGACTGCAGGAAGCCGAAGATATTATTAACTTACTTACTTACTCATAGAGCTGAGCTCTTCTTGAGGAGCCGCCAACTCTGCAGCTACTCAAGAATTTCCCAGCATTTTATGGAACCCGAAGGTTCATCACCGTGTTCACAAGAGCCCTCCACTGGTCCCTATCCCGAGCCAGATCTATCCAATCCATCCCATCTCTCTAAGATCCATTTCAATATTGTCCACCCACTTACGCCTTGGTCTTCCCTGTGGTCTCTTTCCTTCTGGCTTTCCCACGAATATCCTATATGCATTCCTCGTCTCNTGCACTTCTCGCGGGACGCCGCACAGAAAACGTTGACTTTTGGAGAGTCACGTTGGTGCTCTATCTGTGCATGTGGTTGCTCGGTTCTCCAGATACGGACATTGTGTCCAATCACCTTGCCACTGATGTGGAATATGTCTTCATCAGTGGAAGTCAGTATTTCTACGAACACCATCTTCCTCCATTTTCATTTGCATCTCCTCGCAAAAGTCACGCCTTTTCACTTTGTCTGCTGGTTTAAGGGCCTGCATCAATCGCATCTTGTACAGTTTAAAACGTAGCCGCTTATGCAATTCCCTGCTTCCTCTACACACTGACTTGCGGGGACTTCGCTGAAATGCCTCATGTACTCTTTCAATGTTGTCATCACACACAGCAGGTCGACCAGGACTCTTGCTTTACACAAGCATCTAGTTTCTACAAACTGTCGTTACCACCTGCTTATGTTATTCTTGTACGGTGCGTCTTTTTGAAACCGTGCACGAAACTCACGCTGTACTGTAATCATATATCTGGACACCTCAAAATGGAGCACACAGAAAGCCTTCTCCTGCTGCAACGCCATCTTTGAAACTGGCCCCGAGGCCACGCAGTAAGCATGAGAAACTTTTACAGTTGCCGCCGCTGACGGTATACGTGTATGTTGTGCCTGTGTATACGTGTATGTTGTGCCTGTGCAAGGTGAGAAATAAATTTGTTATTAACTTCTGAAACCGCACCATTCTTTTGTGTATAATGTACTTAGTAAATCTTTTGAATAAAGAATTTTACTAGAAATACAATTTGTTTATTTGAAATCAAGTAACCCGGGCGATTCCGTACTTTGAACACGCCAGTGCTTTAATTAGTATTACTGATGTTGCGCTGTAGGCTATATCCTCACCTCATTTTGATATGATATTAACAAACAGTACACCTATCTGCCAACAGATGGCAGAATAATAGTGACATCAACACTACAGCATAACGAACATATACTGAAATCATGAGCCAGATGTTCCAAAGGGAAAAAAAAAGCAGTTCGCAGCGTGCATATGGTTAACTGCTGAGATATTACACAGCCGAACTGGGTTTGAAGGTAAGTAATTAGTAAAGAATTACTGGGAAAGGTGTCGTGGAGCAGTTTGACGTTACGCAACGGGTTCGCCTGCAATGACTGAATCCGCCTTGATAAGCGGTGCTCTACGAGCGAGGTTCATCTCTTGTGGCATAACCTCGTGACGCCATATTACCTATACAGGTGATGTTTTGTTTGATAGTCTACCTTCTGAAGGCTGAAAAAGAAAGCTAAGTCCACGAACTACAACGGAGATTTTCAAATTATAAGCGGCTGTTCCATCTATCCAACACAGCATGCTTCCCGCTTTTCTAAAGAGATATATCCGATAAACATCTTGTTCTATGCTGAATTTGAACTTTCTGAGCTGCTTGTTTTGTGCAGTCTGTTCCTTCGTCAGATGTTTATACTGACAGTAAAGAGTTTCCCAAGGAAATGTTTATAGGTTTACGTATTCAATTCTCCACTCCAAAACTGTATTCTCCGACATAAAATACTTTTCTAATTTAGTTTTTAAGAAATACTTTTTAATTTAGTTTTAAATAAAGGTTTGAGTATCATAAGGATAAATGATGGATTCGAAATAACTTAAACTGTAAAGAGTCTTCATTGAACATTTGAGTTTTGACGCCATAAGAAATTACCTGCTGTTCTGAAATCCAACAATTCCTGACCGATTTCACAAGGCCTACTACTTCTCCCTAACCAAAATACCTGCCGAAGTCCGTGGAATTGTGAAAATTCGCAACATACAACGGTGAGGCGATATTAGTACCACATTTGATTTCAAAGAGTAACGATCACCCCTTGTCGACCGTTCGTGATTGCTAACACAGAGGTACTCAGTACGTCAAGTATCTGGAACCCGAGATCACATCAAAGGACCTATGTAACATGGGGTTTGCAGTCTAATTGACGACATTCGAGTGCATAGGTTCATATAACGTGAAATGACGGCAGGAATTAAGGCGCCGTAGCTCAAGCGGGTAGTCATTGGCTTCCCACCGCGGCGGCCCGGGTTGGTCAAGTAGGATTTGTGGTGGACAAATTGGCGCTGGGGCAGGTTTTCTCCGAGTACTTCGGTTTCCCCTGCCAATCTTCATTCCACCAATTGCTCCACAATCACCCTCACCTATCATCTGGGGCTGGTACAAGAGGCCAGAAGTGGCTGCAGTACAAGGGACTTAGTCCCATCACAATAGCAATAATAAAAAAAAAATAATCCCTGGCCGTCCGGCCCATAGCCAATCGCTAACCGAGTGAGCTATACGAACACACACACACACACACAGCGCACACACACTTCTAATAGGAAGGTAGAGGCTGAATATGGGTCCCAAAAGTCGGTAAAATGGCCCACCTCCACACGGTGTACCAACCCAAGAAACAAATTCACATCTACAACTAACCAACGTTTGCTAATGTTAATATCTAACTTCATGCAGCCCTTCACGAGGAGCCCCCAACTCTGCAGCTACTCAAGAACTTCCCAGCATTTTATGGAACCCGAAGGTTCATTGCTGTGTTCACAAGAGCCCTCCAATGGTCCTTGTCCTAAGCCAGATAGATCCAATCCATACCACTAAATCCTATTCAAGACCAATTTTAATATTGTCCACCCACCTAGGCACGTCGCAATAAACACTTATGAGGAAATGATCTACGCGGGAGAGTGTGGTTTGTTCCACGCTCCGACCGCCTCCCGGGCTCCTTGTCCCAGGTTCTAACTGGGAGGGTCTCATAGCGATTCTGTACTTGGTGGCATAGAGAAAAATCTCAGGCCCTACGAGGAATTTGTAAACTGGTCAATTATTAGTCGTGGGTTTCACATGCAAAGCTCTCACCAAAACCAGTGTCGGAAAGGCCCTCAGCATGGAACTGAAGAGTAAGAAGAAAACATACTTATGCTGTGTGCCCGAAAGATAAGGACAATCAGCCGCTAATTAAGGGCAGCAATAACAGTCTAGCGTAGAAGGAAGTGGTCATAATACCATAATATTAGATAGACAGATGTATTTGGGCGTTAAATACTGAAAACTAAGACTGTATTTCTTTTATGTAGGTATATATAAATGAAACTTATGTCCTGCACAGATGCTGGAAGTTGCACACCGTTCTCTGCACTACGAAAATATTAAATTACATTGCACTGACCTTCTCTAACAAATGTTTCATCAAGTTTATTGTGTTCTACATTAACATGATTCGTGGGCTCCTTATTTGTCTCTAGGCAACCTGGAATGATGTCTGATGAACGTCGCGTATTGCACGTGGCACGCTGAGAGGGGAGAGGTATAACAGTTTCACGAAATAAGCCAAATAGCTCACTGTCTAACAGATTATTGCCCTCATTCCATGCAAGCGGTAGCGTATTTGGTTGAGGCACTATATTACAAGCTATAAGGTCGTGGGTTCGATTCCCGATTACGATCACTGAATTTTTCCAATTTACCTAATGCTTCCAGCCGCACCATGGACCTGGGGTCCACTTAGCATCTAACATAAATGAGTACCGAGAATCTTACGGGCTATAAAGAGCGGCCGGTGCGTAAGGCTGACAACCCCACTGCATTCTGTGAGCTGATTGTCTAGAAAATGTGGAAGCCTCGACGTCTCACAACCCTATGAGCCTCCATGGCCTCTTAGAGGGAAGCTGCATTTGATAAATTCTACAACGAACAAATTTAGAAACACCGAAAAAAAAATCTTGGATCCGTTCCAGGGAAAAAAAATATATACGGGGTCTACACAGCCCAGCAAACTCGTACCGCCAAACTGGCGTTTCTTAGTCCATTGAATCGAATCTGCGGAAAAAATAATTCTGGGCCCCTTGCCCTCTTTCTAACTCAAATATTATTTATAAGCTTTTGAAATGTCGTGGACCCATTTAAACTCTGATCGAATACATTAATAGAACATGTACGTATAAAATCGAAACATGACGCAATAAGGAACGAAGCAACAGCGAAGAAACTGCCGATGTTGACTGTGCTCTTGAACATCTGAAATGCGTGCAATGTGGACAATGTTGCAGCCGTTTCGGAGACACGTGCTGTATCCATCTCCTCACCCTATGCATTTCAACATTAGAGCTTACTTAACGATGCTGTAAGACTATATAGCATCGAATGATTTCATCATGGTGAGCAATGACCTGGAGAGACTGTTGAAGGAAGTGATCGCGGGACTGTCAGGACAATCGATGCCTCGCCATCTCCGAACAGTTACCGCTTCAGCCAACTTGTCCGGTAACAAAGGCATACTTCCTTGTACATCGCCGAGTTTTGATCACTTGTAATAAAGTTACGAGCCAGGATGGCTCAGTCAGTAAAGATCCTGGTTAGGGATTGAACAGCGAAGGTTAATTCCCGGTATACAAACCACACAGCTTTTAATAAAAGGCAAAGGTAAAGCTATCCCTGTAACAGGCAGTGAAGGCCCATAGGGCAGTGAGATATCGAGGCTCCCACATTTTCTCTAGATAATCGGCTCACACTTAGCGGTAAGGTTGTCAAGCCTTACGCGTCGGCCGCCCTTTACCCCCCCAGGAAGATTCCTAGTACTAATTTCTATTAGAGGCTGAGTCGACCCCAGGGCCATAGTGCGGCTGGAATAATTAGGTATATTGAAAAAATTCACCTCGTTGGGACTCGAGCCCGCGACGTTCCGGGTTGTAGCATAGTGCCTCAACCAACTTCGCTACCGCGTGCCCCACACACCTAATGCACGAGTAAAAGGGTAACGGTAAAGTTGTAACTGTGCTTAACTAATCAAGCATTACGCCATGAAGTCGTAGGGGGGGAGTGGATGTATAGATCCATATTTTATTGACATCGGCACTAGCTGAAGGTGAGTGGTCAGCTTCATGCACCGGTCGCTTTATCCCTGGAGGAAGAACCCCCGGTACCCATTGGAGAGGCGGTTGGGTGGACACTAGAGCCGGTATGGACGACGTAGAGAAAATTCTTAACTCTACCGGGATTCAAACACTGATCCCTCGGCCGTCCATCCCGTAACCAGTCGCTATACCGACTGCGCTATCCCGGCACGCACCGTGAGAGTGACTAATTACTTAGTTTGGTGCTAAGATGCTTTGAGCAAGGGAAACCTTATATTTCCCTCAAAGTACATGTAATATTTTATTAGGTCTTTGCAAAAGTCTTTGTTCACTATGCCCACAACATTAAAGTTTCTAAATATAAATATATAAAATAGGTTTGGCTATCATCTGCAGTCTTCATTATCTGGTACAACTATGGAGGAAAACAAAAGAATGACGCAATAACATCCATTCACTTCCGCCCTAATCTTTAACTACGGAAAAGGAAAATGGTTTTCCGTTTCACAAGAACGCAGGTCAAGCAACAATTCCATGAATATAAACAAGCAGACGAAGAACAGATGTGAATAGAGAAACTCGGTAATTAAGGCGCTTTTCAAAGGGCTTTGAGCAAGGAGAACGATATTTTTCAATGGCTGTTTATCTGAATTGCACTCCAAGCAGAACAGCTGAGATACAGCATTCGTAGCATGGGCATTGCTACCTGCAGACTGGGACTGGCCCGGGAAAGTAGCGGCCGTGCTCTATATGAAAATACTGGCCTAGAAAGACTGAATGTACCTGGTTCCAATACACATCTTCACACTCCAGTTTCTGAAGATCGGCTTTGTATTATCTTCCACCCGTACCGAATACCATAAATTGTTTCTTTCCTTAGAGAAGTCAATTATAAATTGCAAATTTATGTTAAGAGACGTGGACAGAAATTAGCGAGCCTAAGGGGACCGGACAACACCCCTTCCTCTTAACCTCCAGTCCCTATATAATTGCAATGCCTAGCCACCTGTTCTCGCTGGTTTCTTGCTCGGCTGATTTTCGACCCTGAAGATGGAGGTCACACGTTCCTCCGAAACGTCGGTTCATATACGGACTACCTGGCTATATCTCAGAAGATGGCAATTTACGGTATTGTCTATTTCATTCTTCCTTCAGAGGGTAAGTGCATTAATGTCCGGATATGATAATTTCACGAAAATATGGATAGTGAAGTAATGTCCCTGTACTAATTAAGCATTATGCCATGAAGGCGTATTGGGGAGTGCATGTATAGATCCACATTTTCTTGACGTCAGCACTAGTTGGAGGTGAGTGGTCATCTTCATGCCCCTGCCGCTTTACCCTCGGGGAAAGAGCGCACGGTACCCGTTGGATAGGAGGGTGGTTTGACCCCAGAGCCGGTCTGGACAATGTGGAGAAGAGAAAAATATGAACAGTATTGACTTCCAAATATTATAAGAGTCTCTGTGGTCTAGTGATCAGAGTTTCTGGCTACAGATCCAGACGTCCGGGTTCGATTCCCGGCGCTACCAGATTTTCTGAGAAGTAGTGGGTCTGGAAAGGGGTCCACTCAGCCTCGTGAGGATAATTGAGGAGCTGTCTCAAGGAAATAGCTGCTCCGGTCTAGAAAACCGAAATCAATGGCCATGGGGATTTGTTGCGCTGACCACGCGACACCCTCTATCCGCTAAAGTTGGCACTAACTTCGCCGACAAGCGGCGTTCGTTCGCTTGCGGACTGAAACCTCGGAGTTTGTTTTATATTCGTCGTGAATAAGTTACATTCATAAGTTGTAATTTCTAACTCTGTAACTCAGTAAATAAAATTACTGGCCATTGGCCCGATGACCAAGGTTTGTATTCCAGGCAGTAGTACCTGTAAGCCTTCTGGCTAATAGGTACTGGGTGCTCCCTCACTCTTTCGGCAAAGCCGATGGACCGTGAAGCTAACCACCACCTCCATCTAGTATTCACGAGGTTAACAATACGTGAAGCTTTATCTTCATCTCCCCATACATTTTCATAACGTGGACCGTCATGCACAGAGACGATCTGGTCTTACTCGTACAAGCAACATTAAGCCATACTAGCTCAACGAGCAAAGTCACGGGACAGCCCGAGTCGGTTTCCGGCAGAAGCGTTGAATCATTTTATCTCCGCTATTAAGATAATTAGAGCTCAGGGTCAAGAAACGACTGACTACGCTCCTCCATTTAGCTCTGACGTTGTGGCTGTGTGAAGTTTTCTCCCCATGCCTCCTGTAAGCCATAACTGCTTGATGACAGGAACAGATACTTACTTGCTTACTTATGGAGCTGAGCCCTTCTTGAGGAGAAGCCAAATCTGCATCTACTCAAGGATTTCCCAGAATTTTATGGAACCCGAATGTTCATTACAGCGTTCACAAGAGCCCTCCACTGGTCTCTATCCTGAGCGAGATCGATCCAATTCATACCATCCCATCCTACCTAAGATCCATTTTAATATTGTCCACCCACCTACGCCTTGGTCTTCCAAGTGGTCTCTTTCCTTCTGGCTTTCCCACCAATACCTTATATGCATTTCTCTTCCCCCATTCGTGCTGTATGTCCTGCCCATCTCATTTCCCTTCACTTGAGCATTCTAATTATACTTGGAGAAGAATACAAGTTATGAAGCTCCTCATTATGCAGTTTTCTCCAACCTCCTGTCACTTCATCTCTCTTTGGTCCAAATATTCTCCTCAACACCCTCAGTTTATGTTCCTCCCTTAATGTCAGAGAACAAGTTTCACACCCATACAGAACTACAGGCAAAATTATAGTTTTGTACATTCAAATATTTATGTTTTTGGACATCTGACGAAAAGACAAAAGGTTCTGGACTGAATAGTAGCAAGCATTACCCGAGTTCAATGTCCTCTTAATTTCCTCCTCAATCAGGTTTTGATTTGTTATTAATTAACTTTCCTAAATAACACGCACTGGCTGAAAATTTTCGAACGGAAAGGGACAAAGATAAGAGACAGAAACAAAAACGTAACGAAAGAATAAATAACGCCTCACTCAATATATTCTCCACAAACTCTATTAACAGTTGCACATAAATATATTTTAAGCGTTCTATATGAGAATGAAGCCGGTCACGGTAGCCGAGCGGTCTAAGGCATGCACTGTCTTCGCTCGCTCGGAAGCTGGGACCGTGGGTTCGAATCCCACTCAGCGCATGGATGTTTGTGTGCGTTTTTCTGTGTTTGTGTACAGGTAGAGACCTTGCGACGAGCTGATCACCCGTCCAAGGAGTCCTGCCCAATGTGTAAGATCAAAAAAACCGAAGTGAACGGAGAAGTTCATGGAGGTAGGCCTAGGCCCACTGGGGCTGTAGTGCCAAGGGGAAAAAAAAATATGCGAATGAAAAGATTAACGTCATGTGAGCATCTCATGTGTCTGAGAAACGTTTCTAGGTTAATTCAGCATCTGAAAGTCAGTCAGTTCGTCTTTACGTTGAATCCAAAGTTCATTAAATACAGTCTTTAGGTTTGTGAACGTTTCGCTCAGTTCTCGTCATGTTCTACGACACCTCGTATTTCATCTTGGACTGATGTGTCGACTAATTATGATTCAAAATTTATTTTACTCACTAATTTAACTTTAATATTTGTTTAGTCGCCCTCATAATGCCGACAAAACGTGTTTGCTTAAATTGGACTGATCACTCCATATCCGTCTCAACGCTAAACTTGCAGTGCCACACACCAAGTACGCTGCCTCCTGGTGGTGGAAACGCGAAGTATGGCACCGATGGAGCGAAAAATGTATCTCATTTCTGGAAAGTTGAAATTAAAAATATAACTTCAATAAATATAACACAAGAAATTCCGAGCAGACCTCACAAAACCTTCTTTCCTATAGTTTCCAGTTTGTTACGTTATACTCGTATTTCTGTAAAGAAAAAGAAAAAGCAAAGCTCTCCCTGTAACAGGCTGTGAAGCCCATAGGGTTGTGAGACGTCGAGGCTCCCATGTTTTCTCTAGACAGTCGGCACACAGATGGCGGTAAGTTTGTGAGCCTTACGCGCTAGCCGCCCTTCACCCCCCATGAAGATCTCTTTGTAATGTAAGTTGAAAATCCAAAAATAATATGCAATTAGTTTATGTGTTAGCAGCTGCTTGAAACTGTAAATACGTTACAGAACGTTGTTGCTACAGCTATCATTTTCCGGGGCGGAAGGGAGGAGGAAAGAGAAGTGGGAGAAAGAGAGCGAGAGAGCTTTATGCCCTACAGATATTGTCTAGGGCCTATGCTAAATCTGTCGGATATAACCACAAACTTTCGCGCCTTCCCCATGCTCATGGTTGTTCACTTATAAACAAAGTTTCGTACGTAATATGTAGGAATGAATCACTCTAAAACTTCACATTCCTAGGTATAGTGGCCCGCGATATATGTATTTTCTTTAATTCGACAAAAAGAAATGCTTTGACATAGAAGATACGTGCGTCATTTCAGAACCCTGAAACGTAGCGTTGTTCTCGCCTCACAAGCTCGTCCCATGTAGTTATTGCCGACTACATGAAATTAAGGGGAAAAGTATGAGGTTTAGTGTTCTATAACTTACATAACACTCATGCTAAAGGCAAAGTTGTCCCTGTGCTTAACTAATTAAGCACTATTCCATGAAAGAGTATGGGGGGTGGATATGTAGATCCATATTATCTTGACCTCGGCACCAGCAGTAGGTGAGTGGTCAGCTTCACGCCCCGGCTGCTTTACCCCCGGGGAAAGAGAACACCGAACCCATTGGATAAGAGGTTCGGTGGACCCTAGCGCCAGTCTGGACGACATGAAGAAGAAACAGTTCCTTAAGATTTGAGATCTGCAGCCAGCTGCTAACGCTGATTCCTCGCTCGCGGATTTTTCTACCCTGAAGATGGAGGCGATGAGTTCCTCCGAAACGACGGTTCAAGGACGCCACATCCCAGAAGACGGTATTCTTCAAGAAAATTCTTGACCCGAACGGGAGTCGAACTCTGACCCCTCGGTCGTCCAGCCCGTAGCCAGTCGCTATACCGACTACGCTATTCCGGTTCCAGATAACATTCATAGTGGATTTAATTTAAACTTGTTAACAGGTTCAAATATTTAAGGGTATCACACACAGACAGCATTGTTACCTATTAAGCCCAATACTATCCTTGAGAAGGGAAAGTACTGTACGTTGAAAACCAACATAAGCCGATCCACTCATCTGCAAGCAGAATGTTTAAAAGTACTGAATAGACAGCGGAATAGAATAATGCATGCCAGGATAGCTCAGTCGGTGTAGCGACGGCCTACGGGCTGGACGGCCGGGGAATTAGGTTTCGATTTCTAACAGTGACAACAGAGTTCTCTCTTCTTCGCAGCGTCCACACCGATTCTGAGGCGCATCCAGCCTCCTATACAACTGGTACCGGGGGTTCTTCCCCGGGGAGTAAAGCGACAGGGGCGTGAAACAGAGTACTCACTTCCATCAAGAAGCAAGGTTAAGAATGGTAGAGCTGTACTTTCACTCCCCCCTCCCCCATATGTCTTCATGGCTTGGTGCATAATTAAGAACAGGGAAAGCTTTACCTTAACTTGCCGAATAGAAAACTATGTCAGGAAAGCATTACAGATATTTAATATAAAAACGTTTTCATAACATGTGAGCTTACATATACTATCTGTATATGGAAACGCGCTTATTAAACACAAGTACAGAAATTTTGATTTCAACATTTATATTGCTCATGTGCACTTCTTTCCGCTTTTATTAATTTTGTAAGCATTACTGTATAATGCTGCGCTGTATGTTAGTGCGGAGTTTGTGAATTAGCCTATCGCGCCTATAAAATGGAGAAGCACCTTGATATTTCAGTACAAAGTTATGAACAGCTGGGCAAAGCTCACTCATGTTTCACACTTCGCTGCGTCTATATCGTCACAGTGAAAGTCGGCTAGTTTTAATTTTCTTTGTTTCTCACGAACTTTTGGATTTGAAAACACCGCCTCTTCTACGAAATAAACATCTTCCCCTCACCTTTATACAGAATTCTAAACGTCATGCACAGACCAGTGCCGGTCACGGTAGCCGAGCGGTCTAAGGCATGCACTGTCTTCGCTCGCTCGGAAGCCGAGATCGTGGGTTCGAATCCCACTCAGCGCATGGATGTTTGTGTGCGTTTTTCTGTGTTTGTCTATAGGTAGAGGCCTTGCGACGAGCTGATCACTCGTCCAAGGAGTCCTACCGTATGTGTAAGATCTAGAAAAACCGAAGTGAACGGAGTTCATGGAGGTAGGCCTAGGCCCACTGGGGCTGTAGTGCCAAGAAAAAAAAATGCATAGACCAGTATTGCCCTTGAAATTGAAACATAGACCGGATGAGCGCTCGACTCAACATACCAAACAGTTTCTTTTTTACTGGCTCTACAGCCCCCTTGGCCTTTGCCTATGATTTTCAGTTTTAGTATCATTTTACAGACGGTAGGGCTCCGTGGGCGAGTGATCAGGTCGTCGCAAGGCCTCTACCCAAACACAGGACAACACAAGCACAGAATAAACAAATACACATAACAAACATCCATGCTTTGTGTGAGATTCGAACCCAAGATCCCGGCTTCCAAGCGAGCAAAGACAGTTCATGCCTTAGACACCTTAGACCGCTCGGCTACCGTGACCGGCCACCAAACACTTTACTCGTACTAGCATAAAATCATCAATCAGGATGTAAATTAGCATTGAGCAATTACTTTTGTTAGCAGGCCGGATCTACGTGTAGCTACTTCGCAATGACCACATTCAATCAATCTATGGCTCTACAGCCCTCTGTTGACCTCGGCCGCTTTTTCGGTTTCTTAATTCTATACATAGTCGACAGGACTCCTANGGGGGGGGGGGGGGGGAAGAGCCCGTCGCGAAAGTCGCTACCTACACACAGAATAAACGCACACACAATCCATGCCTTAGACCGCGCGGCAACAGTGATCGGCTGACCACAGACAGGACATATTCGTTACTACAGGGGATGGACAAAAATATGGAAACTCCCAACAAAAAACACATTACCGTGACTAATATGGTGTAGGACAACCTCTGGCTTGCAGAACTGCTTGCAGTCTCCTTGGAATGTATAAATAGAGGTCCTGTATGATTTGCAAGGGAATCTTGTACCATTCTTCCTGACAAACATGGTAAGTTCTGTTATCGAAGATTGAAGTAGATAGCGCGCACGCAGATTGCTCTCCAAAACAGCCCACAAAGGCTCAATAATATTGATATCTGGCGATTGTGGGGGCCATGGCAGACGTGACACTTCATCTTCGTTCTCAGAAAACCAGTCCTGGACGATGTGAGCTATGTGAACACAGGCATTGTTGGCTTGGTAAATGGCATCACCATTAGGGAACAAAGTTTGCACCATGGGATGGACCTGGTCGCCTAAAATGGTCACATAGTCGTTGGCAGTGACGTGACCTTGCAGGGTAATGATGGGTCCGACAGAATACCACGATATGGCTGCCCATACCATGATCGAACCCCCGCCATGTTTCACTCTTGGCAGCAAACAATCTGGATCGTAAGCTTGGGATGGCGTTCTCCAGACGTAAACTCGGCCAGAAGTCGGAAACAGTGTGAAGGTGGACTCATCCGACCAAATGACCGTCTTCCATTGCTCCATAGTCCAGGTTTTATGACTTCGGCACCACACTGTCCTCTTAGTGGCATTTTGATCACTGATGAGTGGCTTTGGAATTGCAGCTCGTCCAGAAATACCCTGCTTGTGGAGTTCCCTTCGTACTGTTTTGGTGCTGACAGGGTTTGTGAGCGTGACATTCAGTTCAGCAGTCACTTTTGCAGCTGTAGTCTTCTTATTTTTCGTCACAATCCTACGCAATGTTCGTCTGTCTCGATCACTCAACACACATTTCCGTCCACGCTGGTGTTTATCGGATGCGGTTTTTTCAGTCCTCCTGTATGCGGTCATAATCTTGGATACTGTGCCTCGCGAAACACCAAAAACCTCGGCTACCTTGGTTACGGAAGCACCCACCATATGGGCCCCAACAATTTGCCCGCGTTCGAATTCTGTTAGCTCTGACGTGATGCACAAAAAGTTGCACAGAACACTGTCTCGACAACAAATGAAGCTTGCAACGTATTGCGGAGGTTGTACAGGTAGTGGTGTTCGGCAGATACGACAGCGTGACCTACAAACGTCGCTAAAATAAACACTTCAATTCAGGCATGCATTTCACGACGTGTTTCCATATTTTTGTCCATCCCCTCTATAAAACTGTAATATAGCAATCAATATTCAGTCCATCGCTCCCATAGGATCAATGGCAGTTTAGCAAGCAAACTGACTACGGCTTCTGAAAATACTAATGAAATTTATGGCTACATAAAAATGCTGAATTTCTTGACCAGTAGCCGAATATCAACTTATGAAAGAGTGAGAAGTTGTTAAGCTCACAAAATTTGGCGTCATATTCTAGCTGTGCTTTTCAAACTCGAAGTCGCGACCCATCACTGGTCCGCGGTTTGTGAGATAATACCATGCAAAATCGAGAGTGTTATCTTCCAGGAAATGGTGACGTGTAGCCTGGCTTACCAACGCCTTCATCTTTAAGGCTGTAGAATAAACCGTGCAAACATAAAACCAAGGATGAAATAAATTTTAAATGTAAGCTCTACATAGGCCTACCTGAGACTGTCTGTTCCCGTTCATAAAAGTCTTCTATTATTCGCATATGACTGCATGGAATGCGACGTTAGTTACAGTTTGACACAATACAATACGCCGTAAGTGCCTTGTCAGTAGGGCCACACAACAGCGCATATGTGAAATGCGCGCAGTACGAGGGCGGCTGGCTGCTGCAGTAAATCGAATACAGAACCGCTAATTCATAAATACTGTTGCGGGCGTACAGTTTTATTTATTTAAAATGTATTTCACTGAATATACGAGTATTAAACATGTACAGTTTATTAACAAAATAAATAATATTTTATAAACTAGAAATATATTGAACATGAAGTATATGAACTGCATTTTTGATCAAACATAAGAACAATCTTTGTCCTTAGGCCGCGCCATAGCTCAAGCGGTTAGTCGCTGGCTTCCCACCGCGGGGGCCCGGGTTCGATCCGGGTCTGGTCAAGTGGGATTTGTGGTGGACAAAGTGGCGCCGGGGTGGGTTTACTACGAGTACTTCGGTTTTCCCTGCCAATCTTCATTCCACCAAGTTCTCCATCATCATAATCACCAAGGGCAGGCTACAATAGGTCAATCAGTGGCCGCCGTGCCGAGTGGACCCAGTTGGACTCCACCCCCCACTAATCGAATTAAAAAAATCATTGTCCTTACAGGTGGTACTATGTGCAAGTGGTGGCGGTGGCGGCGGTGGCGGCGGCGGCCGTCGTGGTGGTCGTAGTAGTAGTAGTAGTAGTAGTAGTAGTAGTAGTAGTAGTAGTAGTAGTAGTAGTAGTAGTAGTAGTAGCAATTCAATTAAATTCAGTTCCTTCATTTAAGTGCTTGCCAACAGACGAGCAATGGAAATGTACACAACAAAAGCTAGACTAAGGCTATAACTAAAATTAGAAATAAAACTAAGACTAAAATTTAATACTAGGCAATAAAATAATACAGGTAACACGATAATGTAAGCAAAGGGAAATGTATCCTCAAGGGAGATGTTATGTTTACTGAAAATGTCCAGAGATTTGCAGATCTTTGCAGCTGTGACGAGTTTTGTGGAAGAACTGTCTTGAGACATTACTGACCCTGAAGTTGGAGAAGTCTCAAATTTGTTTACTGGGTGCACGCAGACCAACAGCATCCATAACAGAACAACAGTCAATTTTCTTCTTGAAAACGTAGGTAAGAAATAATGCGTCAAGGTTTTGTTGCCTCGAATACAGCGTTTTAAAATATAAACATTTCAACATTGGTTCGTAAATTACAAAAGGAATTGAGCTGAATAAATCGATTATAACATGAGTTTGCGAACTTTCTGTGTATGTTTTCCAGCTTATTAGAATCTGCACAAATCATACCAGACTTTATCTACTGCACAAGGAGCACCGCTAATGAGCGGTGTTCTACACGCTCTTTTTTTTCTTTCCTTTTCACATCATTATGCTAAATGTATTAACTCAGATTGCATAATAAATATGGGAGTCTCAAAAAAAAAAAAATTAGAATCTGCTAAAGTAAGGATGTTCCAGACTACACACGCGTACTCAAGCTTTGAATGAATTAAGGTAACAGAGAACTTTTCATGATGATGATGATGATGATGATGATGATGACAACGATGATAAATAGAAAACTTAGGGCTCGGAAGATCAGTTTATAAAACTGCTATATATTTCTATCGGGATTGGTAATACAACTCTGGTATGGGAAAGAATATTCTGACGTCAGAGATGAAGACACAGGAAATGGAAGGCATGTGTATCATAATTCGACAATTTCGGCCTACTGATGTTTCTGTGATTATAACATAAATGCTGAAATGGAAGAGGTGTGAAGAACGCACGAGAGAAATATAAAGGTAAAAAAGGTAAAGTTAGCTATGCAACAGGCCGTGAAGGCCCATTGGGTTGTGAGATGTCGAGGCTCCAACATTATCTAGACAATCGGCTCAGAGATGGCGGTAAGGTTGTCAGCCTTACGCGCCGGCCGCTCTCTCTCTCTCTTTTTTTTCTTCCCCCTGTGGCGCTACAGCCCCAATTTGGGCCTAGGCCTACCTCCATGAAACTCTCCGTTTCACTTCGGTTTACTAGATCTTACACATGCGGTAGGACTCCTTGGGTGAGTGATCAGCTCGTCGCAAGGGGCTCCAACCCGCGACCTTCTGGCTTCTAGCACAATGCCTTAATCACCGTAGGCATTCAAAATTCTGAATCAGAAAGCTTCACAGGAAGAGTTCCAGTTCTATTCAGGTGTAGGCTGGAGGATGTACTGAAACGATCACACTGAAATACAATAATGACTTAAAAACATTATGTCAAGTGGTTGTTGTGGTAACGGAGACAGCGCTGCGAATTCCAGTATTCAGAAAGTACTGTTGCCGCTGGGCCTAAACACCTTGAATGGAGGCCTATGGGGGCGTGAAAACAAAGCCATATGCATTCTGTACATGAAGGCCAGTGATCAGTTTAACGGTTCAGCCCTTTTCCCTTACGAAACAGCTTTCGGTAGGATAAATAGACAGCAGACTAACTAGGTACCAATGCCGACTCAGCTAAAAGTAAAGGTAAAGTTGTCCCTGTGCTTACATAACTAAGCACCATGCCATGTAGGCGTATGGGGAACGGAAGTATTGAGCCACGTACTTCGGCATTAGAAGGAGGTGAATGGTCGGAGAACATAGCAGTAATTTGCTTCTCGCCTTCCTTAGCACAAACATTCGTGGTTTCGGGCCCCATCGGGATACATCAACATATTTTCTTTTCGCTCCAAGACCATTCATGCGTTTTGAAATGGGGCCTCCTCTTCGACGAAAGAAGAGGACCGACTACTAACAGCGACTAATTGCCTCACTGACTGTACTGCAGTAATTTGCTGCCAGTTTTCGCCTGTGAACGGTTAGCTTCACATCCTGACCTCTTTACCCTCGGGGAAGACGCTCACGGTACCCACTTTATGAGAGACAATATATGTTTCGTCTGCTCGTTGTTGAGAAGAAAAATCTATTGCCTTTAAAAGGAAATGAAACCCAGCTCATCGGCCTTCCAACCCGTAGCCTATCGCTATACCGACTGAGCTATATTGGTCGATAAATGAAATGTGGTAGACCAGACAATAGACAGTTACTTTATTGACTTCGACACACCGCCTAAGAAGTACTCCACAGAATTCCACTTACATTGGTAGCCTGACGAAACATGTTGCAATGCATGACATCACTGTTTAAATTAGCCGCAATGAATATGATTGTTCAAAAAGTGTTTAAGTTTCAGTATACTTGTATGTGCCGTACGTTCTGTCAGGGGGATACTGCAACATGTTATGTCACAGATATGCCGTATCTGCTCCGTACTATACACGGTAACACATAAGCTATTCGGATTAAGAGTTATAATAAAACGGTATAATGAGGTCGGCTCGTTGTTGTTCTTTATTCTTGCACAATGTGTCGTCAGGCTGAAAAACTGATAGTTCTGTCTATACAGAAAACAAAAAACGTCTCTGCCAACACAGCAGTCCTGATTGTGAAGAAGCCTGACTCTCTGGGAACGCGTGTGGGCTACAAGATGTTACGATAATACCACAAACGAACTGTCCTTGGGCACAACACACAACAGACGCGAGTCTCATGTTATTTACTTAGACGCTCTTCCAACTCCAAACGCTATTTATGCATATTAATACCGGTCTAGAAAACCGAGATTAACGGCCGTGGGGATCCGTTGCTCTGACCATGTAACACCCTCTATCCGCTAAAGTTGGCATTAACTTCGCCGACAAGCGGCGGTCGGTCGGTCGGTCGGTCGGTATAGTTCGCTTGCGGATTAAAGCCACGGGGGTTGTTTTGTTTATTTTTATTTTATCTACTTACCTACATACACAAAACTATAATTCCAACGCTTGTTTTGTAGGGGTATGCTAAGACGTCGTTCACATTAATGGAGGGGTATAAACTGAGGATGTTTGAGGACATGATATTGAGAAGAACAGATGAGAAACATGTAGTGTTTCCTCACCTTCTCCTCCTCGCTACTTAAATAAATAGATATGATAAAATTAAGCAGATAATGGATATTGTGGCTGGTAATAACACACACAGAAATGTTGATATCAATTAAAATCTCAGTGCGTCTTACTGGTATTGCGCTAGTTAATTAAGTCGTCAAAGAAAATGTCAGGAAAGGTGATATACAGAAAAATCTTGAAAAGATTATTTACGAGCAAAATTCGGATTATTTGCTGAGCTATACGATAAGTGGTCACTCGAAGTACATTACTTCAATGGTTACACAAATAACACTTTGGAATATGTGACACCAAATGTATTTAAATTTAGTCGGAAAGTCTGATCACGTTTATATATACATACAGCCTTGTAAATGCAACACTTTCGTAGCTTGTTGGTTAGATCACTACCTAGTCCATGTTTTCATACATATTGTATATGACACGTTTCAGCCATATGGGACCATCATCAGATATACATGTTGTATGCTATGTTGTATGCAATACATATTTAATAGGCACGCAAGACGTGCAGGTAACTCTGAAAGTCTCTTATTTAAAAAAATTCGATTTCGTTTTTAAATAACAAACTTTTAGATTCACATGTCTTACGTGCCCATGAAATACTGAATACAGTGTAGCAATTTATAAGAATCAGCATGGCCTCATGGTCTCATGTGGCTCAAATATTCCATAAACATATATGAAAACACGGACTAATTTTTTTAAATTCGCGTAGCGGGGGGTGGAGTCCAGCTGGGTCCACTTGGCACGTCGGCCACTGATTGACCTATTGTACCTGCTCCGGGTGATTATGATGATGGAGAATTTGGTGGAATGAAGATTGGAAGGGAAAACCGAAGTGCTCGGAGAAAAGCCGCCCCATCGCCACTTTGTCCACCACAAATCCCACTTGACCAGACCCAGAATCGAACTCAGGCCGCCGCGGTGGGAAGCCAGCGACTTGCTTGAGCTATGGCGCGGCTACAAGACACGGACTAAATAGTATTCTAACCATGATGTTAAAATTACAAGACGGTATTAAAAATAAATTTAAAAATTAATTCCACAGAATGCTCAAATCCAGTATTACCCCCGGCAGGGTAAGATAATATTCTCTTCTCTACAGCGTCCAAGCCGAATCTGGGGCCCACCCAGTCACCTATCTAATGGACACTGTAGGCTCTTTCACCAGGGGAGTGAAGCTGATCACTAACCTCGATCTAGTGCCGAGGTAAAGAATGGTGGAGCTATAACTCCACTCCCCCATACGTCTTCATGGCGTGATGCTTAATTAAGCAAAGGGACTATATCTTTGGTGTTAGTAACTGTAGTAGCAGCTGAAGTACTCATGTCATTTTGCAGATATTTTAAGACACATCAAACGTCAACGATGCAGTAGTTCAGCAGACCGAAGAGTTATGAGTAGTCGCCATATCACAGTTTTGCACTTTCATAAAAACTTATCTGAAATATAAATGACATTTATTTTTCTCGCGTGAGGCCTACTATACACAGTATTTCAGTACATTACAGCAAGCCCTCGTTATAACAGGCTAATGGTGTGGGGACGGGGGGGGGGGTCGTTATCGTCGATGTCCGTTAGGAGTATTCACGGAAGTACACAACAGGATACGTATCCAATACTCGCAAACATAGAAACACACAAAAAGATTACATAAATGGTTTTATATTGGGGTTTTTTAATTTTAAATAGGTTTTTTAACTACGAAACTGTCCCAGTACCTCAAAATCTCTAAAAATTCACAACTGCACATAGCCAGAGTTTATCCGTTATAACGACGGTCTGCTGTATTTAAAAGAGTGCGGTTCGTTTAGTTTCCAACTCACAAGTTCGCCCTGTCACCATAATGAGATTGCTGAAAACAGGGAGTTGAAACGTACAACAATGGAGTATCCTCGGATTGGATTTTGCTGGCAATACAGAACTTCAAGAAAACTGTCTCTGACACTGATCTCCTTAACTAAGACACACTCATCTTGCTAACAGGGTTACGAACTGTTCCCCAGGTATGCACATTTATACACGACTTTTTGAAAAACGTCTTTTAAAAACTTAGTCTGTACAGCGAAAGATGGTATCATCATGGCGCTAGAAACGACCCTCAGCGAGACGCACAATCTCACTTCGTGCTACAGCTGAACCGATTGGAAAACTGCACTCCTTTCGCAAAGCCAACTGACTGCTCTTTACTATCGTAAGCAATGGTGCAAACTTATGTGTTGCAGGTCGGAATCCCTGTTAATGTTATAAGCGTCGGTTCCTGGCTCAGCTAGCTCCAAATAGACGTTACGAAACAAAAGATGGGCCCAGAGCTATAGACTGTTTAAAAATATCTCTTCGTGACAAAGTACAGGCTCTCAGAATGGGCCCTACCTCTGATACAAAACAGATGCTATCTAAGGGAATTTCTAAGAACGGATGGACGTTTCAGATCTAACTATATATAACAGGCCTCTCAAAATCCTACAAGCTTTCCAGTCAATTTTGAAAGTTCACGTTGTAGCTCAGCATCCGCATCAGAGGAAAATTTGGTATATAATTGATACTGAACAAATTAATAATTATATATCCATCCTTTGTTGCTTAACGGGAAAGGGAACGGAAAGACAAACAGGTTACGGAAAACTAACTTCACGTCACGGGGTCCTCCTTGAGAAGCTCATACAGCTCAGCTACTCAAGAAATTCCCCATCTTTTACTGAATTAGAATGTTCATTACCGTGTTCACAAGAGCCTGCCACTGTACCCCACTCTACGCCTTACAAACTAAGGCAACATCCCGATTTTCTGTTACGCCTGAATATGTTTCAATATCTTTCTTACATTTATGTCGAGGTTTCCGAAGTTCTCTCTTGCTTTAAGGCTTTCCCACTCGAATTTAAAGCACCTCTCGTGTATTCCGTTTTGTCACATGCTCCGCACATTTCATCCTCCTGTATATCATACACCAAACAATATTTTAGGTAGGGTAGAAAATATGAAGGTCGGTCACGGTACCCGAGCGGTCTAAGGCATGCCCTGTCTTCGCTCTCTCGGAAGCTGGGATCGTGGGTTCGAATCCCACTCAGGGCATGGATGTTTGTGTGCAATTTTCTGTGTTTGTCTACAGGTAGAGGCCTTGCGACGAGCTGATCACTCGCCCAAAGAGTCCTACCGTATGTGTAAGATCTAGAAAAACCGAAGTGAACGGAGTTCATGGAGGTAGGCCTGGGCCCACTGGGGCTGTAGTGCCAAGGGGGGTGGAAAGAAAAAGAAAATATGAAGTTCCTCCTTATGCGATTTTGGACGCGCCATTGCTCAGGCGGTGAGTCGCTGGCTTCCAACCGCGGCGGTCTGGGTTCGATCCCGGGTCTGGTCAAGTGGGATTTCTGGTGGACAAAGTGGCGCTGGGGCAGGTTTTCTCCGAGTACTTCGGTTTCCCCTGCCAATCTTCATTCCACCAATTACTCCACAATCACCCTTACCTATCATCTGGAGCTGGTACAATAGGCCAGAAGTGGCCGCAGTACAAGGGGCTTAGTCCCACCCAACTAGCAATAAAAAAAAATATGAGATTTTATCCAGCCTCCCGTTACTTCCTCCATCTGAGGTTTAAATATTTCCCTCAGAACCTCCTCAACCACTCTTCATCTATGTCCTTCCTTTAACGTGAGGAACAAAATTCCACTTCCATACAAAACAACAGGTAAAGTTATAGTTGTATACATTTCAGTCTCTGCGATTCTAGTTAGCAGACGGGAAGACAGATTCTCACCTACATTATGGCACGCATTCCCGAATTTAATTTCCCTTCTCACCTACATTATGGCACGCATTCCCGAATTTAATTTCATTTCTCACCTACATTATGGCACGCATTCCCGAATTTAATTTTCCTTAATTTCTTCCTAGATACAACTTCCATTTCTTATTGTTGTTCCCAAATATTTGAAAGGCTCTACCTATTTCAATAATTTATTTGCTATCCGTATATTACGATTCCAGCCGGTCACGGTAGCCGAGCGGTCTAAGGCATGCACTGTCTTCGCTCGCTCGGAAACCGAGATCGTGGGTTCGAATCCCACTCAGGGCATGGATGTTTGTGTGCGTTTTTCTGTGTTTGTCTACAGGTAGAGGCCTTGCGAGGAGCTGATCACTCGCCCAAGGAGTCCTACCATATGTGTAAGATCTAGTAAACCGAAGTGAAACGGAGAGTTTCATGGAGGTAGGCCTAGGCCCAAATTTGGGCTGTAGCGCCACAGGAAAATATTACGATTCCAGGAGCCGGGATAGCGTAGTCGATATAGCGACTGGCTACGGGCTGGACGACAGAGAGGTCGGAATTCGAGTCCTGAGAGGGTCAAGAAATCTTTCTCCTTCACATAGTCCAGGCCGACTCTGGGGGACCACCCAGCTTCCTACTGAATGGGTACCGGGGCTCTTTCCCCGGGGGTAAAGCGACTGGGGCGTGTAGTTGACTACTCACCTCCAGCTAGTGCCGATGTCCAGAAAATGTGGCTCTACACATCCACTCCCCCATACGCCTTCATGGCGTTGTGCTTAATTAGATAAGCACAGGGACAACTTTATATCATGATTCCTCCTTCTGGGCACTACCTTAATGTGGTGAGGATGTCTGCGTGCCCTGATCACTTGAAAGGATATTCTAGCGGGGGTGTAAGCTCCTGGTAGTCAACTACACTTGATAGTTCAAAACGTAGGGAAGACACGAAAAATATCCCCTGCTCCTCCGGGTTTGAGTTGGGCTTAAGAATAACGACCTTACCTCGGAAAACAACATACGTCAAGAAACTTGAAGACGGAAGCCGGGCGACAGAAGAATGGCCATCTGCCGTAAAGAAGGCCAGTGTTCTCGGAGAACTGTACACACAAGGCGCAAGTAAGTACAGAACATACAGTTTATCGCTAGACTAGACACCACAGGTGACAATGCACTCTACTGGAACAGACCGGCCGTGGTAGCCGATAAGTGACGGTCCGTTCTTCCGCCGTAGTTTAACCTACCTTAATTTAGACATCTTCTGCATCGTTAGCGTCGTTGGTTGAGGCACTATGCTACAAGCCGGAAGGTCGCGGGATCGAATCCCGATGACGTCGATTTTTTTTTCAATATACTTAATCCTTCCAGCCGCACTATGGCCCTGGGGTTGACTCAGCCTCTAACAGAAATGAGTACCAGGAATATTCTTGGGGTAAAGGGTGGCCGGCGCGTAAGGCTGACAACCTTACCGCCAGCTATGAGCCGACTGTCTAGAAAATGTGGGAACCTCAACAACTCACAACCCTAAGGGCCTCCACGGCTTGTTACAGGGACAGCTTTACTTTTTCTTACTTTACTTTTACTGCTAATAAGCATGCCTCACATCGTGAGGTACATATCGAAGCTTCTGTACTAGATCAGCAGAAGTGTCTTCGAAAGAGTATCGTCTTTTTACATCACACTTTTCTTTCGGCGTGCTTCACATAAAAAAAAATGAAAGGGTTTAAATATGGTGATCTCGGAGTCCACAATCCTCAACTTATGATTCGTTCCCCAAAGGCTTCAAATAATACTCGCACAGAATTTTTCGCAGATAGTGTCGTTGCATTATCTTACATAAAACGCCTATATGATTTATCTTCATTAGCCAGCTGATCGAAGAAAAGTGACATTCGGTCTCATATTACATTCTGCATCACTGTTTCGTTCAAAATCATACAATGTTAACTCATGAAGATTTTCTGTGAACTATAATTCGTCGGAATATAAAGGAAGTCCTGGGACAAGAAGTCAAGACGTAACGACTTATTCGGGTTTGCTTCTAAGCAATTACTGACGTCATCAGTTTTTTCTTTAACCTATACATATCATTTTCCGAGATTTATTTTTGTTCAGCATTGATCATGTAGAATTGTGTTACGGTACTGCGAATCGTTGCTTTACAAGGCACTGATCTGTCAGGACACATCCTACGAAACTTTCTACGTAATTTACTCCGTGGAGAACTCTACAGAGGTATCGTAGCTGAACAATTTCTGTTCAGGGCTATATTTCATTTCTGAACACTATATTTCACAACACTACGAGCTGTATTTGTACGTATCTCAAGGACAACAAACCATGCTACAAGTAACTCTTTCAAGACGGTTGATTTGAAAGGCACTTCGAACTGGACTTTGGGAACATTTTGCCTACTCGTAGTTAAGTGTACTATAGATTTACTCCTGGTTGTCCTTGTGTTGGTGTTACGCTGTTATTCTAATCGCCTATAAGGGATTTCTCTTTATTTCTTCATGCAGCTATTTTTGTGGCCATTAGCATGGTTCTTACAGCGTAAGTAATCTCAAAACATTCGTAGATTATTTGTAGTATAACCGTTGGAATTCGGTGTACTTAGGTGTGCAGTATGACTGACATTTAGTATGGTGTGCGATGTTTTTATTCTTGATGTTACATGCTGTAGCAGTGTGACAAGACTAGCTTTCTCACAGATAATGAAGAAATGCTCCAGAGTTCAAAACTGACAACGCGAGGTTTTTCCACTATCACTGCTACAACGTAATACAGCCTCGTTTAATCTCATTATCTTTTTACTTTTTATCTTATTTTAGCATTAAATGTCTTAATCTCTGACTTCATACAAACAAGGGATAAACACAGAGCCACTCGGATAACAGCATTCAATGTGCGCGCGCGCGCACGCAAGCACACACACACACACATCAGAGCGTCGAGCACCGTTCCCATCATCTCACCTTCCCCTGCCTTATTTTATGTTCTTACAATCTGGCAATCTTGTGATGATGATGATGATGATGATGATGATGATGATGATGATGCGTGCTAACTCAGCAACCCAAGGGCCAATGACAAAGCGAGCACGAGTGAAAGAGTAACGCACATAAGTACAAAATAAGGCAATTTATTCAATTCAATTCTTTATTATTTATGTGCCGAGTCAACAGCCGCAAGGCCAATTACAGACAGAGCAGAGGGGAGATACCAGTAATTACATTATGGATAAACACAACGTAAAGTCAAAGACAAATTACAGGCAAGCACTGGAGGAAAACACAATAATGCAAACAAACAAACAAACAAACAACAATAATATTAACAATAAAGTAAAAGTAAAGCTATCCCTGTACCAGGCCGTGAAGGCCCATAGGGCTGTGAGACGTTGAGGGTCCCACATTATCTAGACAATCGGATCAAAGATGACCGTAAGGTTGTCGGCCTTACGCGCCGGCCGCGCTTTACTCCCCAGGAAAATTATTTAATTAATTCCTGGTACTCATTTCTGTTATAATAATAATAATAATAATAATTTCACAACGTAAAATTTGGAAATTATGCAAACTTACAGAAAACTGGATTCATGTTTTCTGTAAGACAGTAAAAGAGTAATAACAATTCACTAATTAATTCCGACATTATAGCATCTGAAGATAAGCCAAACGGGTTGAAATATGTAGTGGATTTTTAATAATTACTAGACGCCGCAAAAGTTGTGCTGATGGTCTTAAAATAGTATGATGTAATTTTGCTCATAGCTTCTGGCAGTTGCGGGCTGGCGAGACAGTGTCTGCTGGAAGACGCTACGGTAGGTTGAATGAAAGCCATCGTGACGCCAGAGAGACGGCAGCTGCCAGAATACGTGACCAGCAGCACTCGTCAACAAACAGGCTACGCAGTAACCGAGCGACCTAATACTCGTATTGTATCTCGTAAGAATTGGAATTTCTTCTGCATTCATATTCCCTTCAAATGTAACCTCACTAACGACCGAATACGTTGTTATAACGGAAGACGTATTTGGGTAGTACTCAATTCGAATCTCAGCCAAGACAACTGCTAGTATTATATGATACTAGCAGTTTCCTCACTCTCTCCAGACGAATGCTGAGAGATATGTTCAACAGTGACACGGTGGAGTCCAGCGCAGTCTCTACGGACAATTCATGATTTACGTTTCATGTCATTCGACAGTAATGAGGTCTGTAGTTGGAACTAACTCCCTAACCTCATAGAGCTAAGCAAGGGCCGAGAAGGCCTACCCCTCATAAATTCATTCATTCAACCTCATAGAGCTCAGACCTTCTTGAGAAGCCGCCAGTAGCGCAGCTACTCAAGAATTTCTCAGCATTTTATGGAACTCGAAAGGTTCATTACCGTGTTCAGAAGAGCCCTCTACTGGTCCCTTTCCTGAACCAGACCAATCCAATCCAACCCATCCCATCCTATCTCTCTAAGAACCATTTTAATATTTCCCACCCACCTACGCCTTGGTCTTCCCATTCGTCTCTTTCCTTCTGGCTTTCCCACCAATACCCTATATGTATTCCTCTTCTCCCCCATTCGTGTACGTGCCCTGCCCACCTCATCCTCCTTGACTTGATCATTCTAATTATACTTGGAGAAGATTACAAGTTATGAAGCCCTCATTATGCTGAACCACTACTTCTCAGAAAATTTGGTAGCGCCGGTCATCGAACCCGGGACCTCTTAGTCTGTAGCCAGGAACTCTGACCACTAGACCACAGAGGCGGTCCAAAAACCGTAAAAAGAATGTCGAAATAAAAATATGTAAACAAAAATTAATTTCATTACATTGGTTGCTATCTGATTTAGGCCTACGCATTATTTTTCAAGTCCTATGTTTAAGAGTAGGGTTTGAAGGATTAAGAATCTAACTGTATCAATGAAACAGACATATCAGTCCTCCATTCCTGATTGGACAGTGACGTAAAATAGGACAAGATCGCTCCTTTTTACACATTTTCAAACCCATCATTCACAGTCATTCTAATGTTGGACACGGTGTTGCACACAACACACCACACCTCCAAAATGCCGTTAAATAAGCCAACAAACAACCAAACTCAGGCATAACTTATTTCTACTGCATTCAAGAGACCCCAACAGAGGTCACATTCTACGATTATGCGTTGTCACAAAGCTGAGGTCAGCGGAAGGGGAGAACGGAGATGTTTACTCATCTTCAGAAAAGTTCAAGAGCATATAGAGTCTGCATCAAAATAGACGAGCTGACTGACTAAATAATCGAACGGCCGATCAGCTTGAACTTAACGGCACTAGGCAAACTACTGTCTTCCCTAATATTGATGATATTAATAAGAATAACAAATTCGACGCATACTGTATTCGCCTCTGTCGTCATTCCAGTCTATCTGTATGTCCAACTCTCCATTCATCCCCTCTTCCTTCCAAGCACTATGCAAAAAACAAAAACAAACTCCGTGGCCTGCAGTCCGCAAGCGAACTATACTGACCGAGCAACCGCCGCTTGTCGGCGAAGTTAGTGCCAACTTTTGCGGATAGAGGGTGTCGCGTGGTCAGCGCAACAGATCCCCACGGCTGTTAAGCTCGGTTTTCTAGACCAGATTCCAAGCACTATATGTAGGTAAAATCATTCGGCACTGTAAAACAAGAGCCCGCAGATGAATAAATTACGAATTAACTACACGAGCATGTACATCCCTCACTTTGCCTTTGATTGTGCCTATGATCAAAAGTTGCCAACTTCTAATTCATTATGAATCCGATTTCGCCGATATACCTTAATGCAATGTGTCTCCTGTACAACACATTCAGAGTCAGAGTACCAACATGGGAACGTGCAACGAATATTTTAAAAGAAAAAGAAAAAAAAACATGTGCCCCGGAATACCGAAATATTACATCTGAATGTCAGGCAAAGGTAAAGTTATCCTGGCTTCAGCACCACACCACGAAAACGAGGAAACGAGGATACAGCTCAACGCGTTCTTTCTTAGCAGAAGATGGAAATGGGTTAACAGCTTCATGTTTCGGCCGTCTTAACTCTGGTAATACTGAATAGGCAGGTTAGTGGTTCCAAGGCTGGTATGGATATGGTAAAGAAGACAAAATTCCCTACCCCTGACTGGGTTTGAATCCTAGCCATCCATACAATAGCCAGTCACTTTACGGGCTGAGCCACAGGCCTACCAACCCACCACATTCTATAAGTTGCTATCTTGTCCACGTTACCTACCGCACTACCTCTGGCAACTGGATGACAGTCACTGACAAATGTGCACGATGATTCAAGATTTGTCTTCCATATTTCAACATGTCTTCTACGGATGGCGATGACCATCACGCTGAAGTTACACTTCGTACTAGACGCTATGGTTCGGCAAGACTGTGCATTAGTGTGCGTTTCATGACAATTTGATGATGCAATGTAATAGTCTGTATAATATCTACAGATCATTGTCTAGATCGGCCTCCTTTCTTGTTCCTTCGGCTGTGGCCAGATCCTGCTCGTTTCTCCCTAGTCATCGAATCAAGAATCATCTTTCCGTAAACCATCTCTCTACGGAAGGGGCACTCGGTAGCGTAGTTGGTTGAAGCACTATGCTATCAGCCGGAAGGTCGCGGGTTCAATCCCGATAAAGTTATTGAATTTTTCAATTGACCTAATACTTCCAGCAGCAATATGGGCCCTGGGGTCGACTCGGCCTCTAACATAAATGAGTACCAAGAATCTTCCTGGGGGTAAAGGGCGGCCGGCGCGTAAGGCTGACAATCTCATCGCCATCTGTGAGCCGATTGTCTAGAAAATGTGGGAACCTCGACGTCTCACAGTCCTATGGGCCTCCACGGTCCGTTAAGGGATAACTTTACTTTTGTATCTCTCTATGGAGGTCATAAAATGAAATGATTTTACTGGCATTCTGAAATAACGGCACATTACGTGTCGAAGAGTATGCTGAACGCATAACAATGGGATCGTGATTTCCTGCATGTCGCGAAATATGTACTGGCAATTATAACCTTCTGAGTCTCCATGTTAACCTTCAACTGAGACACGTAAAAAGAGGACACTTCTCGATAGTCTCTTACTTAACATCAGTCTTCCATACTCTTAGTGATTCCAAACGCAACTGTTTTTGGATTAGTTCTTCGGTTTTCACTCCAGGGGATTCCATGCGCCCATGATCAGCGATCTTTACGCCACAGTGCAGTTCACACACATCCAGCCATGAGACTTACAGCAACGCTAAAGGCCGCGCCATAGCTCAAGCGGTTACTCGCTGGCTTCCCACCGCGGCGGCCCGGGTTCGATTCCGGGTCTGGTCAAGTGGGATTTGTGGTGGACAAAATGGCGCTGGGGCAGGTTTTTCTCCGAGTACTTCGGTTTCCCCTGCCAGTCTTCATTCCACCAAATTTCTCCATCATCATATTCACTCGGGGCAGGCTAGAATAGGCCAATCAGTGGTCGCCGTGCCGAGTGGACCCAGTTGGACTCCACCCTCCACTAACCGAATTAAAAAAAAAAGTATTACAAATAATATCTAATTTCGGAGGAGGTTCGGAGAGTTTATCAACACAACTCCACTTCGTTTACACAAATTCGCACACTAGCCACGATGCTGATAACTTAAGTGCCTCCATCACTAAAATCCAACCTCTCTTAACTGAATTGAACTAGAAAAACATATTTCTCGTGTCACAGAATTGAACCTGAAAACTCATATCCTCTTAAACGGGACACTTCGTGGACACAAATCTCAAAGGTCAGTAGCGTAACGAAAAGTTAGAGGACTACAATCATTTCTCAAACCAAGTGGGTTCCTTGTCGCTGAGGTAAGAAGTGTCCTCAGGTTGCAGATAAAGGAAACGATTTACTGACATGGAGGCTACGCCATAGCTCAAGCGGCTAGACGCTGGCTTCCCACCGCGGTGGCCCGGGTTCGATCCCGGGGTCTGGTCAAGTGGGATTTGTGGCGGACAAAGTGGCGCTGGAGCGGGTTTTCTCCGAGAACTTCGGTTTCCCCTGCCAATCTTCATTCCACCAATTGCTCCACAATCACCCTCGCCTATCATCTGGGGCTGGTACAACAGGCCAGAAGTAGCCGCAGTACAAGGGACTTAGTCCCAACCCACAAACAATTAAAAAATTATTGACTTGGAGGAAGGGGTCAACGTACTGAATAAGCGATCATGGACCACCGACAATGGGTGGTCTTCCGTCTTTTGGGCAAACCCCACATCATGAAATGTTACGTACAGCCTCAAGGTTTGACGGAGAATTCAGTGGCAGGCTTTTGCGAACATGGTAATGAACTTATTAACCATAAGATCGACTATCAGATTTTTAAGAAGGATTCTGTTCCATGGATCTGGTTATTTATACAATGTAAATTACTAATCTTTTAAGGATGGAATAATATCATCTTAATCCCTTCTAGCGGGGGAAAAATAAACGTTTTGCGAATAGCACTATGCCACATAGCCTTGACGTTCCCGCACCAGTACTAGTATGTTGCGACCAATAATTCCCCTCTGGTCGGGAGAAACTTTACTGGCAAGAATTCTCAGCAAAGAGAGCGGGTAGTCTCGCTATACCGACCATTAGTCTCCGAAGGCTTACCAAGTGGAGAAAGAGAAAACTACAATGAAAAACTCTTTCTAGTCATCTTGAGAGCTGCGCTGCTAATGCATGTAGGAAGCGCAGGAATAAAAAGTCACACACTCGAGACTTCGTCACAAGACAGATGTCAGTACCAGGATTTTCAGGGCCACGAACAACACATGAGAATTATATTTTAGCACAAGATTTCGGT
Source organism: Cryptotermes secundus (assembly GCF_002891405.2). Lineage (NCBI taxonomy): Eukaryota > Metazoa > Arthropoda > Insecta > Blattodea > Kalotermitidae > Cryptotermes > Cryptotermes secundus. The sequence continues at coordinate 1,287,983 of NW_019724586.1, read as the reverse complement.
TGAAGAAACCACAAAGCAAGACTCAGTCTGGGATAGTAAGGTATCCCTGTAACAGACCGTGGAGGCCCATAGGGTTGTGAGATGTTGAGGTTCCCACATTTTCTAGACAATCGGCTCATAGATGGTGGTAAGGTTGTCAGCCTTACGAGCCGGCGGCCTTTTACCCCCACGAACATTCCAAGAATAACCCTGCTACTCATTTCTGTTAGAGGCTTAGTCGACCCCAGGACCATAGTGCGGCTGGAAGGATTAGGTCAATTGAAAAAATCCAACGACTGATCGGATCTTGAACCCGCAATCTTCCGGCTTGTAGCATAGTGCCTCAACCAACTACGCTACCGCCCCCCCCCATTACAGGGATAGCTTTACTTTTATTTTCAGTGTGCATGGAAGGATAAAATTAATACAGAGCTTAGGAAATCCGATTATTACGTTGCATTGACGTAACGCACCAGAGGGTCAAGGACAAGCTTTTTTAAAACACGGTAATCTATCTCCAGATTCCGTAATATGAAGGAATTTATTGATCAGTTGCTCAAGGAAGAACCTATATCATAGAGTTATGACGAAATCACGATGAATACGGAAAGAACGTTAAGGCATGCCATTGAAACAGAGACAAAAACTTCTGTCCTATTATTGATCGTCACTCGGAATTTCCCGAAAGCGGGGTTCACGCGATGTCTGCTTAAAAAATACATGCTGTCGGGAAGTCAGCAAAACAACGCAGCATATAAACGCAGGCGCAAGCATCGAACTTAAGTACCATTAGGACTGTGACTGGTGGTTATTTCTGACGAGTTGGGTTCAGAATCTCTCAGCTCCTTCCTTACAACAGTCGGTTCACTGTACACCGGTTACACTTGATGACTCGTGGACGATGTACTGTTAGGAGTAGCCAGAACTGCAACTGTTTCTGTGGGATTAATGGCAGCTGTATTAAGGAAAACATCAGGCTGAAGAAGACTTCACAGATTAAAACTGCAGTCTTCAGTCTCGTTATGTCTGAACACTTGTGCTTCTCAAATCAATATACGTAGTGGAACACCATAAAATACTTTAATATCTTCCTTATGGCACGCCAAAACATATACTCGTATGTACAGTACATTTGTGTGTATGTATGTATGTATGTTGCGTGTATGTAGGCACACAAGAGTGCATAAACCACATTCACATCATTCTTCATAGTTCGTTATGCGTTTCATCTATATAATTAATTCGGAAATACCTTTCTCTCTATGGCTCTACAGCCCTTTTTGTTGGACCTTGGACACTTTTTCAGTTTCTTCATCTTTCACAAAGCCGGTAGGACTCCTCGAACAGGGGATCAGCCCGTCGCAAGGCCGCTACCTACACAAAGGAGAGCACTAACAGAATAAACGCACACTGATATTCATGCCTTAGACCGCGCGGCCACTGTGATGGGCAATTCTGAAATATAGTCATGAAAAAAGAAGCAGTAGTTTCAAGTGGCTGTATTTCTATATAGGCCTAATATAAATATAGCATTGGTTCTAATATCGCGACAGTAATAAAGCATGGGAGGTTTTATTTACGTGGAAAAAAAAAATATATTCAATATGTGGCCCTTGTATATCCAATAACTTTTGCAGGAAAATGAGACATTTTTCATAACTGCAGCCAGTATTCCTGATGCTTTCTACAGCAGTTGTCATTTTTTTACTTCCGTTCTCCAACGTTCTAGGGGGTACAGAGAACTGATACTGGACTCCGACGTGTCACGTGTTCTGTGACACCAAATTAATTTGCAGTGCAACTACCGCGTCGCCTTTTATCGTCCCATATATTACAGCCCACAGAAATATTTAACGCATTCAACAATATTTTAGAAAAGCGTAACAGGCCCTAATGACACAACCAGACATGGGTATTCTAATGAACCACAGTGTGTAACAAATGTATCTATCTATTCCTGTTGCTCCAACTTGGAGCACAGGGCATCCGTGAAATGCTTCGTTTCACTTCAGTCAGTCGGTAGGACTCCTTGGACAGGGGATCAGCCAGACGCAAGGCCGCTACCTATAAAGGCCAACATAAACAGAATAAACGCAAACATCTATGATTTGAATTGGATTCGAACTCACGATTCCACCTTTCGGGCGATTGAAGACATTTCATGCCTTAGACCGCGCGGCCACTGTGACCGGCGTAGCAACTGTATAGAGATATGAAAAGCGTCAATGCTGCATCAGTTTAAAGAAAATAAGCAACAGCACAGGTCGATGACACAATAAAACAAAACCGAAAGATATCTCATTTCTACTGCCACACTTAGTGGACTAGTGTAGAATGTGTAGAAAGCCATTTTAATTCAAACGTCGGAACACACAATGCGGCACAGTGAGACAGAAACACTTTTCCAGCTCCATGTAACCGTGAAACGGAGTACGAGTCATCACAAACACTCAAGTATTTGTCCCTACAAATTTTCGAACGAAGAAGTGTACCTGATACGACCTACATGTAGAATTCCATTAAAAACACTAACCCCCTGACACCCCTAATATATTGTGACGTGTTGCGCTATTGATGACGCCCTTCCCTCCCCGCCAGCCGTGACGTGCCGAGCGGAGCCGAAGTGAGCCGAGTCCCAGCACGCTGGTTGCTAGCCAAAGCGAGTAAACAGCGGTGACGTAACACGGGACGCCGCAGTTGCTAGGCAGCCGTATACAACTCCCGACAGCGTTGCTAGACTATCGGCAAACACGGCGTCAGACGACAGTGGTGCCTATTACGTAACTGTTTTCCCGTTATCCGGCTGAGGGTTTATAAGGGAACTACACAGCCGCCGAAGACAGTTAAGTGTATCAGTCGCCGAAGTGAGTTCTCAAGGCAGCAGCCTACGAAGTTGAGTTGGAATCTAGCCAGTGGAGAGTTACGAGTTAGCCAGGAAGTCAGTCAACCAGTCAGTTCTAGTCTAGCATTTGCAGGCTAGTATTTGTAATACTGCAGATAGCAGTAGTTGTGAATCTGTAAATTGTGTGACTGTAAGAGCGAATGTGAAATAAAATTCGCTATTTCCAGCACGGCGTGAAGTTACTTGTCGCGTTATACATATATATATATTGTCGCGTATTGGCCGTATATCGTGACAAATAACTTCTCGATGTATTTGATGTAGCGAATTTTATTTCACATTCGCACTTACAATCACCCAAATTACAGATTTACGATTACTGCTATCTGCAGTATCACAATTAGTACACTCCAAATGCCACAATACAACTGACTGGTTGCTGGCTAACTCGGAACTAACGTAGCTCGAGGACTGACTCGTAGGTAGCTCCAGGACTGACTGTGAATAGGCTTCGCTGCACCTCATGTAGCCTCGATCGGACAATACGGAAAACGGCCACGTAATAGGCACCCTTGTTGCCTGGCGCTGTTGCTAGTAACGCTAGCGGAAGTAACCGCTGTTACTACCGTCGTTTCTCGCAATCACTGTTTACCCGCGGTACCCTTGGTGACGTCATCGCTGTTGACTCGCGTTGCCTAGCGACCAGGATGCTAGGACTCGGCTAGCATCGGCTCGCTTCGGCTTCGCTCGGCGCATCACGGCTGGCGGGGGTGGGGGAGGGGCGTCATCCATAGCTCAGCATGTCACAATATAATTACTCCAGCGCATATCAGCACACAGCATGTAATTTCAGCGGGAAATACGGTCTGTGAGCGGGAACGAATCTTGAATATTTTTATATTACAAAAATTCAGAATGTAGTGCAAATTTTTTATTTATATACTTAAATCCTTCCCAGGATAGCTACGAGCTGGATGGGGTTCGATTCCCGGAAGGGATAGAGACATTTCTCTTTCCATCAGCCTAATGCTGTGTCACAGAAGCTTCGGAGCCTTGAGCGGACCACTTAGCTTACTTCAAGAGCCCAGCTCTAGAATGCATAAAGCTTTATATCTATCTCCTCTATAGGCATGCAAGACGTGGCATTTGCGCACAGAAAGAACTTTTCCCTTTACATAAATTCTATTTCTTTTCGTGTAATGCCAATATGTCAGGGAAATGTATGTACCACCAGTCCCCATCTCCAAAATATGAAACACACACATAGACGTATAAAGGTAAAGGTATCCCTGTAACAGGCTGTGGAGGCCCATAGGGTTGTGAGACGTCGAGGCTCCCGCATTTTCTGTAGACAGTCTGTTCACAGATGGCCTAAAGGCGCGTCCACATTACTCGTGCTCGTGCTCGCCAGGCTTGTGCTCGTCGGGAGACTCGTCTGGCTTTTACTTGTGCTCGTAAATCTTTGTCCACACTACTTCGGATGCTCGCCAGGCTTCGGCGTGTGAGGATCCGTATATTTACTCGTAGTGTGTATAGGCTGTAGTCGTGTTTTAATTTATTGGCTATAGTTTTTAAATTAAAAATTTTAAATTTACTTGTGTCGTGACTTGTCATATCGTCCACATTATTCGCGAGCATAGCGAATCACACGAGCACGAGTAATGTGGACGCGCCTTAAGGTTGTCAGCCTTACGAGCCGGCCTCCCTTCAATGCCCCAGGAAGATTCCACGAACGCATTTCCGTTAGAGGCTGAGTCAACCCCAGGGCCAGAGTGCGGGTGGAAGGAATAGGTAAATTAAAAATCGAATGATCTCATCGAGAATCAAACCCGCGACCTTCCGGCTTGTAACATGGTGCCTCAACCAACTACGCTACAGCGTGCCCCCACAGACATATCATCATCATCATCAGTAATCTGTCAGACGACAGGTCCACAGTCTCTTCCAAAACAGTTTCTCCACTTAATGCGATCTTCTGTTTTTGAAAAGAGACTATCCAGGAAAAGTGATAATGTGGTAGTTTTTCCATTTGCTTTCCACATCGCAGTACAACAGCCGTTCAAACCACTCTGGTCACGCCTGTTGCTATACGAACTTGAACCATCTCGAGCATCATTTGCTCTGTGCTTCAAGTCGCTGCTGATGACGCTGCCTACCCTTTGACCTGTCCAGCCCTGCCAGTAGCTACGCTACCGCTGGTATAGCTCTCAGGGTCCTTGGCATACTCAAACCCCCTCACCACGATAAGGTGAAGACACCAAGGAAGGGGCACAGACATATATAAATGATAAATTTATGTGTTTACATTGACCAGAAAATTACAGATTATGTCTTTCTTCGGTTGATATATTATTTAACACAGCCTTGTCACCTCAACAGATTACATAAGATATGGCCGTGAACTATGTTTTCAGACGAATGTGGAAATAGTGATGGTGTTCTAGAAATATTAAAGTGCATTCCGGCATCTTCTTAAATGATCCGAACAAAACTACGAATAAATCTCAATTAGAACAGCCATCTCCCCGCTGAGACTCAAACCCGGGACATTTCGAACACAAACCAGCAGTNAACTACGAATAAATCTCAATTAGAACAGCCATCTCCCCGCTGAGACATTTCGAACACAAACCAGCAGGCCCAATCACCATCAAACCATGAACATAGATTATTACTTGTTATGGAATGATTATGAATAAAATTATGAATCCTACTCCACAGGTTTCGAAGAGACATGGTGATCATACATTTTTAACTACCAAAGAACTGAAGAGTCAGGATTTGTTGCAGGAAAATCAGTATTCCCATAAGAATGTTGTGCTGCACTACTGGCAGTTCCTTCTGATCAAACCCCTCTGGCTGTAAACATGGCCGCTATTCTCACTTAGTGCATTTCTACTCAAGTGACGGATTGATGACAACATCCACCGCATCTGTCCCAGAAGGAGATCAATTAATATGGGGGGTAGGATTACTTACTGGACACTGTCACCTAAAAGGACGCCTTTTCAAACTGGGACTGATAGATGACCCAACCTGTGAAAGGTGCCTACAAGAAGACGAATCAGCCACACACATCCTATGTGATTGTGAGGCTATAGCTTATTTAAGATTTCGTCACTAGGGTCAGTCTTTTAAGGAACCAAGTGACTTTTATGACGCCCCCATAAATAAAGTCCTACATTTCATTCGAAGTGTAGGATTAATAAAGGGTTAATCCAAAGCAGAAGCACAATAGATCACTGAGGGTCGCTGTGCGAGGGCCGGTTTTTATGGCATATCCCTTACACATACATACATAAATACACACATGTCCCAGAACAACAAATATTTTCACACACGAACACAACGAGTCACGACGATGATAATGATGGTGATGAATATGATAATGGTAGTGACAAAGAGAGAAGAGAAGAAGAGACAAAGACGGAAAACGGTAAGAAAAAAGAATGCCTATCACAAGATCATATGCCTAAATAATTGATCAGGACGAAGAGATACATCGTAGTCTATCATTACGTAACGGCATTCGCTTTGAAGAAACTCAGGTCATTGAGCCAGGAAACGATCCACAGATCTTTCAAATGCGAGTCAGACGCACAAAGTACTGGACTGACCTGGTTCGTGTCATGTTAAGTACTACGAGTAATAGGACTGCAGGCTTGCAAGAACTTCAGCGGCTGAAGAAACGGCTTGCAGCCCTACTTCATGATGTCGCTTACAGACATCGTAGTTGTTATGCCTGCAAGTTTCAGTGTAATTAATCATTTATGTACTGCTTGTATTTATGCTGAATTAAAACAATGTGTCCTATGCCAGTAGCTTCTAGCTTACTTTCATGAAAATATGTTTCTGCATGTTGGTTATGACAAGAGATGCCAACAGAAAAACTAACAGAATTGTCACGGGCTCCTAAACCATGTCTAAAGCATCATAAAGCTTGGTCATCGTCATGTAGTGACGCTATTTTCGCAATACGATGCGGATCAAATCACCATATCAGAGGTCTCGCTTAAAGCCGAGTATCGATTGCGCGCGGCTGCCGCACGAGGCAATGTTCGTTGCTTTGCCTCGCAAAGTCGATACCATGTTGCCGCGCGCGGATCTGGCGCGTGTCGAGCCAAATCGGAGCGGTTCTTCGTCCCGCGGCAAAGGGATTTCAGTGTGCTGTGCTCTTTCAGTTGAGACGGTCTTGTGCCGTTCCAAGAACTGAGGAACAGCGTCGATCAACGACCTCACGCGGCTGCCGCGCTTCGATGCTGGATATGAACACGGTAAACAAACCAACGAGCTTGCCGCGTAAGAACAGCTGCAGCCGCGCGCAACTGATACCCAGTCTAACACGTAAGATTTCTCTTCCGCATGATTGCCTACTCAAGATATGACGTACCCTCAATGTTGTTTAAGACAGACAAAACTCACTTCAGGGCTGAGAGCGGTATTATCTGGCCTACTGTAAATATGCATAACAAATATACTTTTCAGTAGTGCAGATAAGAAGAGAAGACGAAACTTGAGAAGTGACCTAACCTTAACACCATAACCACTAAATTCAACTAAAAAACTACGCAAAGAAGTCAGCGTTTGTAAAAGCAATCTTATTACATGTTCCACGACCTCATTCTTTTCTCCGGTTCTGTTCTGCACTTCGTAAAATCATCAAGAACTCCTTTTTTGTTCCAACGTTCTTAGCATCCTAACACGGTCTTTATTAAACGCACAAATACATGCAACATATATTCAGTATCTCGTTCGTTAACACTAGGTTCATAAATTCGCCGAAGTTATGTTTCTACAACGTACTTAACCACAGCACATTGCCGGTAGTGTCTTATATCATGACGCAAACAAGGAAAACTAATACAATACTTTCTTATAACTTCATGTACACAGCCGAAAGCACATATACCGTGTGTACGTAACAACTGCAGCGAAAGGGGTCATGTGTGTCTACTCCTCGGTTTATTTAGCGTCGTCTTTTCCACCTGCATAGGTCATGCAGCGTTGAGTGGGAAGATAGCTGGTATGATCAATTGGACATTGTGCGGATTAAAGAGATCGTGCCATGTTTGGTCCTGTGGGAGTATTTACGCCGATTATATTGGCCGCGCGGTCTAAGGCATGAACCGCCTTCTACCGCTCGAGCGCTGGGATCGTAGGTTCGAATCCCACTATAGGCGTGGATGTCTGTGTGCATTTATTCTGTGTTTGTGTTCTGTATGTAGGTAGCGGCCTTGCGACGAGCTGATCCCCCGTCCAAGGAGCCCTACCGACTGTGTATAGCATTAAGAAGCTGAAAATGCGGGCAAGGTCACATGGGCTGTAGAGCCATAGATAGATAGGGAGTATTTACATGGAAAAACTGACGAGAAACATGAAAGACATAAAAATCTAGTAATGCGACTCATATTCGAACGAGCACCTCCAGCATACAAGAACCTCGTGCAAGAACCCTGATGACCTTGAAGCTATACCAGCCTTTTCGTTTTACGTGTGCGCGAGCATGCGCGTTTACATTACGTTACATCAGCTCGGATGTAAGGAGTGGGACGAAACCACCACGAACCAAACGAAGTGTTTTGTATTTCATCAGTCCTCCCAGATACGTGAAATAATGACGATTTGGGGAGCTACTGAAATTATTCTTTTCCAACCGAACATATGTTGTCGGTACCCGCCCAAGTACAGTAAATGCTCGTTACAACGGAATAATGGGGGGGGGGGATAACTGAGTGAAGGGGCATTCAAGGAAGTACACCATAGGATACATAGTCAATAGACGCAATAAACATAGAAACACACAATACGACTACATTAAAGTATTTATAGTGGGGTTATTTTTTATTTTAACTAGTTTTCTAATTACCAAATATCCAAATTACCCTCAACATCTTTATAATTTCACAACTGTACACAGCCACATTTTGGCCGTTATAAGGAGGGTTTACTGCATTACTGTAGCGTTTTCTTGGAGAGACTGAGAAAATTTACGTGAAACCTCAGTCAAGAGCAGATTCTTTTTTTGGTCAAGAGTCGAAATTTGGATCTTCCGAATACAAATGATAACCATTCATCTGCGACGTTCGGTGAATGACATATTTGTGCTGTACCTTGAAACAGACCACGACCGCTACCTCTGAATGCTTTCCAATTCACGGCACATAAATGTTCTTTCTTTTCATTCAGTGCCAGAGCTGTCGCAGCGTCGTTAAATAACGGCGGAATTGAAGCAGAAAATATATCCACTTACACCGTTATACAAGCCTATATGAAGGAAGGGAAACTGCTCGATTAGGAGAAGACCCGCGGTAACAGATGGACCGGTGGGCACTGCGAGACAACTCGTTAAACGGCAACCTTGCGTTCGAAACCAAAGGAACATTACAAGACAAAGATAAATTTGGACACAACAGAAGGTTGGACTCCAGTTCCTCTTCATCACACCTTCCGAACCGGCTCATCCAGCATCCAATTCAGNCCCAGCACATCACGGGATTTGGAATTTAGTTTCGTGTTCACAAGACTCCATTATTCTTCCCTATCATTAGCCAGATTAATCCAGTAAGACCCTCCATTCCTCATTCCTTCTAATCCATTTTAATATAAGTCTTCTATCTAGGTATTCCAAGGGTTTCTTGGAAGGTGCTGCTTCCACATCCTATCACCACAGCTACTGCTCTCCGCAGCTATTCAACTGCTCTGAAGATGGAGGCGCTACGTTCCTCCGAAACGTCGGCCAAAACGAAGAATACACGGTGCCTAAACCCAGAAGACAACTTTCTTCGTCATAACACCTAGTTTGCAAGTATAGTAAATACAGATTTTTTTTTCCCCTTGGCACTACAGCCCCAGTGGGCCTAGGCCTCCCTCCATGAACTTCTCCGTTCACTTCGGTTTTTCTAGATCTTACACATTGGTAGGACTCCTTGGGTGGGTGATCAGCTTGTCGCAAGGCTTCTACCTGTACACAAACAAAGAAAAACGCACACACAAACTAAACATCCATGCCCTGAGTGGGATTCGAATCCATGATCCCGGTTTCCAAGCGAGCGAAGAGAGTACATGCCTTAGACCGCTCGGCTACCGTGACCGGCTGTAAATACAGATTAGGTCCCCAAAACTTGCATTTCCATAACAATCTCGGTTTAAATTTTATTTATTTACTTGTATGTAGCTGCAGTATTTTTGTACAATATGCATAAGAATGGGAAAACGGGTGAACGGTCGCATCTCAACACCGTCGAGGGCAGGGTTAAATTTTGTAACAGCCACTTCAGGCCCGCGGACAGTATTATGCTCACCCGTGCATTAGACTAACGTTGCCTTCAGAAGGTTACGGGTTCATCTCCCGTCTCCTTTTAAAACATAGAACGATATGAAAATATGAATTATAATGAAATTTAGTTCAAGATATTTGAACGAAGTAGATCATAGTACATAATAAACATTGGACTGACCACAGTGACCGAGCGGTCTGAGGCATGAAATGTCTTCCCCCGCTCAAACACTTGGATCGTGGGTTCGAATCCCACTCAAGACATGGATGTTTGTCTGCGTTTATTCTGTGTTTGTGAGCAAGTAGCGGCCTTGCGACGGGCTGATCACTAGTCCAGTGAGTTCTACCGACTGTCTAAGATTAACGAACTGAAGTGAAACGAAGCATTTCGCGGATGCCCTATGCTCCAAGTGGGAACAACAGGAATAAATTACAAATGATAAAACACNTTTTAAAATAAATAAATATACAATATTTGTAATATACACTTTATACAAAATCCAAATTTCTTACAACTACAGCAACTGTCCTTGATGCATTAAAGTTCTTTTTAAAACTTTTTGTTATTTAAGTTAAAATTCTTTAACCGAATTGGTTCGTGTCCCTTGTCCTTTCGTTTTTCTTGACGGGGTCGAACTTGTGCCGCCTGTCTTTCTTGAGAAGGTAATTCTTGTTGTCGCCCTATGTTTGTTCGAAGCGTGCTGTGTTGTTTTTACACAGCACATAGGACGACAACAAGAACTACCTTCCCAAGAAAGACAAGCGGCACAAGTTCGGTCCCGTCAAGAAAAATGAAAGGACAAGGGGCACGAACCAATTCGGTTAAAGAATTTTAACTTAAATAACAGAAAGTTAAAAAAAACTTTAATGCATCAAGGACAGTTGCTGTAGTTGTAAGAAATTTGGATTTTTTATAAGGCGTATATTACAAATATTGTATATTTATGTATTTTAAAAATCAAAACACCCAATGTAATAGTAGTTTCTAAAAGTATTGATGTTCCCTCTGATGATGGTCTATAGGGACCGAAACATGTTAGGGTGCTAAGAAGTGAAGTAGTAAAAGCTTCAACAGTCACACTGAACGGAACTGTTTTAGCATTTGTAATATTGTTAGTGTGACGGACCAGAATGAAACAAATCAAAAACAGGAATAAAGACAGATATATAGAAACCTAGGATTCTATATTCGCTACTCTCCGTGACAAAGTGATGCATGCTTTGTCGCCAGACAACCTTCACTGTGAAAATTAAACAAACTAGTTTGTTGACTGGCAAATAAAGTTATAAATAAGAAAGGTAGTTGAGGCTGGAAAGGCAATTACGTTCCACTCTGTCTGCTTTTCGTGAAGAGAATATACCACATGAATTTCATAATATTTACTGAAATACTAATCCCTAAATAACGAATAAGCCAACATTTCACTAGAAGTTTGTTACACATCTTGCTTTAAAATTACGTGCACAAAAAAAGAACTGATTCCGATATGTGGTCAATGAGCGTTAAAAATTTTGCTGAGTCGGAAAGGCACATATGGGTATCACGCAAATATATACATAAGCTCTAATTAAGAATCACTGAACAGAATCTCATAACTGTAGCACATGAAACGATAAACAACTCACTACAGCTGGATGCCCCACAACGTAACACTAGTGCCTACAAAACAAGTCAGGTTTCATGCACTGCATACCAAACCAACACTTTCGGGGTTTAGATGCTTTGTGTGTTTTCAGCTGTTCGAACGATATCAGCGTACACTGCAGTTGTTGTCAACCGTCTCAAGCAACTCCCAACACAGAAACTCGGAGTTTACAAGATCCCCTGCACCTATGGCAAAGTGTACATTGGAGAAGTTGGCCATCACCTATCCACATGGATATCGGAACGCGTCAGAACCAAACGACCCGATGAAGTCCAATATTCTGCAGAGGACATGACAGCATCAAATTCGACAAAAACATCCACATTTTCCGTTCCTGTGGCATCAGGGAAGCCATTCAAACAGTTACACATACCCACAACTTTAACCGCCGAAAGAGATGCAAACTGAGTGAAGTCAGTTCTCAAATCTTTTTCTTCTTAGCTGCTGGATTCATGGCGCTCCCACACTCCAACGCTTACTTCCTCTGCGAGACCCATATAACAGCCGCATCTGTATAATGAAACGTTGAAACAACTTCAACACACGACGAGGACAAATCCTGAAAGCCGAAATTCAAAATTAAACAAAGTCGCGGAAACTTGAGGACGTTACACCAGTTGTGGTAGTTCTCCAGAACGCTGCAGACAAGCCCATTTGGCTGGCCAGTATCGCAATATCTTTCGGGGCAATCCAACGCAGTAATCAATACAGCTGAAGTTTTAACATTTGACTTACATCAACACCAATCACTGAACAAAATCCAGAGCCGGTTCTATCCACCTCCGGCCCTTATAACCAGTATGTTATCCCCGTAACCATTTTAAGTTTACACTTACCGAGGGGTTTCCCTACAAGCATTCTGCGTTTAATTTTTTCCGACTTATATGTTCAACCCATTTAATCTCACATATTTCAACAGCCTAATAATATATATATATATATATATATATCGAACTTCGTGATCTCGCGTGTTTTAACGCAGAATACAAGTCTTATTTGACCTTTCTTCGTCCCCTGAATCGAGAACCAAAAAGCTGGAGTCTGTAGGCCTACATGCAGAGATAACGGTTCCAACTGGCAACATTGTACTAAAGAAGGTTAAGAGGTGGTGGGTATGGAGGGGAACTTAACGTAACCATTTAGTCAGCAAGTTGGCCTAGCTTTCACCAAACAACAGAGTCTGACTCAGCTGCGTGACATAGAGCAGGAAATATTCCTGATGAATATGAAAATGTTAGCGATACAAATCAACATAAAATTTCGTATAAAAAATTATAGTAACACACCTACTTCGCACTCAGGTAGTCTTGGGTTCGAAAATAAGCCTGAAGAATGACAATTGTGACAGGTTTTCCTTGGGCTTCTTCGCCCCCATGCATATTCCGTAATAATATATTCAAATCGGCCGCAACCGTTTCCAAACCCATTCCAATTTATTAAAAACAATCAGCCCATCTATCATTCGAAAAGATATAAATTATACAGCTGAAATAAATCAGCGTCAAATAACCGATGAATCAAAGCATTGCGAAACTTCTCTGGACCTTAATCGTTGAAGCGGCACTTGCCTAATTAAATCACTAAGTGATACAATCCATGGTATAGGTTTCTTCCATGGGCAGTCCACTGATAACGGACTGCCAGTAAATAGCACGATTTGAGGTTCTCACAGCGGTGGTTATGAAGAGTTCTGTCTTCTGGAGTTTAACAACGCGTAGTCCACTAACAGTAAATCGACGTTTTCGAGCAACATGTCGCCTCCGTCTTCAGGGTGGAAGGATAAGCCAAGCAAGAAACCAGCATGAAGCAGACGCCATGCAAAGCCGCTCAGCTTGGCTTATTCTTCCACCCTGGGGATGGAGGCGATATGTTCCTCCGAACTTTCACTTCACTGTCATCGGGTTACACGGCGTTACTTTCCAGAAGACGTTAGTCTGTCAACAGTTTCCTTGCTCTCACGGGCCGGCGGTTTCATCGTCTGAAGATGGATTCAGCCAATTGTGAGAGATAGGACTTCAAAAGCAAGCACGACAAGATTAAGAAAAATTTTATAATTTCGTTCGTATGTCGAGCGAATCTTTCGACGAACTGTTGCTGGTCGGGCATGGGCCTCAATCCTGCTCTCCAGCATTCTGTCAGGAAAAGGTGGAATTAAATAGAAAACTGCCAGTAAATGTTTGTATGCTTTTCGTATTGTATGTAAACAGTGTTAAATATTTAATAATAAAGAACTTCATTCAATTACATATACATATTTTAATTTATATGAGATCTAATACAGGAATACTTACCATTGATTCATTCGCCGCGTCAGAAACTGCTGAGAATGTATTCAATCTATGGAGCAACAGCGCGCACGAAGTCTTAAAACCGGTCGCTGCACCGCCTGCAGACAGGCCGAGTCTGAAAATCTACCGCCTGTTTGCGAGCACCGCCTTGTCTGTTTTATCCCATCTGATGCATTAGAACTACGCGCCGACTCGGCGAAAACCGCTCCGTGTGTCATAGCCCTTATTATTATTATTATTATTACATTATCGGGTGCCGATTGACGACAGAGCAATGAACAATTGGAAATCTGGAGTTTAAATGTTAATATTGAGTGCAGTGTGACAGCTACGTGAAGTAAAATACACCTGATGATGGCCGGTTGCGGCCGAAACATGTAGTGTGAAAGAAGGGGGACAAGAACTACAATAAAGTGTTGCAGTTACGACGGAGTTTGTATTATACATATAGATAATAACAATATTCGGTAAAAAGTACACAATATGAAGCTTTTCATTTTCCATTTCCTTGATACTGCACTTGTCATGTTCAAATATTCTCCTCAGCACCTTGTTCTTAGACGGCCTCCTTCTCTGTTCTCCTCTCAGATCTGTGTCTCTTAGGGTACGGTGTTATCGGACCGCATCATTTAAAGAATGATTTAGACAATTTCGATTTATTCGTCATTTCGAAAAGAACGTTCTGAGCCTCAGTCCCTTATTCTGTGAACGTTATCTAAACGCTTATTCAGAAAAGTTGAATTCCTTTGATAGTGCAACAGAAAACTGCAATTTCTTTTCCAGAAAAAGGACTATGCCAGAAGAAGGCAGAAAAACATATGTGCCTCGAGTGGGATTAGAACTCAAGATTCCCGTATTCGAGAGAAGTAACACTGCGGGAACCTCACAAAAATGATCTGCAATAAGAAGCAAGGATTTCTGGCATGAATTAACAGACTACTTTCTTTTGATATGACAAGGACCTCGTAGAAAAAGAAGAAATTAGGGGGGGACATAGCAAGGGGATCCCATAAGCTTCATAAGCAAAAAAAAAAATGAGGGGGGGACACACAAACGCACTGACAGACAGCAAGGTGATCTAATAATACACACAAGAAATCTTGGAAAGAAGTAATTGCCTACTTAATTTTTTTACGAGTATAGACCGCACAGAAAGCTTGCAGGGCACAGACAGCAAGGCGATATCATAAGCTTCATAAGCTTAAAAAATTAGGCGGAACACACATACAGATGGACAGACACAGGCGGATAATTAGACAGACAGACAGACAGACGAGATGAACTCATAAGCTTCATTTTATTTCTTCAACATAAGGAAAGTAGGCTATAAATTTGAAATATACATTTATTGACATATTAGTAAATTCAAAGAAAAAACAAGTAAAAAGAAACCAAATTTCACAATGGCAAATTAATCAAAAAACGAGCCAAGAAAAATTATGTGTTTTTGGCCAAACAATAACAACAACAAAATCATAAGATACAGAATATGCAAACTGCCAGTTGTTCATACAACACACGGCGAGGGAGTGACGTAATGAAACTGTTTCATACAAAACGACAGATTAGTCATGTGATTATAAATATCGAGCATTGAATTGAGTAAACGTAGCATTTCTCTCATAGCGAATAAATGGCGCTCGTCTTTGACGAACTGTACGTTAACACAGGTGTAAATGTACTCAGGTATAATAATAAAAACAGACTGCATTCGCATTTTTAGAAAAAATAATGGTTGCTGCTGCTGATGATGATGATGACAATCAACAGTAGGCTAACTGTGATTCATATCTTTTAGCCAGCACTGCAGAATGGTAGTCTGACTTTACGGGAGCAGCGCAGGAGAGAGACATCACCACGCAAATTACAAACCGAAGCTTTTCAAATAAAATTGTCATTAACCTGCACATTAGTTAGAAGACAGAGAAAATTAAACACGATTAGGAATCATCTGAAGAAATCACGTACACAAACACAGACAGCATGGCTACGTAAAGAATAATTCAATGACTGGAATCAATGATTACTGCTGTTTCCAAAGCTAGATGGTTTCGGATTCCCAATACAGCCTTAGGACAGCGACAAGGGCTTGCATGATATCTCTGATCAAAACATCTTAAATTCTCATTAACAAGATGATGAACTGGTACTCTGCAAATCCGAAGCAGAGATGAAGCTTGTCTTGCCATTCACGGATTCTCAGTACAGAGACAAATATTCTCCTTCAATTTTTCTTCCAAGCAAAGCAACTGTGCATACATTACATCTCCGCTTACTTCAGTGTTCCACAATGCATTCTTCTAATAGCACTACTGTAACAACAAAATCACTGTAACGGTGACATTTAATTGTTGTGGCCAGTAAGGGATTTAAAAACTTGTACGCTTCTCCAAGTATAATTAGAATGATCAAGTCAAGGAGGATGATATGGGCAGGGAATGTAGCACGAATGGAGAGGAGAAATGAATATAGGACATTGGTGGAAAAGCCAGAAGGAACGAAACCACTGGGAAGACTAAGGCGTAGGTGGCTGGACGATATTAAGATGGATCTCAGAGAGATGAGATGGTATGGATTGGATTGATCTGGCTCAGGATAGGGACCAGTTGACGGCTCTTGTGAACACGGTAATGAACCTTCGGGTTCCATAAAATGCTGGGGGAGGTTCTTGAGTAGCTGCACAATTGGCGACTTCTCAAGAAAGGTTCAGCTCCAAGAGTGAGTGAGTGATTAAGGGGTTTAACAGAGACGTATGGGTATATTTCATGGTCCGAGAAGTGCAGGTACGTGTGAAATACTCGAGCAATCTGTCGGTCCGTTGATGTTCCGCTCCCTGTCGGTGACGCTACGAAGTGTCAACAGACCTTTTCTCGGTCAACTACGGGGCCGTGTCGGCTTCCTCCCACACAGACATTTCATCATTCACAAGAAACCTAGAAAGAATAAGCATATAATTAAGAATACGGAAAGGTTAGGTACGTCTATCTCTTATTTATGTGGACGTTAGTCGCGACAATGTGCAAGTCAGGGCAGGTGTTCACGGACTACCTGTTAATAGAGCTACTCGGGAAGCAGATGTTCCCACTGTGGAAACAAAGAGCAAGAGGAACCAAGCTGACGAAACTTTTATATCCTAAGAATGCAAAGAATTTTGTTTTTCCATTGGTGCATCACAGGTCCGGAGTTACGGACTGGCTCCATCGAGTGGGACCAAATGTGTAGGCTTTTAACTTGAGAATGGAGGCAGAAACCAGTCCCCGAAACGGCGTTATAAATAATAAAAATGGGGCGATAGACAATGTCCAAAATCAATCACTGCATTTCTTTTCTGGTTTTTATTTCCTTCGAAGTCCCTTCAACAGGCAATGGATATGTGTTCATTCAACGTACTGAATCGTTCGTGGACGGTTCCTTCACGTTCGTACGGATGACAAAAGTTACTATGCAGTGGTACGTCTTCAGTATAGCTTATGTTAAATTATATTTTATCTGGGGGGTCATTAATGGTCAAATCTGCATAATTCAATATTTTTTGTCTATTTTAAAGAGTAAATTTCAACTGAAGGTAAATTATTACAAACGGTTAAAATCTTCTTCATGTAAGTGAAATCTGAGTTATATATCTATCACACGCACGTAGCTGATATACCTAAAATAACCAATAACACGAATTTATTTAAGATATTGCCACAACATAGTCACATTAGCCTACAACATTAATGAAAATACTAACTTTCATGGAGCTGAACCTTTCTTGAGAAGTCGCCAGTCACGCAGCTACTCAAGAAATTCCCAATATTTTATGGAACCCAAAGGTTCATTACCGTGTTCACAAGAGCCCTCCACTGGTCCCTATCCTGAGCCAGATCAATCCAGTCCATACCACCCCACCATAGCTCTCTAATATCCGTCTTATTATTATCCTCCCACCTACGTCTAGGTCTTGGTAATGGCTCTTTCTTTATGGCTTTCCCACCAAAATCCTATATGCATTCCTCTTCTCCGCCAATGCGCGTTACATGCCCTGCCCATCTCATCCTCCTTGACTTCATCATTCTAATTATACTTGGCGAGGAGTACAAGTTATAAAGATCCTCATTATGCAGTTTTCTCCAACCTGTTGTCATTTCACCTCTCTTCGGTTCAATATTCTCCTCAACACCCTGTTCTCAAACACCTCAGTCTATGTTCCTCCTTTAATGTCAGAGACCAAGTTTCACACCTATACAGAACCACAGGCAAAACTATAGTTTTCTATATTCTAATTTTTATGTTTCTGGACAGCAGACGAGAAGACAAAAAGTTCTGGACTGAATGGTAGCAAGCATTACGCGGATTCAATGTCTTCTTAATTTCTTCCTCAATCAGATTTTGATTTGTTATCGTCGTTCCCAAATATCTGAACTGTGCCATATTTTCAAAACATCTGTTTCCTCTCTTTATGTCAACGAGTTTGCCCTGCATTTTGGTGACGAGACAGCAACATATACTTAGATTTCTCAGTGTTTACTTCTAGACCAACCTCTTTACTTGTGTCAATTAAAGTTTGTTTTTTTTTCTTTATGGTATCTACATTATCACCCAGTAGATTCACATCATCGGCGTAGGTCAACAGCTGATGTGTCCTATTTAATTTCATTCAAGTTGGTTTTCCTAGCAATTCCTAATGGCATATTCTAAAGCAAAGTTGAAAAGCAACAGCGATAAAGCATCTCCTTTTTCTAGACCTATCTGGAGACGAAAATTAACAGACAAATATTTACCTACACGGACTTTACTATACGTTCCATTTATACACATTTAAATCAGCCTAACTAGTTTCACATGAGAACACAAAAAAACCAAAAATGATCCTCAGAAAATGTGATAAAGGAGGCTCCAGTTCAGAATATGTCCCTTAATTGTGTGCTGTCGTGTTTACTTCGTTCCCTCTAATCAGGTCACTCGGTGGTCCTCCGAGGTCTCTCATGACCGGAAGCATGGTGCCGTTCCTTGATTGATGGTTTCCTGTATTCAGTAGCTAATAGCATTCTCGGCTGGCGGTGCTTAAAAATGATATGGCGAAAGATATACACAGAAGCCCACGCTTTGTACGGTATTTCAGACCCTCGGGCCAGTGGATGAACACATTAACTACTGAAACAAGTTTTTGTATGATCTGGTGTGGACGTAATTGCGCATGTCCGATTCGGCTTTTGTAAGAAACAAGATTACATGCCTTTCTCTTGACATACTAATTTCATGAAGCAGAGTCATTCTTGAGAAGCTAACAGTCGCTTAGCTTTTCAAGAAGTACAAGCCTTTTATGGAACCGGAATAGCCCGCCCTGGGTCCCTATCTTGAGTCAGATAAATACAGTTTACACAATCATGTCTAATTCTTTTCGATTCAGTTTAACATTATATACGCCTATCTATAAGAGTCGGGATAGCGTAGTCGGTATTGTGACTGACTACGGGCTGGACGACCGAGGGTTCGGAGTTCGAGTCCAGGAAGGATCAAGAATTTTCTCTTCCCCACGTCGTCGAGACCGGCTCTGGAGCCCACTCAGCCTCGTATTCAATGGGTACCGGGGCTCTTTCAATGGGGGTAAAGCGGCCGGGGAGTGAAGCTGACCACTCACCTCCAGTAGTGCCGAGGTCAAGAAAATGTGGTTCTATATATACACACCCCCATACGCTTTCATGGCCTAGAGCTTAATTAGTTACGTACAGGTGATAACCTTACCTTTTTTAACCCTTATTTTTTTTCTGTGGCGCTACAACCCCAATTTGGGCCTAGGCCTACCTCCATGAAACTCTCCGTTTCACATCTATTTACTAGATCTTACACATGCGGTAGGACTCCTGGGGCGAGTGATCAGCTTGTCGCAAGGCCTCTACCTGTAGACAAACACAGAAAAACGCACACAAACATCCATGCCCTGAGTGGGATTCGAACCCACGATCTCGGCTTCCGAGCGAGCGAAGACAGTGCATGCCTTAGACTGCTCGGCTACCGTGACCGGCTTTTTAACCCTTATACTCCTACCTATTGCCTTGGTCTCAGAAGTGATTTATTTCTTTTAGGTTCCCAACTAAGATTCTGTGGGCATTTCTCACCTCTCCCGTGTCGGCTACGACCAGTCAATATCATCATTCTCCTTGTTTTAATCACCTTAACCGATATTTGACGAAGAGTACAAGGTCTGCAGGTTCTTCACTATACAATTTTATCCACCCTGTTTTTCCTTCCTCTTTCCTAATATTCAGCACATGTTTAATGCCGTGTTTCATAATCACAAAGCAGTATGTCTAATAGAGTTACACTGCAGAAGGAATATCTGTCGTGGTATTGCGGTAAGTGTACACAATTTCCCGTGCTGCGATTGAGATGCTTCACAAACTGTCTTCTACTTGTATTCTGCAAGGTTTTTATGATTGCAGTGTCAAGGGAAGTCACATTTTTTCCTTATAGAAATCAGAAATTCTGTTTCGAAAAAGATACCACGCGAAGTCCATGGCACAAAGACGTGTTGGAACAGTGAAGGAAAAGCATCATACATTCTTAATGTGGTACTATACAGGTCAGTGACATCTTCAGGCCTGTATTTAGAGGCTGGGTGAGCCCCAAAGCCGACGGGACGTAATATTAGAGAGATGCGTAATCCCTATCCTTACATATCAACAGCATTTGAAATTTATTTAAAACAATTACATACAATCTTGTATGAAATATGATCAAATGTGAGCATTGATATTAACCAAGCTATACTTGTAGACCAGAAGTCCGATACACTCCGCAAGTATCACGGTTTCTCTGTTACTTCGGGTAAATGTTAGGAAACTGCCTAATAACATAATCGACCCGCTCTTCCACCAAGCAGGACAGCCGAGCGGTATATTTTGATAGGCATTAAGAAGTTATCCGGTTAGAATCATGGATGGGGATCAGCTGGGCTGATAAGAGTTTCCCACCACAGACACAAGAAACTGCATGGTCATGTGACAGACGTGCGCAAGGTGGAAATAATTTCAGTTACAAACAGTAAAACAGATGAGGAATGTGAGTGTACTGTAAATATGCAGGAGTATTGAAAACTTAAGTTCTCCTGGTGTATTTTTGTACAGACCCTAACCCCTTTAGGGTTCTCTGTTTTCTTTCTTAACTTCCCTTCCACTCTTTTCTACTACTTGCCACAATCTGAAGGAAAAAGAAGGGTTAAATTTCCCTCATCTGCTACAAGACATCGGCGGGGGCATGCGGTAGCGTAGTCTGTTGAATCACTATGCTACAAGCCGGAAGGTCGCGGGTTCAAGTCCCGATGAGGTCATTGGATTTTTTTCAATTGACCTAATCCTTCCAGCTGCACTATGGCCCTGGGGT
Organism: Cryptotermes secundus; assembly: GCF_002891405.2. Classification (NCBI taxonomy): domain Eukaryota; kingdom Metazoa; phylum Arthropoda; class Insecta; order Blattodea; family Kalotermitidae; genus Cryptotermes; species Cryptotermes secundus. The sequence continues at coordinate 1,266,587 of NW_019724586.1, read as the reverse complement.
CGACTCAGCCTCTAACAGAAATGAGTACCAGGAATTAATTAAATAATTTTTCTAAGCGTGTCCGGCGCGTAAGGCTCACAACCTTAACGCCATCTTTGAGCCGATTGTCTAGATAATGTGGGACCCTCAACGTCTCACAATCCTATGGGCCTTCGCGGCCTGGTACAGGGATAGCTTTACTTTTTTAGTTACTTACTACAAGACATCGGCACGCCTTTCATTTCTAACATGTACCAAAGCACCGAAATTATTCAATTCCCCCATTTGCTACAAGACATCGGTACTCCTTACATTTCTAACATGTACCAAAGCACCGAAATTATTCAATTTCCCCATCTGCTACAAGACATCGATACTCCTTTCATTTCTAACATATACCAAAGCACCGAAATTATTCAATTTCCCCATCTGCTACAAGACATCGGCATTCCTTTCATTTCTAACATGTACCAAAGCACCGAAATTATTCAATTTCCCCATCTGTTTCAAGACATCGGTACTCCTTTCATTTCTAGCATATACCAAAGCACCGAAATTATTCAGTCGCTGTGAACTGTTAATTTCACGCTAAGCAATAACTTTGTTTTTATGGATGCCTAAATTTAGGTAAACTTGTCCCTGTGCTTTAACTAATTAAGCACTAGACCATGAAGGTGTATGGGGGAGTGGATGTATAGGTCCACATTTTCTTGATCTCGGCACTAACTGCAGGCGAGTGGTCAGCTTCACGCCCCAGAAGCTTTATCCTCGGGGAAGAGCCCCCGGTACACATTGGATAGGAAGCTGGGTGGGCCCCAGAGTCGGTTTGGACGACGTGGAGAAGAGAAAATTCTTGACCCTACCGGGACTCGGAAGTCCGACTCCAGCCCGCAGTCAGTCGCTGTACCGACTGCGCCATCCCGCCTCCTAGCTTCGTTTCATTTGCTGATAAAAATAAATATTGACAAGCGACATAACAACCCACCTCTACGACCCATTCTAGGCTAGCCAAATCCAATTTACATCATTATAATCTTGTATTGTAGCACCCTCTTGCATACGGTTCTGATATGTAAATGCGTTTGCATCTTTTATGTAACGCTTATGGAAATGTTCTGAGTTTGTGCGGTTTCTGTTTAACCATCCTCAATGCACTTATTGGCAGTGTACAACATGTTTCGGCAAACACATGGTCATCTTCTGGAATGTAAAGTCGCATTGGTCTGGTTGACAGTTGCCGCCAACGTTTCTGGAGAATGTGCTGCACCCCCCCCCCACCAAATTCAGAGTAGAAGGTGGAGGCAACACTTCTCAAGACACGTAATTATCTATCAGACTACATGGCGCCACATCCCAAAAATGATCGTCACATCCGTGAAAACCTCAGATCTCACATGAAAAATAAACTTCGGCTTTCGTGGTATATGCCCCCTGGGCGACGTCGGTTCGACATAAATTCTCCGACCATGAATCCATCAGACATTTGGAAAGACTTCTTGAACTGGCTCATCTAACGGCCCCTGCCTTAAAGGATTATAAAAACATAACAACAAAGTTGAATTTAACATGAAAAGAGTGTGCAAATGTACAAAATAAAACCCAAAGCATGTGAACGGAATAAAAGTGAATTATATTAGGTAAGGATAATGATTTATTTATCATCATAAATTCGTGGAATAGGCTATAGCCTATACTGTTACGTCTGTTTCCATCTTCGTTTTGGTTTTCCTATACTTCTTCTACCAGACAGGCGATATTTATGGGCTTGAAGTGAAATTTGAAAATCTGTTCCATCCTTTTCAAATACATTTTTCCCATGTGTCTCGATATTCAGATTTTCCTTTTTCCATACAGCGGGATTATGTCAAACTCATTTCGCATATCCGCATTTCTAACTCGATCACTCCTCTGACAGCTGTTACGTATATCCAGTCTCTCAGCATTCAAGTTTCGCTACCAAGGACTGGGACTGCCATAACTTATTGGATTTTAAACGCGTCTCTTTCTTTGTTTTTCTTTTTAACGTTTTTGAACTTACCTCACACTTCCTTCAAAAATTCTTTCTTTCCTTATTAAGTAACGTAAGTAAACTAAAGGTATCCCTGTAACAGGCCGTGGAGGCCCATACGGTTGTAAGATGTTGAGGTTTCCACATTTTCTAGACTATCGGCTCACAGATGGCGGTAAGACTGTCAGCTTTGAGAGCCGGCCGCCCTTTACCCCCAAGAACATTCCAACAATATTCCTGGTACTCATTTCTGTTAGAGGCTGAGTCGACCGCAGGGCCATAGTGTGGCTAGAAGGTTAGGACAACCGAAAAAATCCAATGACCTCATCGGGACTTGAACCCGCGACCTTCCAGCTTGTAGCATAGTGCCTCAACCAACTACGCTACCACGTACCCGATTTATTTCCTTATTAATAACGAAAATGTCAGCGAGCAAAATATATTATTTGTTGAAGATGTAAACGTTCCTATATAGATCATGCATTAGGAGCAGTTACTGATAGATTGTTCTTAAAACACCGGCGAGAAGCAGACACTGAGATGACGCTACCTGCAACGGAGTGCTGAAAGACTCAACAAGCAATTCCTCCGTATTTAGAGTCACATCACGACCAGTAGAGAGGGAGTGACCAGCAGCAGTCAGGCCCTTCCACTTGTCGATAAGCAGGCCACAATTTCAAAAGACGCGGTCTTAGAAAAACAAAAATATGATCATGGGGCCCGACGGGACCATTAACCAAGACTGACTATGCTAGCGAGGACCAGCAGAAGATTTACCTCTCGTGACCGGGCTGACACAATCTGTTAAAGGTCACAAGCCTTCTTCGAATTCCTTCACGTTTAAACGAATCCGGCGATTACCATGATGATAATGATGATGATTAAAAATTTGCTGAAAAACTATCAGCCAGATAATTATTTTCGTAGCCAGAAAAAACATGGATCACTATTTTCTCAGTGATCACTGCGGTCCTAGCCTCCAATATTAATATCGTCCTGTTGTGCTGCTGCTTTTCCTAAACATACACAACCATAAAATAATAGAAGTATAATTAAACGCAGATATAAATCATTGGGACTTTCTAATTATTTTTATCTTTTGCAAACTGGTGGTATGTTATGTATTACCCCAACCAGATACTACATCCAGGACACATCACAGCAGACAATAACCAGCCTCACAGTTCCAACAATAACTGAGAATTCCACCACATAGTAATTCGCACCCAAAACGAACTTCCACGTCAATCAACTTACACTCCATGACTCATTACTTCCAACAGGCACCCACTCGTACATATTCGCATACCACGACGCATCTGCTTTGTACCAGATCCTTCACCAACAAAATATAACACACCTATAACCTTGCAGTCCCTATTATCACATACACTACTTCAAAGAAGCTGAATGACCGGAATATTTGAGCCAGTTGAGATGGCCGTTGCTAAGTAACGGCCGATAAAAGCGTCTCCGCGCCAACGGGCACACACGTAAAAACAGAGAACTGTTGGAAGCGGTGTTTTCTACGCAGTCCGGGCAGAGGCTATAGAGCGACAGCCATCGAGAAGAAGGACAAGCAAACCCGTGTGGAGGCGGGGTCCAATGCCTCCACCGTGACCCTGGGAGTCGTAGTATGCGACGAAAAGGAAAGTCTCAAATCTGAGACAGTAAAATATGGTCGCGAGTACCAAGGGACTCGGACCCGAGAAAGACTGCGCTGGCAAGGCCAGCAGCATATACAAAAGAGAGCCCCGTCCTCTCGTCAGAGAGGACGCCCCACAAAAAACAAGACCGTAAATGTGACAGTAATAAATATCTCGTCATGAGCCCTAGATGGGGCTCAACACCGAGACTTACTGACTGACCGACCGTGAGTCGCAATGTAACCTTGACTTTGTATGCCAAGCATATTCATAAGAGACAGGCCTATCTTCTCGTCAGAGTGGCTGTTATATAAGGGCTATTACCGCAAGGGTTCAGTTGAAAAAAAAATCTCTGGTCGTGGGTCTCAAGGGATCTGACGTAGAAGAAGAACTGATTTGCGGTAAACCGCCAGTCGTAAATAAACTTTGACCTTGACATGAGTTAGCCCAGTGGCTGCTAGAGTTCACAGGGCGCTCAAAGTCAGAAAATGTAATGCAAATGGCATCTGAAGGCAGCACTGAGCTCAGTAATGACCGCGCCATAGCTCAAACGGTTAGTCGCTGGCTTCCCACCGCGGCGGCCCGGGTTCGATCCCGGGGTCTGGTCAAATAGGATTTGTGGTGGACAAAGTGGAGCTGGGGCGGGTTTTATCCGAGTACTTCGGTTTCCCCTAGCAATCTTCATTCCACCAAACTCTCCATCATCATAATCAGCCGGGGCAGGCTACAATAGGCCAATCAGTGGCCGCCTTGTTGAGTGGACCCAGTTGGGCTCCACCCCCCACTAAGCGAATTAAAAAAATGAGCTCAGTAAACAGCTGAAAGACTGAGGCTGTGCTCTCAGGGAGGTTCTTTCTCTATTCCAAATTATCACTTTTATCAGCCTGACCGCTTCCCGGGAAGAAAAGGCGGAACTGCCGTTGCAGTGAGAAAAGGCACTCCCCGCAACCATGTAGACCTGCCTCCGCTTGTTTCAACAGAAGCCACAGGGGTTTGCATACCGACTGGTAATAGTGATGTGCTACTTGCAGTAGTTTGTAAATCACCAAGGTATGCTTGGATTGATGCAGACATCACTGAACTGTTGAATCTTTAGAAGTAAGTCGCTACTAGCAGGAAATCTGAACGCTGAATATCCATTTTGGAATAGCGTAGTTTCCCGCCCTTCAGGCGCAAAACTACTGAATTTATTACATATTGCCACGCTATTTTGGGATGTGTGAGTATAGCCAGAGTATGGATTAGTTAATGGACTTATTGACCATTTGTATACACCACTCGGAACTACACTTTACAGACCATTGACACACACAGACTAGTGTACTCAGTCTATTACAGTCATCACTAGCCGTTTCCTGGCAACGGCTTATACCGAGATCCTTCAGCTTCCCTCATTCAGCTCTTTCTGACACAGCCGCCCGTGCAGACTTGCCTCTCAACTTACAACTAAACTAACTGGGTCTCAGGTTGGTGGCCATTTCACACCAGCCTCCTAGTCTTCTCTTTACAGACTTTTAACTTATCACTGACAACTGAACTCACTCACCAACCAGCTCCTTCGCGTCATTTCATTCAACTGAACTGCTGACAACTCTAACTACAGCTCGCTTGGTGTCCTCGTTATATAACCTCGGGACGGACCCAACAGGAAACACCGCCTCCAACAATCCTTCTATCGTAGTCATGGGCGTTTGCCTAACAATAGACTGGATATCATTTCCGCAAGAAAGTGTTTACCGACCATTTTTAGAAATTGGTGTTTGCTTAATCGCCTATTGCATACCAACGGCTGTACTCGATGTCCGTTTCGAGGTCTCTGCACAGCATTCATTGGTCTATACGCCACAATATAAATGAGTTTGAAATTTCAGCACCACAATGTCCCATTCATTCCTATCCTGCGGTAAATGGTGACGTGCTCGATATTGTTGAGCACAACAATGTCCGACTGTCAGAAGTCTCTGACGTCCTTGACACAGATCGCCTACCAACTGTTTTCCGCTTAGTAGATCATGTTAGAACTAGGAATCTTTCGGACCCGGTTGACAAATTCACGGATTGGGAGCAGTTTCAAAGCATGGCCCCTTCACTAATTTCACCCACAATCCAAATTGGCTGATGAAGCCATTAAACCGACCAGCGACTTTACTGCCTCTATGGCTTCGGCATACAGGCTATCAACAAGCAAATTTACAGTCACAGACATTAACAGGGATCCATCTGGTCTTGAAAATCTGCTAAAACATATGCGGAGGTTAAGGAAACTGTGGAAAGTAACCTGGGATCCAGCATGTAAAATATCAGTTAAATGGGTCATCAAAACTATAAGGCGCGTCCACATTACTCGTGCTCGTGCTCGTGTGACTCGCTATGCTCGCGAGTAATGTGGACGATATGATAAGTCACGAGACAAGCAAATTTTAAATTTTTAATTTAAAAACTATAGCCAATAAATTAAAATACGACTACAGCCTATACACACTACGAGTAAATATACGGATCCTCACGCGCCGAAGCCTGGCGAGCAATTGAAGTAGTGTGGATGAAGATTTACGAGCACAAGTAAAAGCCAGAAGTCTCCCGACGAGCACAAGCCTGGCGAGCACGAGCATGAGTAATGTGGACGTGCCTTTAGACGAATGGCCCGTAGAAACAAAAGTACGGAAATGTGAGGTCACACCTCATCCTCTGTGACCTGTTACCAAATTGCTTATGAAAAGGGATGGACCTCAGGCACCAACCGCTAATGGCCCTTTATGAATAATATCAGCCGAATGACAGCCCCAGTGAGATTGCGGATTATTTAGAAAACCAGTTCGCATCTCATGACCTGTGTGACGAAAAGAGTCCAAGCTCTGCTCGCATCTTTAGACGACATCGCGTTGCAAAACTAAGATCCTGTGAGTACACACTAAACTAGCTTCATGGAGCTCAGCGCTTCTCGAGAAACCGCCACTTGTGCGGCTATTCAAGGACTTTCCAACATTTTATGGAATCCGAAGGTTCATTGCGTTCACGAAACCTCTCCACTGTTGCGTAACCTCAGCCAGATCAATCTAGTCCATATCATCCCATCCTATATTTCTAAGACCCATTTTAATATTATCCTGCCACTTAGGTCTTGGTCTTCCTAGTAAGCTCCCTTTCGACTTTCCCACCAATATCCTACATGCATTCCTCTTCGCCCCCATTCATGCTAGATTACGTATATGGAGACTGCTCACAAAAAAGATTGAATTCAAGGGCTTCAGAACATTTATTAGAATCTACTCCCTATTCAAAAGTGAGCGTTTAAGTGCCGACATTATACCAACCCTCTATAAGGCACTGATCAGGTCAGTAATGACCTGGGAATTTGCGGAGGACGCCTACTTCATCAAATTGCAGCTACTGCAAAACAAGGTTCTCCGCATCATAAGGAATTTTCCAAGGTGCACATGGTCTCCTATTTACACACGACTTTCAACCTTCCGTACGTACACGCTTATATAACAAAACTGTGCAGGCATCAAGCAGAAGTCATACAAAATCATTAGAGTGAACTCGTTCGCAGAATACGAGCAGAGCAGGCGAAGCCAGACAGAAAACGTTAGAAGCTTAAACTCAGCGGCGAAGCTTACGACCGTTCAAGTGACTAAGCTACAGTTGTAGCTATGAGAAGTAAGACAGTCATGATCTGCTTTCCAAAGCCTAGACTGACAGAGGACTTGCATATAGTGCACAAGGAGGCCGCGCCATAGCTCAAGCGGTTAGTCGTTGGCTTCCCACCGCAGCGGCCCGGGTTCGATCCCGGGTCTGCTCTCTGAGTACTTCGGTTTCCCCTGCCAATCTTCATTCCACCAAATTCTCCATCATCATAATCACCCGGGGCAGGCTACAATAGGCCAATCAGTGGTCGCCGTGCCGAGTGGACCCAGTTGGACTCCACCCCCACTAAGCGGATTAAAAAAAAATTAGTGCACAAGGAAGTATTTTCAATAACATGCTATATGTGGGATACGTACACTTTAAGAAAGGCCAAGCATATTCGTAAATGGTAAATCCATCTTCTCATCAGGAAGGGTGTTAGTTAGTTAGTTAGTTAGTTAGTTAGTTAGTTATTGGAGCGGGTGGGTTTCCCCATGCACTTAGACCTGTATTGGTACATTGTGCTTCCCTCTATGATTTCTACCAGTCTCTATATCCTACCGGTACTGGTGCTTACCATCAGTCCCGCCCAGCCAGCGAGACCGGCTCTACTAGCTGAGAGGTATCTATAATGCTTCCCCCATCTACCGGAGGTATTAGAGACTGCTGTTGGGCGGGAAACGTCCGTAATTTGGCTCAGTGACCTCCTTTGGAGATATGAGGTTCTTTTACGTGCCGTAAAGCTACGACACGGGACCCACGGCTTAAAGTCCCTCCCGGAGGACTTGTTCCCTGAATTTTTCCGCCCTTAAAAATTCGACGATCTCCGCCGGGTATTTGAACCCGCGTACTACGAGTCATGAGGTGGGAACGTTACCTCTAGACTACGGAGGCCGCTTAGGAAGGGTGTTACTTACGGACTGCGACCGAAAGGGTTCAGCTGAAAAAAAAAATCTCTGGTCTTGAGGCTCAAGGGGCTTGGCGCCAAGATGAACTGATTGGTGGTAAACCGCTAGCCGTAAAGTAATTCCGACTCTGACTCTTGAGTTAGCATATGAGGCGTTGTGGGACAGTGGCCAACCGATAAGGACTTGAGCATGGAAGTATAGGACAGGGTTGAGATCCGTTACCAGGCAACGACTGGTGAAGACGCATTATACTGAGAAGTTAGAGTGTGCTGCAGTGAGTAGAGTGCGCGAATTAGCGACAGTGTTATAATTACGTGTATTTAGGGTTTATAAGAGTCCAATAAATCCAATTATCAGTCGAAATTCCGTGTCTAGTCACTAATTTGTAAACAATATTAAAAATACAATATTAAACTATCAATAAAGACCGCACTGCTCTTGTCACTCAACTGAACATACACACCCTTCCTACGGCACACTTAAGCAGCCTTACTTTATACGTCATCTCACCTGTTTTCACTTTGTCAACAACTTAAGCAAACCATTATAATTCACTTATATTTTATCAATTCCTTCAAGCCGGTCACGCTAGCCGAGCGGTCTAAGGCATGTACTGTCTTCGCTCGCTCCGAAGCCGGGATCGTGGGTTCGAATCCCAGAGAAGGCATGGATGTTTGGTGTGTGTGTATGCGTTTATTCTGTTTGTGTTGTCCTGTGTTTAGGTAGCGGCCTTGCGACGAGCTGATCACCCGTCCAAGGAGTCCTATCGTCTGTAAAAATGATCATCAATAAAACTGAGAAATCAGCCCTGTGCTCCAAAGTGGGAGGGAGAGGGGGAACTTCACACAAGGAATTTATTACGACACTTCTCATTGTAAAAATGAAACATTTAATAGTAATTCAATAATATGCTTATTTAATTATTTATTTATTTATAAACCACCTGATGATAGTCGACGTGACTGGTGAATGAGCCAATAAAACTGACTAAACAGCTGATATATTTTATATATTCTAATTGATCTTATTACAATTTCAATTAATTTACTTCGTTGTTGTGTCGACGGCCCCAGTACCTCGATCGAATTACAAATTTATGCTGATCTACTTCCGATATCGATAGCCATCTCCTCTGTGCCATGAGTGAATGAAGGAGAACGCCAGAACTCCGAAGCGAATACCCAACCACCAGCACAAAATGCTTCGGCCATCCCTGGCTACCAAGCGGCGGGGTTTCTCAATCTCTGATAACGATGATGATACGCGAACTATGAAACACTCGACGACTCTTTGCAACAAATACGAGAAACATACATTTTTATCTACCTCTGTCGTTATCAGCTACAAAGGAAGGTGCCAGGAAACAACTCAGGCTATGGAAATGAAAACGGCATCCAGTTCTATGTCGACATTGTTGCTGTTCTGTTCAACAGATAAAGTTCGCGTCACATTGAAATGATCGCCGAATTGGTGGACACAACCCTCAGGTTCTCCACATGCATTGGAGGATGATGCAGGTACTGATCGACCGTTTCGCCCTTCCTTAGTCTTTCACTTCATAATAGCCGTCGCATCGCCTGCCTGGGAAGAGAGGGACGCACCAAAAAATTTACGCGCAGTACATATGGAGAGTCTCCTCTTTATGGGTCCGCAAATTTGTTCTACATTTCGATTTCCAGCATCCATTTTGTGAAGGCATTTTGTCTTTCGAATCGAAAAGTTTCTGTTGTTCCGTTTAGCTGTATAAGAATCGTCTACTTGTTAATCTGCGATCTGAACGCCAGGAAGCAACTGTATGAAGCTAAGACCAAAATTGGTCTGAGATCTATTTACTAGATATGTTTGATTTACGTCATCTTCAAAATACACACGAAACTGTAGGTACATACGTTGGGGCTTCCTCTCTTTTCACCACTGGCTCGAGATCCATACTTCTATCGTATGGTTACTGGGGGCTCTTCCTGGGGAGGTAAGGCGATGGAGGCTTGAAGCTGACCATTCATCTCCATCTACTGCTGAGGTTCAGAATGCGTGGAGCTATACTTCCACTCTAAATATCTTAAGTACTGCTGTACGTGTACTCGTAAAGAAGGCCAAAGGGAAACGCAAAATTATAATCACTGAATGAAGCCTTTTCTCTTGAATCTATTGATGGCGTTATGCTAGAGCAACAATGACTCATTACTGCATTTTCTTTCTTCTACGTCACTTCGAAATGAAAGTGGGTCTATTGTGAACTAAATGGAACGGGATCCTTCCTAAGAACTTCCTAAACTTATAGTCACTCGGCTATTGAAGAAATTAGACACCTATATTCAAAGGTTCATTACCGTTTTCACAAAAACTTCCCAACAGAACCTACACCAAGCCAGTTGAATCCAGTCCAAGCCATCGTAATTGCTGTCCTGAAGACCTCTTTGTTGTGAGTCACTGGGTTACATCCCAGAGGATCCATACTCTTTATGGTTACTGCTGTGAGAACCTCAAATTCAAAAAGTACTGCCCTATTCTTTAAAAAGCTATCCCTGTAGTAGGCCATGAAGGCCCATAGGGTTGTGAGACGTAGAGGCTCCCACATTTCTCTAGACAGTCGGCTCACAGATGATGGTAAAGTTGTCAACCTTAAGCGCTGACCTTTACGCCCAAGAAGATTCCTGGTAATCATATCTGTTAGAGGCCTAGTCGATCCCAGGGCCATAGCGCGGCTGGAGGGATTAGGTAAATTGAAAAAAAAAATCAACGTCATCGGGACTCGAACCCGCGACCTTCCGGCTTGTAGCATAGTGCCCCATCCAGTAGTAGAGACTGAGGGTTGATGAGAGCGTGACTTGTTTATACAGAAGTTGCGAGGGAATCACGTTCTTTGGTTGCAATGAGTCATCCGTTTTCTCATTACTGCGTTCTTCAGACATCGTTGCATAACCCAACCGCTCCTACAACACTTCCCGACAGTTTCCAGGATACAATATTCCGTTGTGTTCATGACTGTCGCAAGGAATATCCTAGCGATACGAGAAACGTCACAAGAGCAAAATCGTGTAAAAACACGCACGTATTCGTGACACTGCAGGTGAGTCGGGCCGCAACATGAAGCCAACTCTATACACGAAGTCAACATAAACTTTGCATTGGGTATCACGTGGGGATAATTAGCTCATTATTCCGCATATGCCCTCAGACATTTTTTTCAATGGCTGTAGAGCTCTCTTGGGGCCTGGCCTCTGATTTTTTTTTCAGTTTCATGATCATTTTACAGACGGTAGGATTCTCTGTAGACAACTGTTGCACGGTAGCTGCCTCTAGTGTGAATATAATTATGTTTCCGAAGATTCAACCTATGCAATTTTATTTAGGGTGATGATCTCCATAAATTATTAGAATTTAATCGACATTGTTTGAGCCGATTTGGATAAAATAACCATTGTGTGCCGGTCACGGTAGCCGAGCGGGCTAAGGCATGTACTGTCTTCGCTCGCTTGGAAACCGGGATCGTTGGTTCGAATCCCGCTCAGGGCATGCATGTCTAGTTTGTGTGTGTGCGTTTTTCTGTGTTTGTGTACAGGTAGAGGCCTTGCGACGAGCTGATCACCCGCCCAAGGAGTCCTACCGAATGTGTAAGATCCAGAAAAACCGAAAAATGAACGGAGAAATTCGTGGAGGTAGGCCTAGACCCACTGGGGCTGTAGTGCCAAGGAAAAAAAAAACCATTGTGTGTTGGGGGCCATCTGAAGGGTCCATATTTCTGGAGTCTGAATGTTCATATTTTCCGGGCAAAAACCTATGATGGATAAACTCATACGTGGTAGAGTCATTAAGTTCGTGGAATGTAGTTTTACCGCATCATATTACAAGGTATTCACATACACTTACGCAGATCCACATCGGCCCTCAAAATAGTTGCCGTTGGCCGCTATTCAAGTCTGCCACCGTTGATATAGCTGTCGAAAACATTGCTGAAACATATTGACAGTAAATTCCCGTATGACGCTTTGCGGCCATTCCACGAACTTATTGACTGTGGTAGTGTATAGCCTATGAATAAAATCCACGCAAACGTTCAGGCTCTAGTGAGAGGCACATAAATACACACACATACACTATATATATACAGAGAAATGGTGTTCCAGAAACAACTTTTTCGTAATCAAGGTTGATTAAAACGAGTAAACTCTTCGTATCTCAGGATAGATTCATTACCATGATATGTTTTCTCATGGCCTGTATACAAGTATGGGAAAGTTGAAAGAAGTATAAACATAGTCACATACTCGAAGGCAAATTACAGTCGGAAAGAGGAGTGACAAAGAGAATCTATACGAGGATTCTGCACAATCCTATGCACTACTTTTCCATCTTGGAACCCTGTTTTCGTAACTTTTAGGGCAAAAACGCATGCACATTTTGTCAATTTTTTCCTTGGCACTACAGCCCCAGTGGGCCTAGGTCTACCTCCGTTCACTTCGGTTTTTCTAGATCTTACACATTCGATAGGACTCCTTGGGCGGGTGATCAGCTCGTCGCAAGGCCTCTACCTGTACACGCACACAGAAAAACGCACCCAAACATCCGTACCCTGAGTGGGATTCGAACCCACGATCCCGGTTTCCAAGCGAACAAATACAGTACATGCCTTAGACCGCTCGGCTACCGTGACCGGCTTTGTCAATTTTTAATGCATAAAAATTCTAAAATGATGCTGAGCAGTACGATCATTACGAATGGTGAAACAGGGATAGATGTGACATGAAGCGGTCGTGGCCTGTCTGAAGGTTTATTGCTGAAACCCATTTGTCAAGACTGGGGAAATTCACGAAATGTCAGTCAGCACAGTTGGTCCCACGCAAGAATTCTAAGCAAATACAATCTTGATTCTCGCCACAAGTTGTGGGAAAATACTTGAAGCACAATTGGTACAAATAACAGGTTGGTAAATATTGTCTGGTTATCTAACAACGCTGTATCAAGAACAGATATCAGATAGCGCGAAGCCAAGCATCACATGGGTGCACAGATCGTAGGTTGCATAACGACGCCATGTCAAATGCAGCAGTTATTCAGTCTTGAATGATCGAGTTTCGTGAACTAGTATGGATTGCGTGATGCCTATCCTGGTATTCGCTTGGAAGGATTGAGGAAACGCACAAATAACAGCAGTCGTAGCCAAACATAATTTTTAACTGGTATATGCATATCGGATATATGACATAGGATATTGGTGGGAAAACCAGAAAGAAATAGACCATGGGGAGGACCAAGGCGTAGGTGGGAGGACAATATTAAAATGGATCTTAGATAGGATGGGGATGGTACGGATTTGATGGATCTGGCTCGGGATTGGGACCAGTGGAGGGCTCTTGTGAACACGGTAATGAACCTTCGGGTTCCATAAAATACTGAGAAATTCTTGAGTAGCTGCAGATTTGGCTTCTCCTCAAGAAGAACTCAGCACCGTAAGTAAGTAAGTAAGTAAGTAAAGGAATTTATTGATACTTTTTAACTTTATGCAGAAAATTATTCAGTTCCGCGATTATACTCGTATTTATAAAGTATGGAATGAAAAAATAATGGCCTATTTGGGACAAATCCGTATGGGCAGTGAGGGACTGAGGAAAGCCACGTCTCTGCTACGTTCGACGCTGAAGCTAATACAATAAACTGACCACAGGAAAATAAAATCAATTAAAAAAACTCCTAGTGTCGTGAGACAGTAAAATATGGTCGTGAGTCCCGAAGGACTCGGAACCAAGATCGACTATGCTGGCGAGGACCAGCAGCAATTTACCAGACATGTTAGGGGAGGCCTACAAAAACCCGCATTTCGTTTTCCTTGACGGATCTATTACTGATAATTATGTAGACAGTCGATGACGTACTTTAAAATGTACTTTTATTATTGTTTGTTTAACAAAAGAAAATATAGTTTTATTGTATCCCTAGGGGTCACCCAAGCGTCACAAACCAACGTAGTGAAAAACTACTTCATGCATATCAAGCGCCCGTCCATTCTACAAGTGAAAATGGCAATAATAATGCATACAAGCCACTTTCTTCTTCAACTCAGGTTTATGGACTTTCAGACTAGGCCATCTTCTTTCGTCCGTGTTCAAGAAGAGCACGTCAGTCCGGGATGTACATACGAGTACGTACCATTTGTGCGCTTGACAGTAAGGGACGTATCTTTTTCACTAATTGGTGCGAGAAAGCCAAAACATATGCAGATAAAGTTCGTTTGGACAGGAAATCTCAATAATGGATAATCAGTTAACTTCTGTGCCCTCAGCGTCAGCAACTTCACGACATAATAAATTGTTTTCAGAGAAAATACCCCGAAGATTCAACTCGTTAATACCGAAGTTCGCCAATGAACATCTTCCCTTCTTCTATTCCTGTTGCTCCTACTTGGAGCATAGGGCATCCATGAAAGGCTTCGTTTCACTTCAGTTTCTTAACCTGAGAGAGTCAGTAGGCCGCTACCTAACACAAACACAGAATAAACACAATGAGACATCCATGCCTTGAATGGGATTCGAACGCACGATTCCAGTGTTCGAGCAGGCGAAGACATTTCGTATCTTAGACCGCGCGACCACTGTAATCGGTGCTAATGAACATACTCCTAAGTAATTTCGATCTACCATTCTTCCTCAGAACCTGTTTCCCTAAGACTCATCTTAATGCTATCCTCTTGTCCAGTCAGCTGCTGTCAAAGGGATTAACTAACAATTCGGAACGTTTTTCTTGTTTTCTCCATGTCGAGCTAGATATTGGTTTAAAAATTTCAGGTAATGTATACAAACCAGAAAATTTCTAGTTATGGCATATCCCAGACTGACTATACTTCTCAGGTACTGTACTGTATCAGGTCATCCACTGCGAAAGAGGCCCCAGAGCCCCGGAATGCTGAAGAGTGCTAAGCAATAACCCGTGAAGTTCGGCATAATTTAACAAACAAACAAACAAGTTAATAAATACAACACGACCCCACCCCATATATTACAGAGGGTCGGAAGGTGGAAGAGGTTAAAACCAGAAAACCCTTCATTACAATCCCTAAGCTTCTATTTTAGCAAGAGTGCTTCCACTGTGTAAATGAACTTACAACCGACTGATGTTCCAACATAATTTAGATACCTACTTGTTTCCAACATATGTAAATTCAGGAAAAGATTGCTACAATTCAGTTCAGAGTCTTCTACCTTACACGGCTTGTGCAAAAATCTAGATATACAAAACTATAAATTTGCATGCGATTTTATACGAATGTTAAGGCTGGGCTCTCGCATTTAGACGAGAAAAATATAGAGGGAAATACACTCTTAAATGTGATAAAAAGAGATTTGAGGCTGTTGTCACATTTATAAGGTTTGAGTCCTCTCTACAGCAAAGATGCTGAACTTTATGTCATCAAGGCGGTGACTACGAAGAATACTATCTTCTGGATGACATGCCGTGTGATCCGGTGGAAGTTCACTGACGTTTCGAAGGAATGTACTACCACACTCTTCAGTGCCGAAGAGTAAGGCAAACAACCTCCAAGTAAGAAGTAAAGCTATCCCTGTAACAAGCCCTGAAGGTCCATAAGGTTGTGAGACGTCGAGGCTCCCACATTTTCTAGGCAATCGGCTCATAGATGGCGGTAAGGTTGTCAGTCATACGCGCCGGCTGCCCATTAGCCCCAGAAAGATTCCTGGTACTCATTTCTGTTAGAGGCTGAGTAGAACCGAGGGCCACAGTGCGGCTGGAAGGATTAGGTAAATTAAAAGATCCAGTGACGTCATTGGAAATCGAACCCGCGACCTTCCGGCTTGTAGCATAGAGCTTCAACCAACTACGCTACCGCGTGCCCCGAGAAGAGTGCAGAACGTGCCACTGCATGGACCAGGCTGACGATCAGCTTGCATCATGGCCAGTTCCGTCAGATGACCAGTGTGGTATATTGATATCGCTCCCTGTTTGGGTTCTTGACCACACTGTACCGTGCGGGGAGATATTTGTTTTGTCCCACTCCTACGCCTCCTATCAGATGGGTAAGGGGGGTCCAACGCGAAGAGAAGTACTAAATGAGCTACAAGCACAGCGAAGGCAGGCCCTTTACGTTCTCATAACGAAATCGTAAACAGTTTCCACAATAACGGTCTCCTCCATCTCTGCTAGAGCTCGAATACAACGTGATGACGCATTTGCTGATGACTACTGTCGCGTATGGGTGGAATAGAGGAGTCCATACTCTTTCACAGCAGCTGGTTTTTGCGTTCGAGTGGCTAGAAACGGGCTTACTCACTCCGCTGTCCTATTTCCCCTTCACTTCCCTTCCTTCGCGCAGGTTTGTGCCGTCACATAGTAATCGAACTGCAGTCGCCGTCCCGTTTGATATGATGTATTTCACTACAGTTAACGTAGCCATGGCCTTTTCAGTGCTGCATTTGAGAGGCGCTGTCTCCGTTGTTTCCGCAAACGGTCGCTGGGGCCGCCGCTACGTCTGGTGTTGCTGCTGCTACTGCCGTGACGTACGTCATCCTGGCGTGGCCCATATGGACACAAAGCTGCAACCTGCAGGTACCTGGGGGCTGGAGTGCTGCTTGCTGCTTCATGCGATGAAATTATTTCTTGGAACAACTATACCCTTGCAGCTTTTGCGCCTCACTGCTCCTACACTTTGGAACTTTGGGGCAGTCTCTTCACTCTCCATTTCCTAGAAATCAGGGAAGCAGTTGTCACTCCCACACCAGAAACATTTTGGGAGATGTTTGCAGTGAACCCAGATTTAGCCAAAACGCTGATAGCTGTAATTCTGAGTCAGGCCAACCACGCCCCTGCAAGCTACAACTTTAATTAGGATGTCATATATGGAGCAAAGGGCTGTCCGTGACTTCTAGCAGCGTGCCAGAGTCACTAAGAAGAGGAACACGAACATAAGGCGTACTGGCCCTTCAGGCGAAGAGCAATACGCCGTCATTTGCCTGATGCTTACGACGTCAAAGCTCAACTGCTGAAGGAAAAGATTAATATCCTCGGCGCAAGCGCTGGAAGGGAGGGAACTGATTACTCCACTGGTTAGTTTGTCAGATTTCGGGTAAAGAATAATATGGAGAAGGCTTCGGGTGGCCCGGTAGGGCATCATGGCCTTATAGTCAGCTATGCTATGGATGGTGATGACATAGACTGCAGTGAGAAGTGGTTTGGTCTGGTAATCTGCTTCTGGCCTTTGTCAGCACAGTCATTCTTGGTTTGTGGCCTAGCGGAACCCACTCCTCTGAGGAGGTGCTTTATATCTTTCTAAAGAAATGAGAATGATGTGGGGTTGCCTCTCTGATTTTTTTTTATCATCGAGCGCCGTCGGATCAGGGTCTCCTGCTACACTTTCGTCTAGATCACTATTGTTACTGCTGTTTATTATTATTATTATTATTATTATTATTATTATTATTATTATTATTATTATCTATAGATGTCCACACATACACAAGCAGCAAATAAGCAGAGTTAATGTTGTTAGTAACCTGCCGGAAACGCAGTAAATTAATTTTGACTTCTAAGAATTTTATATCTACGTTAAGTTAGAAGAGTAAACCATGTAAGATTTGTGGTTTTCACGGCGGTGACCATGAAGAAAACAGTCTTCTGGGATGTGGTGTCTTGTGTATATACAGCTGGGTTTACTCGACTGGTCTTACTCTGTTAGCACCTGCTCACGCCGGTTCTCCGCTAGCGGATTTCTTCTTTTTTCTTCTACCCTGAAGATGGAGGCGATACGTTCCTCCGAAACGTCGGTTAACACAATATCTACACGGCGCCACATACCAGAAGACTGCTTTCTTAGGAGTTTACCGTGTTTTAAAAAACGTTACACTGAACATAAAAGATCATCTTAGAAGGTGATTCGAGAACGACGATCTAAAACAATTACTGAATATTCAATTCCGACGACTAATTCAAGATGATGGGCATCGTTAACACTTCCGACGATCAATCAAAAGATGACAATATTTAAACACCTGACGATGACCAACGTCGGTCGAAACATGTAGTACAATGTATAGAAGCTTTCAAATATGGTTTAAGAGACGCACTGAGCGTATGTAAAAAAAAACTTTTAAATAAGTTTTAGAAGGACGCATTGTACGTAAGACGGTGAACCAGTGACATATGATGACACACTCCCTTGCTGCCAGCAAATTTAACACTTTTAGCCACAGATTCGAATGGAATTTTGGGCATCTGACTGGCTGGTTTCCCAACACTCACCTTCTTCCAAGGATTCATATGAATCCCATAGGTCGCCTGACAAGCAGGATTTAACTTGAGGCTTAAACGACTTTTCAATAGTCACTCACACACACCGTCTCATGCTTTGGTAAAAAAAAAAACGGGCTATAACATTTCCTGCGCATCTCAGAATTCTGGCTTCTTGTTTCCGTTCGCTGCTTTCGGAAATGAAAACAAGATAGCCTTAGGCTTCAAACCACGAAAGACTTAACAGTACAGGCGAACTACACACGTTGCTACTGAGACACTTATTTCCATATTAAATTTGGATCACTGTCAATGAAGATCCAGGTTACCTCCATTTCAGATAGGCAAGTCCGGGCCTCGAAAGTAGACTGCCGGCTCAAGGAGAGAAGAAATGTTGGCACATACTTCTAGGGTCTACTGAACTTGGGGAATTCTTCGAAGCGGGAGGGTTTCTCTCCCTCTTCTTGCTGGTCCCAGGGTGAACTTCGGCGTCTTCTTCAGAAAGGTCGGTCCTCTTCCCATGATCAGCAGGAGCAGGAGGATAAGCGAGGGTTTCCTTTGGTCGCGTCTCCAATTTTTCTGTCTGTATAATTGCTTCACGCAGCTAGAGAGGCACAGGTGAAAATTAATGTAACTGTATACGAGTATATCATTCACTGATGATATCTTACTGTTATCATCCTTATGTAATATACAGTTATGCTGGAAGGACAGACATATCTCACAGAGGAAGGCCCAAATTTTGATTATGATGAAAACAATAGATAATTTTTATTTTTTGCCCTTATAAATATATGAAACACTTAAGAAAATGAAATAAAATACTAGATAAAAGAAAACGTTGGCCTACTTTGATAACAAAAACAATGTAACTACCATTATACGGCGTATATGTAGAACATTCCTTCGTCGGGTTACGAAGATTCACAATAAGACGAACTTCTTTTAATAAATCCTAATAATTAATAAGCGCGAGGCTTCATTCAATTTAACATTTTTAGGAAGGTTAATAAGCCAATAAGTATAACGTCAGGAATTTAATCACTGTAACAGCAGCTAATAACAACTTCGACCGTGAATTTGTAAACCTTAACGAACGATGCTGCATGGCGGCAACTGAATTAACGTAACATCCGACTATCGTGACTGAGGATTTGTATGATTTTCTTCAGTCACTCCATGCGAATTCCACGATAGTACTTTCACAGGCCAAGACCGCTTCTTTCAAATTCATCAATTACTAATCATCCGGTATTGCAGTTGGTTGAGGCGCTATGTTACAAGCAGGAAGGTCGCGGGTTCGAGTCCCGATGAGGATATCTTTAATTTACCTAATCCTTCCAGCTGCATTATAACCCCGGGGTCGATTCAGCCTCCAACAGAAATGAGTACCAGGAATCTTCCTGCGGGTAAAGGGCGGCCGGTGCGTAAGGGTGACAAACTTACCGCCATCTGCGAGTCGATTGTTTAGAAAATGTGGGAACCTCGGAAGTCTCACAAACCTATGGACCTCCACGCCCTGTTACAGGGATAGCTTTACCCTTTCTTTTAAACTTTACCTAGTCATCCCACCATTCGACGCTATAAAATGTGCTATCGGGAATCGTGAAACAAGGAACAAAATATTATATAAAATAATGCCCTGCGATTCCCTATGCTGTAACCACCTGATGAAGACCCTTGCTAACAGTCGAAACGTGCAATTGGGCAATGAATTCGAGAAAAAATAACAAAATATATTGTATCGATGATTTCTATGACATACTCGTAAACTATATGTTCTGTGTCAAATACAACGGGCTCCCATAATTCACGAGCGTTACAAACCTACTTAAAAAACTCTACATTACATCATGGTTGTGAAGGGAATATCCCTACATCTTCCGCGAATGCTAGACTCATACTGAACAAGTAACAATACTTTGTACGGCGTCTGAGCATTTCCTGTAGTGATCAGCCTACTTTCTCTCCTCCCAGTAATGCCAAAACAAACATAAGAACCAATGCGCATGTGTGCCTGATAGATACGCCTCGCCACGGGGAATTTCGCATGTAAGGTGCGTATGCCTCTTGCAGCTAATTGCAGACTGTCAGTCGGTAGTGGGTATTAATGTACGTGTATTTCCGTGATGCATTTCACTGCAGCCAATATGCGAGAATTTCAATGTTTCAATGAAAATATGTAGCGTCTTTTCAGTAAACATTCATTAAAAATGTTATATTTTAGCGTCCTGTTACACTGATTCATTTCCATGGTTTATGCTAACCGTCTTACAGTGTATACACTTTTTCACCTTATTCTTCACTTCCACACTACATGTTTCAGCACTAATGTGCCATCCTCAGGTGTCTTTATGCATGTTAAACTATTGTACTGCATGCCATGATGTCTTAATTCTAAAATGACTAAAATCTGTATTCGTCATATATGTCGATGAATTCTAAATAATAAACTTTTCAGGATTCGTCCTACGTCGCACTCAAACACGCGAATTACGCCAATCCTCTTTTATGTGAGCATTCTTCCTACATACATTTGTGTATCGTGTTCTGTGTTGGCGTAATTCGCGTGTTTGAGTGCGACGTAGGACGAATCCTGAAAAGTTTATTATTTAGAATTCATCGACATATATGACGAATACAGATTTTAGTCATTTTAGAGTGTAGACATCATGGCATGCAGTACAATAGTTTAACATGCATAAAGACACCTGAGGATGGCACATTAGTGCTGAAACATGTAGTGTGGAAGTGAAGAATAAGGTGAAAAAGTGTATACAGTGTAAGACGGTTAGCATAAACCATGGACAACATTCATTAAATTAACTGGCTCGAAGGATCCGAACGTCCTGCATCGTATTACCAGAGACAGCCGTGGGACACGATTCGGTTCAACCCAATTCAAAACATATTCCCTAAAATTCAGTTTTTTTCTTCCCATCTTCGACTCCGTAATCGCTTCTTTCCAACGTGTTTCCCTAACAAAATGTTTATTGTTTCCTGTTCACTCTTCAATGTCATATGTCCAGTCCATCATAACCTCCATGGCTTATTAAACTTCTTACGTGTTCAAAGTAAAGAATAACGCATTCTACTAACGTCATATCTGTCCATCTACGGTTCAGTATGTGCGCCTAATCCTTGGACAGGCGTTATTAAAATTCCACACTGGATACTTTAACTCAGATTTATTGGGCAATTGTTTTGTATTCATACTTACGTGTAACAAAGGATACACAAGTCTAAGACCATAAATGGACTTTAGCTTGTATAATATAAACCGAAAATAAAATTTTGTTGAAATTCAATGAGACATATGTGGTAGCGTAGTTTGTTGAGGCACTATGCTACAAGACATTTTGTGTTAGGTAGCGGCCTTGCGACGAGCTGATCCCCCCCAAGGAGTCCTACCGACTGTCTTAGGTTAAGAAACTGAAGTGAAACGAAGTATTTCACGGATGTCCCACGCTCCAGTGGGAGCAACATGAAAAGAAGGGCAGCGCCATAGCTCAACCGGTTAGTCGCTGGCTTCCCACCGCGGCGGCCCGGGTTCGATCCCGGGTCTGGTCAAGCGGGATTTGTGGTGGACAAAGTCGCGATGGGGCAGGTTTCTTCTCCGAGTACTTCGGTTTCCCCTTGCCAATCTTCATTCCACCAATTGCTCCACAATCACCCTCACCTATCATCTGCGGCTGGTACAATAGGCCAGAAGTGGCCGCAGTACAAGGGACTTAGTCCCACCCCACTAGCATTAAAAAAACTTGAAGAACCGATTACAAAACCTACTTCACATAGATCACAAAACGATTTTTCTAGGTATGTTATCCGATAAATCGTTTCGTAGATTTTTAATTCAATACACTGCATTATTACGCAGTTAATCTACGAATTCCGCTCTTTGCGAACACATTTTGGGTTCTGGTGACATGCCGTTTAAAAACTGGGGAGAAGCTTAATAAACTGCAACGAACGCCGCTGTGAGCTATGTGCAGGCCTACTACACTACGGAACACACCGCATCGAACCTTATTTGCTACAGCCGAGATATCCCGGTCTGAAACGACCGGCTGTCGAGTGACAGTACCGGTGGTCTGAAGATCGCCCCTTCGCACGTCTGACGGAAAGCGTGGTCTCCTCCCCAGGGTATAAAGGCGACAAGATCGTGAAACTAATCTCTCGTTTACAATGTCTATGTAATGTATTTAGAGAACCGGGGTAACACAGTCTACGGGCTGGATGACTAAGGGATCGAAGATCGAGCCCCGGTTGGGGCAAGAATTTTCATTTCTCCATGTCGCCAGATCAGCTATGGGGCTCACCCACCCTCCTATCCAATGGGTAATGGGACCTCTTTCCCCGGGGGTCAAGAAAGCGTGGGCCTATACATCCACTCCCCCATACGCCTTCATGTCGTAGTACTTAATCAGTTAACCACAGAGATAACTTCATCAATATTTTTACGGTATGTATCTAAGGCACTGAGGCGACGAGAGGAAAACCCAGTTCACAATGAGCCGATGTAGCGCAGATGATACATGCAATTCTGCGCGCCATGTTTCACCATTAGCCATCAACCATTGTCTTAATAACAATAAAATACAGCGACATACAGACTCAAAGCCTGAAATGTGGGGCGAGATGAAACGCCTACTGCTAGATTACTGCAAAGTAAACAGGCGACAGCGCTACTGAGCGAGTGAACAGTAAATTGTAAAGAGCGCAAATTAGTGAAACGGTTATATTTACTTGTAGCTGTGGTTTATAATAGTTCGATAAAGCCAATTACCAATCGAAGCCCCGTGTCTAGTAACTAAATACAGACAATCCTTAAACTAGATCATCGTGCACTTCTCTATATTGTTTTGTGACCCTTTGCAGTGTTCTCAGGATACCTTGAACTGCACTTACGGATCTTTCTCTGGCTTTTGTCCAATACGAAGGCAGCATTTCCTTGTTACCTGCTCGGCTGGTGGCTACATTCACTTCAAGCATGTCATGAACGAATTTAGTGCATACGTTAAAAAGCCTGAAGGTCGCGGGTTTGATTAATTTTATCTTTTATCTTCATGTATACACTGCAGTTACAAACAGAGTAAATGCATTTAGAGACAAAATCACATGACAAACATGCTGAAATAAACTTTGTTGCTTATTTTCAATTCTGAAGAATAAAGTGTTGCAATTACGATCATAACACCAGATTAGGAAATTTACGACTACGAAAGATTATGTGCCCCTGAGGTCTAAACTTTGACCCGGAGGTTTTCTATTATTAGAACGCAAAAGATAATAATATAATCATCCATACAGTAAATGACAGCCGATCTCAGTGGTCGCGCGGTCTAAGGCATGAACTGTCTTCTCTCGCTCGAACACTGGGATCATGGGTTCGAATCTCTCTCGAGGCATGGATGTCTGTGTCCGTTTATTCTGTGTATAGGCAGCGGCCTTGAGCCGGGCTGATCCCCCTCTCCGAGGTCCAAAGGGCTGTGGAGCCACAGAGAAAGAAAGAAAATGGTAAATGGCATTGTAATTCTAGCTTCTTTGTGATTTCTGACTTAATGAAATTATCTGTTACATTATCGTTTATCTTCCGTTCTCTTTTAAACCTAGTAGGTAGTTTTCGGTGTAATTTTTATTTCGGAAACCAAGACCAGCTTTGTCCGCCATCCATCTATCTACACGGGGATCGCCTGATGTTTGACCATAGATAGCTATGTCAGTATAGCCGAAAAGATATAACACTCCTCGCGTCAACTGTTTCCACGCAGTACAGACCCTGCAGCGCTATCGACAAACCCACAGGCCAACCAATCAGAAAAAAACCGCACCCAGATCACAGCAGATTCTGGAAACGCTATACACACATTCCTTACACCTTTGTAAACAGCTAAGTTCCTTTCCGGAAACAGAGTGAACCTGAACCTTTAAACCCAGGTCTCCTCTCAGCAAGGCGTGTACGGGATTTTCAAAGGGAATGCTGAAATCCAGCACCAATTTCAACCGGTTTCCCTTCAGTAGAGCATTCCGCGTTTTGATCTTATTTTCCTTTGCTCAATAAAGACACTGTCTGTCTAAATTTAATTCGATTTTCATTACTGTTCACATGGCTATCATACATGAAAACTATGTACAAGTAGTTTCAACGTGTAACCCTCAGTTGCATTTTGACAATAGACTAATGGGAAAGACTGAATGTTTACTACAGTAGCAGGGGCTTGAGATTATAGTCGATAGGCGCGTAACACCCATGCTCACTAAATGGTAGCTGCCCAGAGCTTTAATGGTGGATACTGTAGATAAATTGTGATGTTTATATGCTACTGGCCTGTCGAATACTCCACAGTTCCGAAGACAAACAGTGCAAGATCATGTGAACAGCGTTTATCCCTCTTCCTCGATCTGCCGAAGGATTTCCGAAAGGCCGCCAGACGGCCTCCATTTCTACGGCCACTTTTCGTCCAGTCTGATAGCAAACATAATTCTATGCAATATACATGGTGTTAGTGCTAGCATGATTCTGTAGAAACAATGTGTACATATACTAGGGCATATACATGAACTGACGACTCATTCTATAAAACAAATATTGCTGGGAGAACTTTCGAAAAGTGGTCACTTGGAAGGCCTACAAAGATGGGGCGTGAGGATGTGACGTATTTCACATCGCTGCTTTGGACGATTTGTTGTAGTTGAGAACGTGAATGTTGCGCGCGCACATACGTCTCGGTATGCAGTTCGGTAGTCATGGAGAACTGGACGGCTGATCATCGCGTTTTTATTAACAACTTCTTTGGAACTAAGACTACTGTGCAGACGCAGAGACGTTTTCGACTGAGTCTGATGTTCCAAGGCATGACAGAACTCCTTCACATAAGGCCATTTTAAAGTGGGTTGACGATTGCAGTGTCTGTGATAGTGTAGTGAATACGTACGTCTGTTTGTCCTGCACGTTTCAGTGGCACACCAGGAACGCAGAACAAGTGACAGCAGTGGTGCAGCAGAGTCCAAAGCGCTCAGGAAGTCGACGCGGTAGCTTTCAAAATCTTAAGCAGATTTCTTCAAAGAATTCTGCATGAAGACTTGAAGTTTCATTTGTACAGAACTCACATAACCCATCAACTGAAAGAACACGATAAAGCTTCTCAGATGAGGCCCAATTCCACTTGTCCGGTTACGTAAATAAACAGAATTTCTGGCACTGGAGCAATAACAACCCTATGCAGACGCTCCACAATGAAAATGAAACCGTTTGGTTTGGTGTGATAGGGCCTTATTTCTTTGAGGAAAGCTACCAGATCATTTTCCGCAATTCTGAGAGTTATTATACTCGAATATTTCTGGCTATGGAACTGGCGAAGGATGAGAAATGTATGGTTTCAATAGGATGGTGCATCGCCAATGCGGCAAGAAAAATCATGGTGTTTCTTAGAGGAATGTATCCAGGCCTCTTACTCTCGTAAGTCGGCGACATTCCTTGGCCACCACGTTCCGCGGACTTGAGAGCCCCAGACTTTCTCCTCTGGGGTATCTGTAAAAGTACACTCTACTCGCCCCTACTCCAACCACGAACTGAATGACCTCATTCCGGAGGGGGCTGGAACAATTAATAAGAGTGCTTCATTGCAGTGAATTATGCAGGCACTGATTACGGCAATGTACTGAATATCATGAAGGTCATCTGGAATATGCAAGGCACGGATACTAAACTGCAATCACTATGCTAGTTATTTCTTTAAAATTTTCACTTCATTTATTGTCCGATATCTCACAGTAACTTAAGGGACAACCATCACATCTTCGCGCCCCACTCTGTATAAGGCATAGGAACATAAGAAGGGAACTGGGAGGTGGATGCAACTGGCTCAGGATCGTGTCTGGTAGCGGGCATCGCCAGTTACAGCATTGAACCTCAGGGTTATATCACTTGGCAGTTACTTGTCTAATGGACCTTAATGTATCATGCTACTAATGCAACCCATAAGCAAGTCAGCTACTAGAAGAAACTGTAGCCTCCAAACTACAATGCCTTGCTCTTGACTGGGGTAAGAAGTAATGAGTTAAAAAATGTCACAGTGCAGTAACCAAAACTGCCTCATACGTGGAAGGTTCCGCGTTCTAATCTCGGCCCGGATACCGTTTATATTGAGTTTAAGCTCTTTGCAGTTTTCTACAGACATTCCAAACAAATGTGTTGTATGTAAGATTTGAGGCTTTCACGGCGGTGACTATGAAGAAAACTGCTTTCTTCAAATGTGTTGTACCTTAGAAGAGAGAAATGCTGCTGCCTTTCACATCCATCTCAATCCGGACGGCACAGGGCGATTTTTTGAGCGGCCCCACAAATCACTGAACCCCTCAAACGTGGTCTTCCCGTCGAGTCAGCCCCCTGGGAGATTTGTATCAAGGGCCCAACAAATAAAACTTACCCAGATTTGAGCATATTCTGGGAATGCTCTCCAACGGAAATGTTCCGTCTATAAATGAGACACATCATAATTTCAACAACAGTGCTCATTATTAAATAATTCACATTTAATGTTTCACAATCCAACGCATTCCTGGACCCTCCGTAAAAAAAAAGTTTGCATTCGGGGGTGTGAATAGAGTGAATTTCCTTCTAGATATTTTAAGACCACTAATAGCTATTTCCAAACTTTTCCCATAAAGCGCTTACAGCTACTGTTGCTGTAAGAGCAGCAGCGGAATCTTGTTCGAAAAATGCACACTCTGTTAATTTACCTCCATTCTACTAACAGTTCCATGAAAAACAGTAATTCTGAAATGTATACCACGGTCTTTCTCTTATTTTTCTTGCAGTAAACTCGTTACATGAGTAAGGCTATCGTACATAAACACTCGTTCCACAATATCTGTCCCGTGGTATTTCGACACGGGAAATAGTGGACTGGATTTTTGCTTATCGCACAGGTCAAGTACAATACGTACCATAACGACAAATAAACGCAACAAGGGGCTAGGGTTGTAGACCTCATAATGTACAAGCTCCTCCCGCAGAAGCTGTTACGCGCTAGAAGAATATCTTTCTACATAACCCATACAACTCAGATCGCGCTATTAAATGCATAAGAAGCAAGAAAATGGAAAAACTTCACACACGGACATTTTCATGAAATGTGTTCGGGCTTACAGCTGCAAGTGTTACGAAACAATACATTGCTTATTATTTTACTGTTCTGGCTACATAATTAATAAACATATCCTTTACGGTAGCGTATTCGGTATAGCGACTGGCTAGGAGCTGGACGATTGAGGGATCGGAGTTCGAGTAGAGGTAGGGGCAAGAATTTTCTCCTCTCTACGTCGTCCAGACCGGCTCTGGGGTTCACCCAACCTCCTTTTCAACGGGAATCGGGAGATCTTTCCCCTGGGGTAAAGCGGCCGTGGCGTCAAGCTAGTGCCGAGGTCAAAAAGATGTGGATCTATACGAGTACACCCACTCCCCCATACGCCTTGATGGCGTAGTGCTTAATTAGTTCAGCACTGGGACAGCTTTACCTTTAGCTGTCCCTTACGGGATGTGCCGGACACCATGAGAGAGGAGACGTTCAGACTACTGTCATACACAACTGCGAGGACTGGGTCATCGCCGGCAACTCTGGCCACAAAGAAATCTTAGTAATGTCTCGCCAACAAGCTGGGAGCAGCGATTAGTGCTTTGACCTGCCGGGAATCGCATCATGGTTGTCCAGCGTGTAATCAGTCACTTTACAGATCTAATACGACGAACAAAATTCGTCGTTATATAATTCGAGATATTAAAGTCATAATCTATCCATACGCAAATGAATTAAATTTAATTAAAAATACACGGTGTCCAGGATCTTTAGGACTTTTTTTTTTTATTATTGCCCTGCAATGCCATCTGTTGGCGAGTTGTGGCGTTAAGATTCTTGAAGTTTCAGCTGTGGCTGTCTATAATTTCAAATCGCAAGCATCGCTGCATCATGTGTTGTGACCTTGAATGTAACAGTAATGTTCTGAAGCTCGTAGGAAAATGGCGGTTGAACAAAGAGCTAACATCACATTTTGTTTGAACTTAGGCAAAATAGCCGGTAAGCGTAGGAAATGATGAAAAGTGTGTATGGTAGTGATTGTTTCAGTCGCCCCCTGACGGCAGGGAGGACATTGAAGACGCTCCACGTGCATCAAAGCCGAGAACAAGTCGCAATGAAGAAAATGTGAAAAAAGTGACCGAAATCGTTGCATCAAACAGATGTGTTTCTGCAAGATTCATCGAGGAGTTTTTGGGAATACCAAAAAGTACTGTGAATCAAATTTTGACCGAGGATTTGGGCAAACGGTTTGTACCGCACGCGCTATCAGGCGATGAAAAACATGCCAGAGTGGAACACTGCAAAGACATGTTACGGTCGGCCTAAAGTGATACAAAATTTACAAAATCGATTGTTACTGGCGACGAGACACGGTGTTTTCAATATGAGCCTCTCACAAAGCGGCAGAGTGCAGCGTGCAGCGTGGCTGAGCCCAAGGAAGCCGAAACCAAAGAAAGTGCGCATGCAAAAGAATCGAGTAAAGACACTGCTAACCGTTTTCTTCGATTCGATTCCAAAGGAATCATTCACAAGGACTTTCTGCCAGAAGGTCAAACAGTGAATTCGGATTATTATTCGGAGTTCTCAATCGTTTGTGGGCGAGAATTCTTCGAATTCGACCCGAATATCAAGAGCATGGTTCCTGGTCGCTCCTCCACGACAATGGCCCACCCCACAAATCGAAGATCGTGCGCGATTTTTTGGCCAGGAAAGGGATCACAGTCCTTGATCATCCTCCGTATTCGCCAGGTTTGGCTCCAGCAGATTTCTGGTTGTTCCCAAAAGTTAAGTTGGCGATGAAAGGAGACCGTCACGACACCATCCAGCGCACCCAAAGGGTATGTACCGCAGTTTTAAATGCGATTCCACAAAAGGAGTACAGTGACTGCTTTCGAACACTTTTCAATCGATTCTAGCTATGTATTGATTCAGAAGGAGACTATTTTGAATAAAAAGAGTGAAATTTTGAAAATAATTAACGTCTTGTATTTTTAATGAACACAGTCCTAACAGAACCTGGACACACACTGAGTATATGTTGCGCAACTTCAGATATACGATTTCAGACAACCAAACTACGCTCATGTCAGATAAATAACTGATAATGGGGTCAGTTGGTCATTCGTATCCTAAACTATATTCCAGATTCATGTAAACACATGGACATGATACGATATACTGCCGTCAGCCGGTACAAGCCCTGCGTGTATATTGAGACTATGGTGTGGAACACGCGAATGAGCGCCATTAAGATGAACCAGCTTTATCACAAACATGACAATTTATTTGCACAAGGCAATGCTTCACTTCCTATGAACAGCCGACAATAATATGGCTGTAGACTGTTCTAGACCAGGCATGTCCAACTTCAAACAGGCTGTGATCGACTTTTAGTGTCAAAACTGCCAGTGATCTACTACCCCCGCCTATCGTCGTACCTCGCTTTAAGCAAAAATATTGGTAAAAATAACATGACACATGATTTTTATTGTAAAAGCAACACACATTGAAAGTACAGACTACTTTATTACGTATTTTCCCTTCATAATCTGAATATAATCATATTATATTACATGTGAATTTACATGCTTTTCACTTATAATTTCCTTATAAGCCTATGAGATCGACCAAAAATCGTCCAGCGTTCGACGCGTTGGATATGCCTGTTCTAGACGGTTCAAACGTGGGTCACGCCTCCAGCATGGCAGTATATTTGTACTTCACGGTGGGCAGTCACCCAGAGAAAGGCAAAGGTTCCCAGACTGTTCCTAACTCAAGTCGTAATTTCATTTCCGTATGATCAAAATCATTTTAAATATTTCGTTATCCATTTTTATTTACAAACAGACTAATGGAACCCCTTATTAAGGCTTTTAGGTTACAGCGTTCAATTCATAATTTACACAGTATTGGTAAATGGTAAAGTTATCCCTGTAATAGGTTGAGGTTCCCACATTTTCTAGACAATCGGCTCACAGATGGCGGTGAGGTTGTCAGCCTTACGCGCCGGGCCCCCCTTACGCCGGGACGATTCCTGGTACTCATTTCTGTTAGAGGCTATGTCGACCCCATGGCCATACAGCAGCTGGAAGGATTAGGTAAATTGAAAAAATTCAACCTCATCGGGACGTGAACCCGCGACCTTCCGGCTTGTAGCATAGTGCCTCAACCAACTACGCTACCGCGTGCCCCAGACCTATTCTTTAGGTCCTTTAATCCAACGTCTCATAGTCCCAGCCATAGTGCGGCTGGAAGGTTTAGGTAGATTGAAAAAATTCAATGATATCATCGGGAATTGAACTCGCAAACTTCGGCTTGTAGCATAGTGCTTCAACCGACTACGCTACTGCGTGCCCCCTCCTTGTGTTAGGTATATTTAACAATGCCAAAATTATTTTAATTCACTGACACTGTCATGTGTAGAATATAAACACGTATAGGTGCCAACTTCAGGAAAGAAAGTGCTTCTGATTCTTAAACATTTGGTAGAGTTTGGAGTATTATCATTAAATTTGTTTTGAATCTCAATACATTGTTGCAAACAGTTACCTGTGGCCAGTATTAACCATTTTTCTTCCATCAGTATTGCTGACCAATTTGAGGCGTTTTATGAGTTGGACATAATTATGAAAATTGTTTCGCTGATTTCTCTATAAAAACCTATGTTAAAAGCTTGCACTGTGCTACATTTTTTTTGTAGAAATGCCAGTCCAGTTTGGTGTAGCCAAAATTTTGTGTTTCATACTGTGGGTAGTTCCCACACCGGCACTACAGCCCCAGTGGGCCTAGGCCTACCTCCACGAACTTCTCCGTTCACTTCGGTTTTTCTAGATCTTACACATTCGGTAGGACTCCTTGGGCGGGTGATCAGCCTCTACCTGTACATAAACACAAACTAAACATGCTGTGGGTAGTTTACACTGATTAATATCCGATTATGCTGTAGCCAGTGCCTGATTTTATGTATTCAGTACCCGAATTAAAGCAGAATACTCAATTATTTCCAGAATCACCCAGAATCATAGCACTGCAGATGAATTTGAACGGGAATGGTGGCAGAAGTTGTGATTTGCCGTTTGAAGCTGTTCTGCAGGAATATTTGCAATATCCCTACAAATAATTTTTTTTTTCTTCTTCCGTTCGGGGGTTACTGTTGTAAACGTGGTACCTCAAACAACCCACGATTAAGACCGCGAGAACGTGCTGGCCAAATACCACTGCTGATAATTCTGTCCCCGAAGACATCGCACAAAGTCTGCACAGACATACTCGTACGCGCAGTGAGAGCAGTAGCTGAGTCCTGTTGAAACCTGACACAGTCGTTCTCTTAACTCTAGAATGAATTGCCCGAAGATGACCTCGACACATCTTTCGCAATTGTTACGTTAAAGACACAGGTCCAACAATCCTTCTTGCACTTAAGAGCACACCAGACACCAACTTCGACTGGATGGAGGACTTCGTGGGATTCTGTGAGCTACAGTAGCGATTGTTTTGCGTATTTATGTATCCCTGCAAGTGAAACCATGCTTCATTAGAAAAGAATGCCAACTGCGGATCGATCTCACCTTCAGCTATTGGCTGTAGAAACCAACCGCAAAACTGAAACCTGCTAGTTTACTTGCGTGGCTGCAAGGCGTGGATTACTGTTGTTGTATAGGGTCTAAACTCTTGCTGTTCTTGCACTAGATTTTGACACTCTAGTTGCTTGGGCTTGACGTTTCAACGATTTTCTAGGTGTATGTTCAAGTCTGGCTCCTATGTCACCTAACTTTTCCTCAATAAGCACTAGGCGCTTATGTTTTTTTTTTTCGTGTCTATTAAGAGCCCGCTGATTAATAAGTTAGTTCACCAAACTGTGAATTGTCTGTCTGCTGGGAACTCTTCCATCGCAGATGTGCACCGGTCAACAAAGATACGAAACTTTCTGTATAATCCTGAAATTGTTATTTTGTGAAGTTTCCCATGAGCGTATCTAGCAAAACCATGATTAACTACTTAATGATTCAGTAACATACGCCAGTTTACATCAATAAAAGCAATTACGTTTCATATTCACTGCAAATAAATACTTCTTCACACATGTATCACCATCACAAATGTTCAACATATGTTTCGTAAGTTGGAGGGTAGAAAAGTCATATAATACTACCTAAGAATACTATTTACTTACCATAACAACAGTACCTTATTTGTACTTAGAATCTATCCAGTAAAAACTAGCATGGGCTATTCTTGAAGTTTTTAACTGTTTTTCTTCAGTTTCTCCCACTGGGCACCAGAGCAGTTTAGGCCAATCACTTTTCTCAATGCAGAATCTTAGTGTCTCATTTAATTCTTTGAAACATGTTCATTCCTAACTTAATTAAGCATTGCTGTTCATTTGCTTCAAAGACAAACCCATAATTCATAAATATATATACTGTAAAATTTATTTGGGCTCAAATCATATTGTTAAGTTTCTTACTTTTGCAAACACCTGCAGTTTCAAGAGCATCACCATCACTGTAAATATATGAATAACAACACAGCAACAAAATTGACTGGAATCCTTTACAAATCTGATCAAGTAACAAATTTAAAATCCTCGATATTAAGTATGATGGGGACTCAGCCACCATGAACCAGCCAATCAGAAATAAGAGTTAAAAAGAAAACTGTAATCCACTATGGAAAATAATAAATCCTTTTAGATGTTTATTAATTTGCTTCCAATTAATTCTTTATTAAATTGTTAATATACTTTCGTTGCAGATTTGTGTTTCAGTGCGGAGTACCACTGATCATACTTTATGTCATACTGACATCTTTCGTTCACTAGAATCTTAGGCAAACGATAAGTTCTATGGGAAATAAATAACATTCACTCACCAACCTGCTTCTGTCTGTGATAAATTCTCAGTTCAGCTCCATCTTACACTTATTTATATTTAGTCATGAAGAGACCAATAAAACAAAGAACAAGTGAGACTGGCCTTCTACTGGTTACAGAGTGTGTTGTTGTATTTGCTACTATTTGAAGCACTGGAGAAAGTTCTGGTCCTGCCTGTTACAATCATGTATCTTGTATTTCTCGTATTCAGTGCAGAGACTAGCAGACCAAATGAAATGATTCAGGTTTCTGGAATCATATCTCCTGTGCTGTTATGTGTTAATATAAAGATCATATGAGGATGTTTCTCTTTGTCATAGGTTAGATTACGTTCCTTTCAAGAAACACCGGTGTGATGCTGTAATTAACCCAAAACTTTCAAAATACTGAAGAATTTGTTATGCTAATATTCTCAATCTCAACATACCATGCTACAACATTTGCTAACGGATATATCTGGCATATATTCCGTTTGAGTTCCTAACAGGACAGGTAACATTCCGACTTTAAAAAAAATTGACAAAACCAAGATCATGAAACAACAATCCTGATTCTTTCATTGTCTGCCTTGCTCCTGCCACAAACAATCACTTCCTGGGCACTTAATTTCAAGCGATTTACCGGCCCACAAGTCTCGCTGAAAAGTAACCATAGCTTTTGAATTGGCTGTCATGTTGAAAAAGTAATCACCAATAACCCTGAAAAGAACTGGAGAGAATGGGTGGTACTCTGAAAAGTACACAGCA
Source organism: Cryptotermes secundus (assembly GCF_002891405.2). Lineage (NCBI taxonomy): Eukaryota > Metazoa > Arthropoda > Insecta > Blattodea > Kalotermitidae > Cryptotermes > Cryptotermes secundus. The sequence goes on along the minus strand of NW_019724586.1, from coordinate 1,232,491 downwards.
CATGAAATAGCAGCAACCAATTTGGTTCATTTATGTGGGGACCCATTTCGATCATCAAAGGGCATATGAAAATGAAACTGTATGGTTTAAATTAAGGTTGATTTTCAGTTTCGAAGTCTGGCTACCACAATGTAGCAACTTGGTCGGCTTTAGGGTGGGGAGCAGGAAGCACAGAGGATGAATATACAGTTCCTGTTCATAATTAGAGTTTTGTTGATTTACTGCATGTGTCTCACAGGACCAAAGTTAGGGACATCATCCAACTGAACCATTCTGATGAGATGCTGTACTGATTCACACTTAAGACATCAAAAAACCTCAACGGTAAAATGTGACTCTTAACATGCAGTAGTATCTGCAAATTGAAAAGATAATATGATATGACCCAAACTCCGAAGTTCAAGTACTTACAACTGCCAATAAATTCTGTTGTACAATATAACATGAAATTATATGTGGAAATCTTTGAAACAGAAGCTACAGATGCTTGGCAGGAGAAAAAATGATCACTGCTCAAAGAACGCCAAAATCCAAGGTCAAAGAATGGTTGCATTCTGGAAGAATGTGTACCTCAAGAACCCAATATACTAGAATCTGGAGAACATTGTAGGGGTTTTGCAATGTCACAATTTTAATGCTTTTTATGAATATTATCTAAAGATACAGTATTTCAACACACCTATACCTGTCTGCATTAACAATGAAACAATTGTAACATACCTGAGTAAGGAGCATTATCCAAAAATTACTGGGGAATTATCCAAAACAATATTTCACAACACCATAATGCAACGTTGGATGATACTTGCTGACTGCCTTCCACAGTTTGAAATCAATATCACTATCAATATCAATATCAACTGGGTCCTCACTGACTTCGAAAATGATAGAAAACTTCCTCCCTTCACTGCACAATATAAATGAATACATACTTCACTGTATACTGAAAAGACACCACACAAACTCCAATTAAAAAAAAAAACCCAAACCTGACCAGCACAATTTCTTGAACCACCAGTATTTGTTGATTGTAGAAATCACCGCCGTGCCTCATGTTTCAGATCATCACAATTGCAAAGATACAAATCAGAAAAAAAAATACCCTCAAATCAATCATATTACCGCAATTTCCTCCCCCCCCCCATGTTCATCAGCAATTAGGGATACCCTGGCAGTAGTAAATCTTTAATAAGGGACAACGGTTTCATTTCCATGTGATACACGCTTTATTTGTACAAAAAAAAAGGAGCTTGCACTGAATGGACGATGTTTCATTTGAACAAATTTTATGTACAAGCAAAGTACTCTTATTTATATATACAGAATATTCCAATAATTTCCTTATACAACACAGATCGTATAATATTAATTACTTTAATTACTACTGACTTATTACATGAAAGAAAAGAAAAAAATCAAGCTTGACTTTATAGAAATCTTAGCTAGCTCAACTGAACTAACATAAAAAAAATACTGCAACCAAAACTTAAAATCACAGACTGCTGTTTCCAGCTTTGTACCTTTTACTGAAAAGTTTACTAAGTCCTTCTCTGCAGTCTTCTCTATCTCACATATTTTAAGCTTAAAGGACTCTACTTTTCCTTATGGCAGTCATGTTAAAAACTCCTGTATGTATGTATATATATATATTTGTAACCTATTAATATAAGTACATATCGCTTTTACCCTGTCAAACAGTCAGCCCTGCTTTTCTTTTATTACACATCACAGTGTTGAAGCATATATTATCACATGTCCAACCGCTTTCAATTACAGATTCAAACAGTCTCTCAATTGTACAAAAATCTGGGAGAAAATAAGTATATGGCAATGACATGCACTGCCACTTTTCGTTGAGTTAAACATCATGTACAGTAACACTTTGGTCCCTGATTTTATCATTCATTACCTTATGGGGCCGATTGGTGTGCGGCAGGAGTTACGGGAGACTGAGAAATTAATCATTCAGACATTTACAATGAGATCACAAGGGCTATACCAGTTTTGGCAGGGTTACGGCGGGAGATGAGAAAGGGCACGGGGTAGGTAATCGTCAAACGTGTACGGTGGGGTGATTGACGAAGATTAGGGCGTGGGGAATGTTAAATATTCGCTCAACTGGACACAAATGCCGCCAGCTGCTCGAACGGTTGCACTCCTCGAGGGTCCAGGAAAAACTCAATTGTTCTCATGGATTCCTTACAGCCCGATGTCGATGATGTAGTGTTGCTGCTGCTACTGCCACTGGAGCCGCTAGTACCGTCTGCGTTTGTCACCCTCTCCAATCCCAAATCTTCCGCGCCCTGGCCACTGTTTGATTCCTCGTACAAGACACATATAGACCCGTTCTCACCAATCCTGTACGACACTTCAGCTGGGTCGATCCACATAGTCAACTCCGATGGGAATAGGCTGTGCAAATACGATGCAGGGAGCCCGACAGCGGTACCAGCCTGGGCAATAACAGGATCCATCTTACCGTTAATTCGGATACAGCGATAGCCCGAACCTCGAGCTGGCTTCTCTGGGAACCAATGCTCCTGATACCGTAACCGTAGCACATCAGTTAACGAGCACTTGAACATTTCAAGCTGCGATTCAGTCAGTCCATTGTGATGCAGTCGTAGAAGATGCACCAAAAAGTTTGCGGCAGAATGAATTTCAAGACGCATATTTGTACTTCGAAAACAGATATTAAACGGAATTTGCTTCGGCAACACTCGTAATGTCAATCTGCATACATATTATGTACAATTGTTAGAAAATGTTCTCTTTATTCACAGCCACACTGTTTTTTCCCTGCTCTTTATCTCAGCTATTTTACCACACGTTACAGTAAACACCCACGAATCACTATAACTACACACAGCCTACTTTTACCAACGATAACTCCGATCTGTCTCCCGTTTGTGTTATGTGCTACCTTTGTTCAAGCGAAAACTTCCACGTCATAGCTGAACAAGGAACCAGCTACGTCATGCGCACACCAACCAATGGCAGGCTTGACACTCCCACTCGGCATCAATATCCCCTCCACCGCTAAGCTTCCCATATGATTATAGTAAACAAAGTCGGAGAACGAATGAAAACAACGTTGCCAACAAAACTTCAGAATCCATCTCCATTGAATATAAAAGTTGGAATGGTAACTATGTAGCAAATACAGTAACACTGGTTAAGGAAATGAATATATATAGTCATTAATTGGGGTAGGATACCGTAACCGGTATAGCCTATCGCAAAACATAACAGGTAAATTTTTCCATGTATCTAATTAAGCACCACACCATAAAAACATATGGGGGAGTAGAGGTATAGCTCCACTATTCTTGAGCTGGGCACTAAATAGAGGGAGTGGTGAGTTTCACGTCCTGTCCGCTTTAACCGCGGGGAAACTCCCTGGCACTCGCCAGACAGGAGGCTGGATGGGCCCCACGAGCAGTCTGGATAAAGATAACTCTTGCCTCTGCCATGACTCGAACCCCTGTTCCACCAGCCGTAGCGCGTCGCTGTAGCAACTTAACTATCATGGATCCCCAGAGATAATTCGAATTTGTTAAACTCTTCCTTAATAGCTCATATGACATTAAAAACCCATGGAAAAATCACTCAATCTATATGCTCCATTACCAGAATTGCAAGAAGTCGCATAACGACCATCGCGAGAGGGCTCGTGGACATCGCTGCTTTGACTGATGATGACCCGAACTGTATGAGATTTGACAACACTGTAAAATATGTTAAACATGGGTATGTAAGATCTAAGGCATTTAGGACAAACGCATGCACTAAAATCTTCTCTGGCTATCAATAGCATCGAAGTTGATTTTAATATGAGGATCGTTCCTGATAATAGCGGCAGTGGAAATTGCCGAAACGTTGGTTTTTAATAAAATGACAAAGATGAAGGTCTGCCAAAATTTAATGTAGGATGTAATTATTATTATTATTATTATTATTATTATGAAAGGTAATAGGCCAATATAAGGTCCTACACACGTTCACTAATGGCGTAGTATTTCACAGCGTTCCTGAAAACTACACCTTGAAGTACTTATTTTTTCATTGCTAGTGGGGTGGGACTAAGTCCCTTGTACTGCGGCCACTTCTGGCCTATTGTACCAGCCCCAGATGATAGGTGAGGGTGACTGTGGAGTAATTGGTGGAATGAATATTGGCAGGGGAAACCGAAGTATTCGGAGAAAACGTGCCCCAGCGCCACTTTGTCCACCACAAATCCAATTTGACCAGACCCGAGATCAAACCCGGGCCGCCGCGGTGGGAAGCCAGCGACTAACCGCCTGACCTATGGCGCGGCCTCTTGAAGTACTTGGTAACGAATGAATCAGTCGGACGTATTTATATCACGAAAATTCAAAACTTCCAGTTCATCAGTCACCATTAAGAGACCACACAAATTTGATCGTACGCCATGTCGTTATTTTCCTGTTCCCTAAGTTTCCAGTAAATTGTTTACACATGCCTATTACCGTAAATAAAATTCTAGACCATTTTTATTTGGTGCCATTTCTCTTCTCAGTGTCACAAGATGGCAGTGCCGCACAAACCCAAATATAAAACATGCGATAAACCTGAGTTATCAGCCTTTGAATGTTTACGTGCTAGTACAAGGTTTCAGTGTGTTTAGACATAACTCGCTGGTGATAACGGAAATGAAAGACAGCGGCGCTGAAAGTTGGCGTCAATGGCAACAATGAGGACAGGACAAGGTAGCACGGAAGGAGCGACTGCAAGTCGGCGTCACCCCATTCTTCATGCACTACAGCATCACAATGGCTCTCCCACAGGACGGTAGGGAAGGAACGTTGTCATGCGAACATACTTCAAATGAAACAGCACTATCAAAATGAGAACAGTCGGTATTGCGGTAGGGTTGAGAATTCTCTCTTCCCCACGTCGTCCAGTCGGGCTCCGGGACCCATCCTGCCTCCTATCGCATGGGTTCTGGGGGCTCTTTCCTCGGGGGTAAAGTGGCTGTGGCGTCAAAACTGACCACTCACCTCCAACTAGTGCCGAGATCAAGGAAATGTGGATCTATATATCCACTCTCCATACGTCTGCATGCCCTAGTGCTTAATTAGTTAAGCACAGGGTCAGGTTTACCTTCCTATCAAAATGAGAACAAAAACCATAAAAAACTATCACAGTGACTGCGCGGTCTAAGGTACCAAATGTCTTAGCCCGCTCAAACAATTGGATCGTGGGTTCGAATCCCACAATCCATGGATGTCTGCGTTTTTTCTGTGTTTGTGTTGTCGTGTGTAGGTAGAGGGCTGATCCCACTTCCAAGGAGTCCTACCAACCCTCTATAAGACTGATGTCATAATTAATTCTGAATGGGAACATGCCATAGAGCCTAATCTGTCTAGGCAGAAGAACTATGAAAAATATTCAGCTTAAATGCTGGCCCGTCTGAGACTTGGTTGGGGTATGGTACTTCCCCAAAACAAATCTAAGAGTTCATAAAACGTACTGGTATTGCAGAAAACACGAGGTACCACCATTTCCACATGGTGGCCATGCTAACTCTTCGCGTTCTGACAACAGAACTTTGTCAGTGGTACTCTCACATTACGAAGAGTTGTGTATCTCAGCTGTTGTACCGCAAAAGTTTTAAATTTGAAAGCTTTTCTGCACATTAAACAATAGCAATCGAAGTGTGGCAATATCTGTGAGACCTTGTTCAGCCCTGTGTTGACGTCTAAGCGGCCAGAGTGCTGATTCTTTGTTAAATAATATCTTGACGTTGGTGTTCGTACCAATCGTGAAATGTATATCAATTTTATGATGGTATGTCAGCAAATACATCTCGTTATGTGATCAATTACACTTTTCAATTCTAACGGGTATCAGACACATTAGTTTTCATACCGTTTGTATTTATTCCGTTGTGTGCCTGTGCAATTAGTAGTTCTAATCGTATTGCTTAAGTTAGCAGCAGCTCTTTATTATTTAAGTAGAAATCTATGTAAAAGTAAAAAACAGAAGTAGAGCTATCCCTGTAACAGGCTGTGGAGGCCCATAGGGTTGTGAGATGTTGAGGCTGCAACATTTTCTAGACAATCAGCTCACAGATGGTGTAATGTTGTCAGCCTTACGCGCCGGCAGTGCTTTACTTCCCAGGAAATTAATTAATTACTGGTACTCATTTCGGTTATAGGGTGAGTCGACCCCAGGGTCATAGTGCGGTTGGAAGGATTAGGTCAATGGGAAAAAATCCAATGATCTCACTGGGACTTGAACCCACGACCTTCCGTTTTGTAGCATAGCCCCTCAACCAACTACGCTACCGCTCTTCCTAAACTATTAATCTGTTGTACATTTCTAGCAACTCTAATCCACACCACAAAAAGTTAACATAATTCATGCCTGCATGCGTACATGCACATATACAGAATATTACAATAACACATCATTTTGTACGTCTTCAGATACCGAAATATACTTATCTACACGTATTTTTTTAATGTAATTGTAATTAATATATCTCCTATGTAATAAGACGGCAGTGGGGGTGGGGGAAAACGGAACAAAAGAACAACAAAATAAGAAATAACGGCAAGGAAAAGGACGCAACAGGGAACTGTTCCTAGTATAGTGACTCCTTAGGTCAAAGAGGATGTATATTGTTGGGCTTTATCGTTACATATTAAAAACAGGAAAGCAATGACAAATCACAATAACTTGCATAAACTGGGCTGAAAAATTATATGCAATAAAATCACTCTTTAACAACAGAAGTGCTGTCCTTCATTACTATTACGATTATCTTTACATAGCCAGATAAACAGCACGAACAAAATAATTACTTCAGAGTTCCATTTTAACTAGCGGCCATTTTAGTTTTGCTTTAGTTCTGCCATTTTTTAGATAACCAAATAAAAATCCCACAGTCACTCCCGTCCTCTACGGTGAATCCAAGGAGAAACAACAAAGCAATATGGCAACATCGTCACTCAGCAGAGGGGGAATAATCAAAGCACAATGGAGAGGGGAGATGGGAGAATGGAGAAGGGCACAAATATGGCTCACAGATGGCCAAGGATATGAACCACACTTCCAAAATACATCAATTTATTATTTCATATTTTAAAAGTAGGCTAAATTAAAGAGTAAGTTTATGACTAAAGATCCGGAATTCATATCTGTCAGCATCTTGAATGAAATGTGATCATGATACATGTCTATTGATGCATTAGACACACAGAAACAAATTCTTTGCAAACATCAGTAAGGTTTTGTTGTGTAGAAGAGACGAGACCTACATTTTTTACTTAAGTCCGTACTCCCCTTTAGGTTAAATTATTATTATTATTATTATTATTATTATTATTATTATTATTATTATATAAATTGCCTTGTTGCTCTATTCTGTGTTTCATTTCTTTTCTTTATTCGTGCTCCCCCTGTATTTGGCTTTGGGCTTCTTTCTTTCTTTTTTTCTTTCTTAATCTGCTCCTCTTGTATCTTTACGGTGTAGAGGTAAGAAAATTTTATTTTCCCTTAATCTAAGACAGTCGGTAGGACTCCTTGGACGGAGGATCGGCCCGTCGCAAGGGCTCTACCTAACACAAACACAAACACCCATGCCTTAAGTGGGATTCTAACCCACGATTCCAGAGTTCGAGCGAGCCAAGACAGTCCATGCCTCAGACCGCGCGGTCACTGTGATCCGCAGCTTTGGGCTATTAATACATGAAAATTCATAATAATTGAACTGAACTGAAAAAAACTACTTCTCTTCCTATCTGCTCTCTTAAAACATAAAAATTAAAATGCATATACTATAATTTTACCTGCTGTTTCGTATGAGTGTGGTACGTCGTCTTCCACATTATCTATCCATGGCTCTACTGCCGTTTGTTGGGCCTTGGCCGTTTTTTTCAGTTTCTTAATCTATACAGTCGGTAGGACTCTTTGGATGGGGGATCAGCCAGTCACAAGGCTGATGACTACACCCAGAACAACATAAATACACAATAAACGCACACAGACATCCATGCCTCGAGTGGAATTCGATCCGACGATCTCAGTGTTCGAGCGGCCGAAGACAGTTCATGCCTCAGACCGCGCGGCCACTGGGATCGGCAATTCGTCCTCTGCAGCATCAGATATAAAGCGGGTTAGCATAGCAGTAATGCGTTTAGGTCGAATACGGAACATATTCAGCTCGAATGTCGGCTGTGGTTGCCTATCCCGCCTGACGCGTCTCTGTTTTCCAGACGAACAAAGGTTATCGCCTAGATTCCACATCCTTTCCAATTAATCAGTCGTAACACAGTCCAATATACGCCTCGTATTACACGAATCACTAACATAGGATTACCGTATCAAGCACTCGCAAGGACAGCATTATGCATCTCATTACGGTCTACAGCCTTGTTTTCGATACTGTGTGTATTTGACGTAAAGGTAAGGTAAAGCTATGGGCCGTGAAGGCCCATAGGGTTGCGAGAAGTCGATGTGCCCACATTTTCTCTATACAATCGACTCACAGATGGCGGTAAGGTTGTCAGCCTTACGCCGGCCGCCATTTACCCCCAGGAAGATTCCTGGTACTCAATTCTGTTAGAGGCTGAGTCGACCACAGGGCCAGAGTGCGGCTGGAAGGATTAGGTAAACTGAAAAAAATATTCACCTCATCGGGAACAGAACCCGCGACCTTCCGGCTTGTAGCATAGAGCCTCAACCATCTACGTTACTGCTTGCCCCTTATGTTTAATATAATACAAGAAAATAATTTGACTTTGTTTAGTGTCACACAGAAGAGAAAATATTCAAATGCAGTAAATTAGCATGGAGACCAATATATAGCTGGTAGAATGTATACGTAGATCTCATTAATGTGTACAACAGTATATGAAACACTTTTAATATGAGATCCAAAAGTTTGTTACAATGGCATATTAATACAATTATGCGTTTTCGACATTATACATCGTCATGTTTTTTATTTAAAACACATTTCGAAGACTGGATTCTATCTCCGTCCACAGGTAAAAGTTCAATCAAAAGAGCTAGCCCCTATCTCCGGCTTTCATCTGCGGACGGACTCAGAAACCAGTCTCCGAAATTGTGTGTTTTAAATTCAAAAGTAGGACATTGTACAATGTCCAAAAACACAAGAACTGAACTTTTAACGTAGTGCAAGAAAAAATAATCTGACCCTATTCAGTGTCTTACAGACTCGTGTAAACTTCGCGAGGAAATATTTGTACTTGCAATGGGCATGGAGACCAATGGGACAGTACGCAAAACAGCAAACAACACATATGGAGAATATCTGTATATTCCACCGGGGTACTCTTTCCACAGACCTCACACTGCAGAATTATCTTCCGAAAGACGAACGAGGATAACCTCCTTGAACGACTTTTCTTTCTCGGGCACTTCATCCGAACCCAATGCCACTGCTTTGTTATCAATGTAGGACATAAGTAACTGAGGTCAGTGCGTGTGGTTTTGTATTCTGCAGTGGTGTAACTACAGACATTGCTAACCAGCTGTCGAACGAAGGCCTAGCCTCACCTTCCACTTCCGGTTACAAACTGCAAGGTTCGATAACAGAAAAAGCTACTGTCATGATCAAATTTCCATTTTCTCTCCAGTGTCTCACGTGATATTTTTTTTCGCAACATATACCGGAGACGTGCTGACCGGAAAGGCCATTTTATATGCGTATGCAACTCTTCAGACTCCGGTGAACATAGTCTGGCGTAACTGTTCTAAGGCACTTATCAACTGTACTTCTTTTGGCTTATTTTGGACTTCACCCATCGTCCGGT
>NW_019724586.1:1205503-1222588 GCF_002891405.2 Cryptotermes secundus | reverse complement strand
TAGTCTCAATCACTGGACCAGTGATCCACCTGAAGACGGAGACAGATCCAGTCTCCGAAACGTCGTGTTTTTTTTTGTCTTTTATATACCGGACGATGGGTGAAGTCCAAAATAAGCCAAAAGAAGTACAGCATACACCATCGTCAGAATCCTTTCAAGTCTACCACTTATCAACTGTTATTTTATAAGGTGTTAAATGTTCAGGTGGCCAAGAAATTTCCAGCTTTACTGAAACCGAAGGTTCACTGCCGCCACAGCATTCTGTCCTGGGTAAACTGAACAGATTTCACGCCTTCACCGTCCCCGTCCGAAGGTTCATTTCAATATTACCATTTCTCCATTTAGATCTCACATCTCTCATCTCCTTTGATGGTTTCTGACGAAACTTTACATACAATTTGTTCCAGCTCCTCATTACTGCTTATTTCTTAGTCCCACAGCTCTCCTCATAGGTTTGTCCCCGAATATCCTGAATCTAAGTTCTTCACAGAGAGACCAAGTTTCACAAAAAGGTGACATATTTTTTTATGATGTAACACTGACTCACACCATACTTCTTCGTAAGTTCGGTGTTTCTGGACTTCCTGGCGGTTATGTAAACTGACTTCGCCATTACGTAATCAACAGTAAACCTCAGGTCCGTGTTTCTGCAATTCTTTCATCGCCTTATGAAGTTCTCTCCGATGATCTGTTCTGGGGCTTCTGCTTTTTAGTGCATTTGTTCATGACTTGTGTGGCGCAATTACCTACTATAAGCATTTACCTTTTATTGATATCAAAATTTACTGTGCCATTATCTCCTAAAGAGAGCAATCTGCTCTAATCTGGCACTGACTCTGTAAGAGGTTGGTACAGTGCCAGCCATGTGAAACTCAACATCATTAAAACGCGCGTTACGTCCTCCAGAAAAGCTGATATACTGATCTGTGAGTATAAACTTTGTCAATCCTCTAGAACCCGCACCGACTCCATCAAAGACCGAGGGTATTTCTGCGTTCTAAACTTCATTTCCATAACGTTAACTATAAATTCTCTCAATCTATTTGTTGTTGGGTCCACCAGCGTAACTTTTCCTTTCTCCTCCGTAGACTGCCCCCCCCTCTCTCTCTCTATATATATATATATGATACTCTACTTAGATCTAAGCCAGAATTCAGCCTCTGTTGTTTACAATTTCATCTGCTGATCTCAACAAAATGGAACGATTCCAACAGGAGTTTAGAACCCTGTGTTTTAATCGTTTCTTCTCGTAAGTCTGTTACAGTTATGCTTATGTTTATGTTTTAGAGTACTGAAAATTGCACACTTTAAGTACGAGGAGGTATAATCTTGATGTAATTTTCCCTATTCATGTTTACCTTTGCTCTATTTCTTTATTGCTAGTGGGGTGGGACTAAGTCCCTTGTACTGAGGCCACTTCTGGCCTATTGTACCAGCCCCAGATGATAGGTGAGGGTGATTGTGAAGCAATTGGTGGAATGAAGATTGGCGGGGAAACCGAAGTACTCGGAGAAAACCTGCCCCAGCGCCAATCTGTCCACCACAAATCCCTCTTGACCAGACCCCGGATCGAACCCGGGCCACCGCGGTGGGAAGCCAGCGACTAACCGCTTGAGCTATGGCCCGGCCTCGTACCTTTCCTCTAAGTTTTCTTCTTCCCTTTTGGGAAGTGAAAACTGTCCAGCTAGATGTGCTTCAGCTACTAATGTTGCTTATGGATATGATGATGTATTTGGAACCACTACTCATACTTCATGATGGTACTTTCTTAATTATTGGAATATTGTAGTACGTAGAGCCGTTGCTATGGAATAGGCTAATAATCAAACGGCCGTTTCTGAGCAAAGGCTCGGTAAATATGTTCATTACCCCGCATCAGGTGATGCTAAAGATTTCGTGCAGCACGGTCAAGCTTTTCAACCGCTAAAAGGACACACACACAAAGGCACAGACTGTATGGCGATCTCATGTGCTTACCTTCTGCCTAAGATAGGAAAGACTACGGTATGGTTCTCACAGGATCGAGCCTTTCAATTGACTGATATTCATAAATTAACTGGAACATGCGTCAATTGATAATCCATTACAAAAAAAAAACAGAACTAGTAATCATGGGTCATCGTATGAATAATAAACTTGTCATTTGAAGCGCTGAAACGTGGAAAGTCCTTTTAGGGCGTCTTGTAATTATACGACAAAAAAAAAGTGGGACAGTGTTGCCAAGCCTTACGAATAACTCGTATGGGTATGAACAGGAATGAATCATATTACAAGCCGACATGTTATATGCGTTTTGATCGATTTATCAACGGCAGAAATCAATCAACGATTAAATAAATAATGAACAGAACGAAATGATTAATCTCTGCAGCAGGTCTACTACCGAGAATTCTAACATTGCTGTAATACACATATCTGACATACATTCAAAAGTACGTGGGTCAAGTACCGCCAATATATATTATTCAGAACATCCAAGCAAATGTCTTAAGGCCACTATTACTTGCATCTACATACTTGGAAATCCATCATCCATAACCATCATAATATTTATGATCCGATGGTGTATAACATTAGAAATATTATTATTATTATTATTATTATTATGGTTCTACAGCCGTTTGTTGGACCTTAGCCGCTTTTTCAGTTTCTTGATGCTATACACAGTCGGTAGGATTCCTTAGACGGGGATCAGCCCGTCGCAAAGCCTCTAGCTACACACAAAACTACACAAACACAGAATAAAAGGACACAATATTAGCATAATGCCTTGAGTGGGATTCGAATTCACGATCCCAGCGTCCGAGCGAGCGAAGACAGTTTAGGCCTTAGACCGCGTAGCAACTATGATCGGCCATAAGTTAAATATTCGCAGTGAAATAACCAAACAGATGAAGACCGAATTAAACCTTTTATCTTCTCACGTCGTCGGTCTTATTACGCTAGACCTTACGTGGTAAAAAAAAATCAGGTTTAACATTTTATCTGAAGTAAATATTAAGAAATGGGCCGCGCCATAGCCCAAGCTGTTAGTCGCTGGCTTCCCACCGAGGCGGCCCGGGTTGGTTCCAGGCTTTGGTCAAGTGGGATTTGTGGTGGACAAAGTGGCGCTGGGGCGGGTTTTCTCCGAGTACTTCCGTTTCCCCTGCCAATTTCGTTCCACCAACTGCTCCACAATCACCCTCACCTATCATCTGGGGCTCCTACAATAGGCCAGAAGTGGCCGCAGTACAAGGGACTTAGTCCCACCCCACTAAAAGTAATAAGTAAAGCTATCCCTATACCAGGCCGTGAAGGCCCATAGGGTTGTGAGACGTTGAGGGTCCCACATTATCTAGACAATCGGCTCAAAGATGGCGGTAAGGTTGTCAGCCTTACGCGCCGGCCGCGATATTAAGAACATATTGGCTTATAAACAGACAAATAGTTAAACTGAAATAATATTCTGACGGAAAATCAAGTTCTCGGGTTCCCAATAGCCTACACAAATGTAATGTTTTAATTCACTACAATTGGGTACGACCCATCTCCATCTAGCGACGAGGTTAAGAATGCGCGAGGCTATGGGTGCGTCTGTTCCCCTCCACACGCGAGTCTTCTCACGGAGCAGTACCTAATTTGGCACGGAGACAACTCTACGTATAGCTCTAAAACGGGATATGAGAGAGTCAATTGGAATCCACTTAAAATTAATCCACATGCGAGTTGCGGCAGTCAAAACACAAGTCAGGGTTCAGGAGGACACCGTGTCAGAATTAATGGCTAACGGCGCCAGCGATCTCTCTAACCTGTGGTTCTATCAAAATTTCTCCGATACCTGCCCCAGACTGAAAATAGCCACTCCTGAGAGAGACGCTAATTTAACACCATGCCATACCACATAAAATGGCTTATATTTCGGGAATATTTGAAAATTGAAATTAGCAGAGTGGATACAAAATAATGCCACATTGCAATATACAGACCTATATTTCACTTTCAAGAGCAGATTTTAGTGTTTTACGCATACACAGTAACCCTTTCAAGCACAGTGGCTTTAACATGAAAACTCTCCATCTTGCCCGCAGATTGTACTTGAAGATTTTCTTAGGAATTTCAGAACAAACAAAAAAGCACGAACCGCCTGGCGTTTCTAATGGTGGTGCAGCGTAAGATGAAGGTGACTGTTCTGGGATATCACCCCGTACACGTTGCCCCACATTTCAGGGCTGAAGATGCGCAGTGTGATTTCAGGGAACCAGAAACTCAATTTTTATATACCTGACTTATTTCGATTAATTCTACATTTCCAAAGGTTAAGCACATAAACAGGTATACATTTTGGAAGGAGCCGGGATAGCGCAGTCGGCATAGCGACTAGCTACGGGCTGCACAATTGAGGGGTCGGAGTTCGAGTCCGGGTAGGATCAAGAATTTTCTCTTCTCAACGTCGTCCAGACCGGCTCTACGACCCACAGCCTCCTATCCAATGGGTGCCGTGGGCTCTTTCCCAGGGGCTAAAGCGGCTGGGGCGTGAAGCTGACCATTCACCTCCAACTTTTGCTGAAGGTAAAGAAAATATGGATCTATACATCCATTCCCCCATACGCCTTCATGGAGCAGTGCTTAATTAGTTAAGAATAGGGAAAACTTTTACTGGATTTAGTTTAAAATTATTCTGGCCAGGAAGTTGCATTTACTTTCATGTTAAAATTGTTGGCCTTCGTTGATGGATGCATCCTCCTATTACGTACGTCCTCGCGTCTTTTCGAGCCGTGGAAACTGGCTCCCCTGCGAGAGAGGCAACGCTGCTTTGGTATACAGCAGCTGATAATGGGGGCCAGCTGTAAGGACCGTGAAGTGACGTCAGAGAGCTCTGCAGGGAGGCGAGAGGGTAACGCCAAGCCGAGAGACAATGGAAACCGACTGAGTGGCCCATCATCTATTATAGTGACAGAAATGTTAATAACGCGTTGCAGTTGCTCACGTCTGTAGAAACATGAAGCACGAAGCTTTCGACGCCCGCCCAGGAGGACGCCAAATAGGCGTCACATGCCGAACTTTTGTACTCCAGTCTGTATAGCACAGGTTTCAGACGCGTTCTTGGCAGTTTCACCTTCCTCCCTGATCTATAACAACCAGATCTTTGACACTAAAGCTGAACGTTTCAATGCCCATCCTAGCTACATGTAGTTGCAGCCCAAGTAACTCTGGGTTTCACCGTAAAAATAATGCAAAGCCATGTGATCTGCGCAACTCAAAAAGTTCCTCGTTATGTAGTGCCTAATAAATTTAACTGCTCAGTTATTTAATCGTACTAAGATCCAAATATTTCTGTTCACTTTTCCTCAGAGTACAAGACGACGTTTACAGCCATACAAAACTAGCGATAATATTCCAGCGTTGTGAAAGGGGGGAAAACAGACGACAGAATTATTCGTATTTTGTACAAAATAAATGACAAGCGTTTTCAGAATGTATTAATTTCTTTGCTCTATGGTGAACCTCAGTTCTGTTTGCTAGTATTTTTCAACGTAACCTACTCAAATAGGAGTCGGGATGGCGTAATCAGTATAGTAACTGGCTACGGTCTGGATGACCGAGGGGTTGGAGTTCGAGTCCCGGTAGGGTCAAGAATTTCCTCTTCTACACGTCGTCCTACCAAATGGGTACCGGTGGATCTTCGCCGGGGATAAAGCGGGAGGGGTGTGAAGCCAACCACTCACCTTCAACTAGTTCCGAGGTCAAAAAGATGTGGATCTATACATCCACTTCCCCCACAGGCCTTCGCGGCGTAGTGCTTAATTAATTAAGCACAGGGACAACTTTGCCTAACCTACTTAAATTCTTAAACATTTTCAAATTATTTATTGAATATACTCGGCATATACTAAGAATATGTTGGTGATTTTGGTTTCGTGTCTGGCTCACATATTCACATACTTAGCTGTAGCTTCATACCAGCCCTTTGCTGTCACGTAAGAGACGTTCCGCTTTATTTCAGAAACGTTTATATATTGCTCCGGTACGGAATCATTATCGGAGCACTGATTTGGAAACTAAACATCTGTCTACATAGCGCATAGCACTCCTTAAAAAAATAAACGTTTATCCCGCTTCTAAAGCTAGGTTCATGAAACGGCGGCCAAGGCCCACAAGAGCCGTAGAGCCATAGATATATAGATAACAAGCTGGAAAACATACAGAGAAAGTTCGCAAACTCATGCTATAATCGATTTATTCAGCTCAATTCCTTTTGTAATTTACGAACCAATGTTGAAATGTTTATATTTTAAAACGCTGTATTCGAGGCAACAAAATCTTGACCCATTATTTCTTACTAACGTTTTCAAGAACAAAACTGACTGTTGTTCTGTTATGGATACTACTGGTCTCCGTGTATCCAGTAAACAAATTTGAGACTTCTCCAACTTCAGGGTCAGTAATGTCTCAAGACAGTTCTTCCACAAAACTCGTCACAGCTGCAAAGATCTGCAAATCTCTGGACATTTTCAGTAAACATAACATCTCCCTTGAGGATACATTTCCCTTTGCTTACATTATCGTGTTACCTGTATTATTTTATTGCCTAGTATTAAATTTTAGTCTTAGTTTTATTTCTAATTTTAGTTATAGCCTTAATCTAGCTTTTGTTGTGTACATTTCCATTGCTCGTTTGTTATAGGCCACTCGCTGTTGGCAAGCACTTAAATAAAGGAATTTAAAATATACGCAACATGATGAAATCCTTAAAAATACATCATCATCATTATCATCATCATGATCAAAATAAATAAACTCCGAGATTTTAGTCCGCAAGCGAACTATACCGACCGAGTGACCGCCGCTTGTCGGCGAAGTTTAGTGCCAGCTTTTGAGGATATTGGGTGTCGCGTGGTCAGTTATCATCATGATCGAATTATATTATATTGTCACATTCAGTGGGCCAGGGGTAATAACATAATTTAATGTCTCTCTAATGTCACTTCTCGCCTAGCATTTTGAATATAAGTCATGACGAAATTGCGGTCACAAAACTTGAACCGACAGTGAACTGAACATCTGGCATCACTGCTTCCTGTCAGCTGTTCCTGGGAGGCAAGCATGAAGACTTCCACCCTTACCCCNCAAAAAAACAACCCTCGACTGACAGGCTCAGCTTATAATGACATGGTGGAGTCTCACACCCTTATGATCACCTGATTCCTTTGTCAAAAAGGAAGGTCGATAAACCATTTTGGATGCCCTCTGTTGCCACAGCGGTGACACAGCTGAGGGTCAGCTAGTCAGAAATATACAGGCCTAAGCTATAGTGAACAAAGGTGTAAGAATGTGGTATGTTGCAGCAATTCTGTTTAGCTAAGATTAGAAGTTGCGTGACATCAAGTTATGCAAGTTATGTTCAAAACAGAGCAGAGAACTGCGTAACATCAAGTTATACAACTTCTGTTGAAAAATTTTTCTTAACAACATTCACGTTAACATTGGATCCCAGAGAAACAAGACTGGGTATTATGCTACAATTATTGGGCATTCAGTACTTTCATCTGTTAACAGAAGTTATCGGTCCTTTAGTGAGGCTGCCTGAACGAAATTAGGGCACAAGATAAACGTGACTTGTAAGGAACATAATACATGCCCTACACGTACATCAGCCTCTACAGGCCTACAAATTACAGAGCGAAGAAAACCACGTGCACACAAATGGGATAAAAGTAATCTGCATTTTTTTCATAAACATAAAATGCATCAAAATGTCCTTCAGGTCAACATGCTTAACACTTCTTGGGCAATCAATTCAAGAATATGCCTCTTAATTTATGTAGACTGGTTCAAAATTTGTTCCCTTTGCCTTTAGGGCTTACATTACAGTCTAGTCTTATAAATCGTGAAAATAAAATCGAATAAAGCACGCCAATTTTTAATCATCATACGAAGTAGCTCAAAGATTGAGATGCATGAAGCTTATCTGCACCAGAAATTTAAAAGCCCATGAATTTTTCTTTTCTTGAACAGTTGGGTAGAATTTCCGGTTCGACTCATCAGTTTAAATAATGCAAAATTGGGGAAACATTTTGGGGAACAGCAGTTAAACAAAGTAGCAAGGAAAACCTGCATATGAATAACGCGTTAAATGTTATAACAATCCTCCAACACGGCCATGCATATGTTAAAACTAATTTATACGACCGCATTCATGTCGCAAAACGAGAGCCGAACTCCTGACTCACACGACTGATGATGAGAAATTTGATCCGAATCGACGTCTGGTGCACAGTTTCTACTTTCGGAAATAAAGGCTTCAGTTTTCTGAACTAGGATTTTGCCGGACATGTTGATGTTGGCATTCTTTCTTCTCTGATTCCTTGTTAAGTTCCTATCCCCACTACAGCAGGGTCGGCGTCATCAAGCCTGACGTAGGGGAGCGCTGGTAAAGCTCTGCTCCACGAGATTTCGGGCAGCAGACAAAGGGAAATAATGTTTGGCGTGTCAGACAGAACGCAAAGGGGGGCCAGAGAGTTTCCACTAACGCAACGTGTGGTTGCCATAGCACACAGACACCCTAACAGACTCCATGGAAGAGTCCTTGAGAACGTAATGGTCGCTCACAGCCAGAAATGCCTTGCCTTTTATGGAACCCTTAAGCTCAGCACCGTTTTCACAAGATCCTGCCACTATTCTGAGCCATCTCATCTACATGTCTTTCATGTGCTTCATGTTTCCAGACTCCTATGCGCGATACATGCCCCACCCTCTTCTTATTCCTCAGTCTGATGACGTCAATAACATCTGATGAAGACTACAAATGACTGAACTCCTTGTTAAGCAAGTTTCTTCGGACTCCTGATGCCTCCTCTCTCCTCTTCGGTGCATAAATTCTCTCCAACATCCTCAGTTTATGAATTATAACTCCGCGCACTATGGTGAAGTCAAAAGGCGTATCAGAGACCATATCGCCTCCATCTTCGAGGATGAAGGGTAGGCCACGCAAGAAACGACATGAAGCGGGAAGCAAATCAGGCTTCACTTACTCTTCGACCACGATGATGGTGCCGATGTGTCCTTTCGAAACATCGGTCGACTTTCACCGGACTTACTTACTTACTAACTCATGGAGCTGAGCCCTTCTGGAGGAGCCGCCAATTCTGCAGCTACTCAAGAATTTCCCAGCGTTTTATGGAACCCGAAGGTTCATTACCGTGTTCACAAGAGCCCTCCACTAGTCCCTATCCTGAGCCGGATCAATCCAATTCACACTATCCCATCCTATCTCTCTAAGATCCATTTTAATATTGTCCACCCACCTACGCCTTGGTCTTCCCAGTGGTCTCCTTCCTTCTGACTTTCCCACCAATATCTTATCGCATTCCTCGTCTCCCCCATTCGTGCTACATGCCCTGCCCACCTCATCCTCCTTGACTTGATCATTCTAATTATACTTGGAGAAGAGTACAAGTTATGACGCTCCTCATTATGCAGTTCTCTCCAACCTCCTGTCACTTCATCTCTCTCTGGTCCAAATATTCTCAACACCCTGTTCTCAAACACTCTCAGTCTATCTTCCTCCCTTAATGTCACAGACCAAGTTTCACACCCATACAGAACCACAGGCAAAATTATAATTTTGTATATTCTAACTTTTATGTTTTTGGACAGCAGACAAAAGGTTCTGGACTGAATGGTAGCAAGCATTACAAAGCGTTATTCCAAGAAGATAAAACTTTGCCACATTTTCAAAATATTTATTAACTATTTATCTATTCTGATTCTATCCTGCATTCTGGCGCTGAGACATCCCTCCAGGCAAATGCCGGGATGGTACCTTAAATTAGGCCATGGCCGTTTCTTCCACAGTGTTTCCAATTCAGTATTCAGTAACCATCCTATCATTCGACGGAATATACTCTGAGCTACTTCCAGTGTCCTCAAATGAGCCACAAATAAAATATATGACGATGGATGAACATAGTTTTCTCTGCATTTACTTCTAGACAAACCAGCGTCTATACGTTTCTGGGCTCTTCTTTAAAATACGAGTATTTATGTTCCTGCCCAATATACCTGCACTATCCGCAGACCAACAGCTGATATATTCCACTCTATATATACATACTACCCTTGATTTACAAATTCCGCGAACAGTGCAAGCAAAGCGACGAAGCAATATGAAAAATGTAGTTTGATACTCAAAAAGAGAAAAATTAGGACTCCATGGCTCCACATAGTCCAAACATGTGGTAAATGTATATGTGAAAACATGGACTAAGCCATGTTCTAACAAACAATTTACGAAGTGATGTTGCATTTGCAAGACTGCATTGCACATATACATGAAGTGTTTTTTTGTTCTTCCTCTAGTTTTCAAAATGTATTACTTTCCTGCAGCAGTATCTGAATATGAGACATTTTAATTGTCATTAGCTACAAAAATAAGTCTTTCGCCAGTTCATGATACGCCCATCTTTAAGGAAGTTGATAAGTTAAAGGTAAAGTTGTCAATGGGCCGGTCACGGTAGCCGAGCGGTCTAAGGCATGTACTGTCTTCGCTCGCTTGGAAACCGGGATCGTGGGTTCGAATCCCGCTCAGGGCATGGATGTTTAGTTTGTGTGTGTGCGTCTTTCTGTGTTTGTGTACAGCTAGAGGCCTTGCGACGAGCTGATCACCCGCCCAAGGAGTCCTACCGAATGCGTAAGATCTAGAAAAAACGAAGTGAACGGAGAAGTTCATGGAGGTAGGCCTAGGCCCATTGAGGCTGTAGCGCCAAGTAAAAAAAAGTAATAAAAATTATATCCTTTGCACTTTTTCCTGCGACGCACCGCTTAGACGACAAATACAAGAGGCCACACACCAATTTTAAGCACTCCGTACCAATTTTTAATACATGTCCTTGAACATCGAATGCCTTATTTTCTCTCTCGTTTAACAGCTTCAATAAATTACGCAAAGTTGGGAGATTAACATGTCTGTCTCAAGGCAGAACTTCGGAAACAAAGTGCAAGTTAATAATAAATAATGTACATAATTGCTGACTGATATGCAGGGCTCACAGCTCCTCTGCCCCTTACCGTTTCACTAGTACAGTAGAGCAGCGTGATCTTTGTATTCTGAAGGTGGAGCGATTTCGTATGCCGATTATCTCCACCAAGCTTTAGTGGGGAACGAAATACACGCATGTTGCAAGATAACGCTGTTCCGTTCTCACTGTCCTCAACTGAACCAATCAGAAAGAGAGCGTTTGAAAGCCCATACACCTATACACCTCTTCCAGAACAAGAGAAACGCCGCGTGACAGGGCACACCCTGAAGGAAACTAATATTATCTTGTGACTTACTGAACAAAGGACACCACAGTATCATTTTGTGAGAGTATATGCACACGTTTTGTTTACTTACACGAGCGAGTTACGCTGAACTGTAACTGCAATGCTGGTAGATAAACGCAACTGACCTGCAACACAAGCAATTCATTTTTATATTAGTATTATTTTATTATTATTATTATTATTATTATACTATTACTATAGTAGTGTAGTGTTATTAAGTCTCCGTAAGAAATTCATCTGGTTGGCGAGCATTGGAAATATCGCCCGCCTTAAGGGTAAAGATCTAGGTAAGTTTCACCTTATGCCCAAGTATCACGACATAACGGAGTGAAGGTATAGCTCCACGCTTTCATAGCCTCGGCACGAGATGGACGTAAACGGTGACCTTCACCTTCGATTTGTTGTTATCCCCAAAGCCGGTCCAGATGTTGTGGTCTGAAGAAAATCCTTGCCTCCGACGAACTGCTAGAGCCTTAAGGCTCCCACACACAGACGCGATACTCAGCTCGGTACGGTACTGGACGATATCTAATTACATTGCGGTAAATGGAGGTCCGCACACTGGCGCGGTACTCCGAGGAACGCGATATTATCGCAGTCGGTATATCGCCTCGGTATTTCGGTCTACCGAGCGCACTCGGTAGACCGCTCGGTATCGCAGCGGTAAATAGTCATGGATGCGTCTTTGGAGGAAGAAGTTTTGCTTTTAGCTGTCGCTCTTGATGAAGACGAAGGTGAATCCCGGCAAGTATTTTACTGAACACTAAATCTGCGTAGTTCTTTTCCTCCAAATATTCAGTATGTCATATATATGTACAAATATTTACAATTCCATAACGAGTCTCTAATTAAGTACGTATAAGTGGTTGCTATGTGTGTTCGTATTTTAGGCGAAAGAGACGAATCGCTTGGATTCATGATATAAACTTGTCAAGAGAGGAACTGGGGGAGTTTTATACATTGATACCTCAACTCCTGAAGGACGAAAAACGGTTCTACATATATTTCAGGATGAAAATTGACAGGTTTGATGAAATCCTGAGAGCCATCGGGCAAGAAGATATCACTAAACAACATACCAATTGGCGGAGGCCTATTCTTGTCATGAAGTGGAGGGTTTTTTGAGACCCACAGAAGTGAAAGAAGGAAATGTAAACACATTGTGTCAGCAGCGTGTTTGCTTCATAATTTTCTACGTCTCAAAAACTGTGATGAAAAGTACAGGGAAGAACTGCAACGAGTGGAGCCATTGGAAGGAGAAATGTTCCCTATCCAGCCTTTACGTCTCCCAAGGGTGGAAAACGTTAGCTACGCCATTAGAGAGCGGTTTGTTGCGTACTTCAACTAGATGACTGCCCCTGGAATTCGTGTTAGTGAACGGAACTGGTGCATAGCCTACACTAAGAATGCCCACAGTTACTGTATACTTAACCCTATATAAATATATACAGATTTTTCTACTTGCTGTCTCTGTTCATTGTAACAGCCAATTCCTTCCACTTTCTATCCTTAGCCGTGAATCCTTGTACATCGGATGACGAGTATCGTACAATAAAGCATTTTCTTTGACGAACTCTATTATTTGTTCCATTTGGCTACCCATGTCGTTTCACGTACGTATAGATACTGATTGAGTGTGAGTCATGGCCAGCTGGTTATCGGGTGTCAAAGATTCCCGAGTTCAGAGTGTCGCGTCTGTGTGCGCGGCCCACTCGGTAAACAGCCGCTTTCGTCCCGAGTGCTATATCGTCCCGAATCGTATCGCGTCTGTGTGTTTAGTCACAGATGGGTTCAATGGGTTTAATGCAAACAACTCCCAAGATGTCTTCCGTGCGGGGGTGGCCATCACCACCTGGAGTGCCCGGAAGAAAACAACGAAACCAAACAACCGAAATGCTGAAGGCGCGGCATTCCGGTCCCCAGGTACCGACCAGACGCAGCGGTGCGTTCAGAGTGGTTACGCTAGAAAACACGTACGCCGCAGCGGTAACGGCAACAGCAAAGACCAGGTTAGTAAAGCAGCGGAGACCGCCCGAGAGGAAGGTGACGCCGTTACCCTCATAACCACAACGGAGCAGATCATGACGGCTCTGAGGACGGCAGAAACAGAAGATGAGTGTAGCATTTGAGGTTCTCACAGCAGTGGTTATAAGACAGAACGCCGCGTAATCCTTTGAAAGTCAACGGACGTTTCGGAGGAACATGTTACTCTGACTAATAACTGCTTCACGCAGGTTTCTTGCTTGGTTTATTCTTCAACTCTGAAGATGGAGGCGACATATTCCTCCGAAACGTCGGTTGAATTTCAACGGACTACATGGAGTTAATATCCCAGAAAATGAGTATTGTATTCTCGTCATGACAAAATGAGGTCCTGCCTTCGTGCAACGTGCAGTAACTCTGCATAAATCTACGCGCCTGAAGTCTATTCCCACTAAACGTAACCTCATCGACTGGGAACGGATCACGGGCGGACCGACAGTTTGCTCGAGTATTCACGCGCATCGATCAGGAGACGTTGGACCACCACAGTCGGATGCCTACACGTCCCTCTGTGCCTCCTTTGCTAACCTTAGTGATTAAAAAATATTATTACAATGATTTAGCTATTATATTGTTATTCGAAAAAGCCACTACGAAACAATAACGAAAGTGTATATAAATTTCTTTGCTTGACAGAAAAACTTAAGGGGAATATTTTACTCTGTACAAAAAATTAATGGGTGACAAAACTAGCTTCATGGCTGTGTAAGATTTGAGCTTTTCACGGCAGTTACTATGATGAAAGCAGTCTTCTGGGATGTGGCGCCGTGTAGATATTGTGTTAACCGACGTTTCGGAGAAACGTATCGCCTCCATCTTCAGGGTAGAAGACAAGAAGAAATCTGCGAGCGAACCAGCGTGAGCAGGTGCAACAGACTCAGTCGGTTAACACAATACATGGCGCTACATCCCAGGAGACTGCTTTCATCATAGCTTCATGGCTGCTTCCGAATGGCAAACTACTGTCATGTATCCGGGGTTTGCATCACCCTGTTCTCAAATACCCTCAGTCTATGTTCCTCCCTTAATGTCAGAGACCAAGTTTCACACCCATACAGAACCACTAGCAAAATTACAGTTTTGTATATTCTAATTTTTATGTTCTTGGACAGCAGACGGGAAGACAAAAGGCTCTGGACTGAATGGTAGCAAGCATTACCCGAGTTCAATCTCCTCTTAATTTCCTCCTGAATCAGGTTTCGATCTGTTATCGTTGTTCCCAAATATGTGAACTGTGCCACATTTTCAAAACATGTTTCCTATCTTTATGCAATCTATCCTATCCTATCTATGTAACCAACTCATTTGGTCTTGTAGGATGCGAAGCGGTGTAGTCTGATAGAAAGTACTGCCTGAAACTTCTGAACAGAAGTGGCAGACTGGGTTCCTCCCAAACTCTGGAAACGATCTACTAGACTACGAGTAGAAGATGAAGGCAATATATTCCTCTGACTCGTCGATAACTATTTACTGGACTATACGGCGCCATATCCCGTATCTTTATCTTAGTATTCCGCTTCATGCAGTGCCCCTGCACATGCTGCTCATATTCTGGAGCTACTGGTGTTCAATGCTGATGTCTGCGCGTAAGGATTAGACGGCACGTCTCTACTGTGAGCTCTTTCCCTGGAGAAAAACCGCAGAAACGTGACACTGACAATGCAACTCCATAAGATGCTTGGATAGGTATGCGTAGAGGTTTACCTCAAGTCCCCTAAATATCGGGGAAGGNTATTATTACAATGATTTAGCTATTATATTGTTATTCGAAAAAGCCACTACGAAACAATAACGAAAGTGTATATAAATTTCTTTGCTTGACAGAAAAACTTAAGGGGAATATTTTACTCTGTACAAAAAATTAATGGGTGACAAAACTAGCTTCATGGCTGTGTAAGATTTGAGCTTTTCACGGCAGTTACTATGATGAAAGCAGTCTTCTGGGATGTGGCGCCGTGTAGATATTGTGTTAACCGACGTTTCGGAGAAACGTATCGCCTCCATCTTCAGGGTAGAAGACAAGAAGAAATCTGCGAGCGAACCAGCGTGAGCAGGTGCAACAGACTCAGTCGGTTAACACAATAGCTACATGGCACCACATCCCAGAAGACTGCTTTCATCATAGCTTCATGGCTGCTTCCGAATGGCAAACTACTGTCATGTATCCGGGGTTTGCATCACCCTGTTCTCAAATACCCTCAGTCTATGTTCCTCCCTTAATGTCAGAGACCAAGTTTCACACCCATACAGAACCACTAGCAAAATTACAGTTTTGTATATTCTAATTTTTATGTTCTTGGACAGCAGACGGGAAGACAAAAGGCTCTGGACTGAATGGTAGCAAGCATTACCCGAGTTCAATCTCCTCTTAATTTCCTCCTGAATCAGGTTTCGATCTGTTATCGTTGTTCCCAAATATGTGAACTGTGCCACATTTTCAAAACATGTTTCCTATCTTTATGCAATCTATCCTATCCTATCTATGTAACCAACTCATTTGGTCTTGTAGGATGCGAAGCGGTGTAGTCTGATAGAACGTACTGCCTGAAACTTCTGAACAGAAGTGGCAGACTGGGTTCCTCCCAAACTCTGGAAACGATCTACTAGACTACGAGTAGAAGATGAAGGCAATATATTCCTCTGACTCGTCGATAACTATTTACTGGACTATACGGCGCCATATCCCGTATCTTTATCTTAGTATTCCGCTTCATGCAGTGCCCCTGCACATGCTGCTCATATTCTGGAGCTACTGGTGTTCAATGCTGATGTCTGCGCGTAAGGATTAGACGGCACGTCTCTACTGTGAGCTCTTTCCCTGGAGAAAAACCGCAGAAACGTGACACTGACAATGCAACTCCATAAGATGCTTGGATAGGTATGCGTAGAGGTCTACCTCAAGTCCCCTAAATATCGGGGAAGGGTAGTCGGTGTAGCGACTGGCTACAGGCTGGACGACCGAGCGGTCGGAGTTCGAGTCCCCGTAGGGTCAAGAATTTTCTCCTCTCACGTCACCCAGACCGGTTCTGAGGCCCACCCAGCATCCTATCCAATGGGTATCGGGTGGGGAGGGTAAACGGCCGGGGCGTGTAACTGACTACTTCCCTCCAGCTAGTGCCGAGGTCAAGAAAAATTGGATCTATATATCCACTCCCCCATACGCTTTCATGGTGTAGTGTTAATTAGTCAAGGAAAGGGACAAATTTACCTTTACTTTACCTTACCCCTAAATTTTCTCTAGGTGCGGTGTTTAGTAGGCAGACGGACAGCTCGAAACTTAGCTCCAACAGAAAGGTCCAAAGTTTGTATCTCTCTATTACGTCGAAATAGGGTGACGGACAAGAAGGTGGCTGTTTATTGCCAGTGAAGGACTACTCAGTAACGTTCTTGACTCTGTACCAAGTAAGAGCTTTCTAATCATCACACTCATCAGCACAGAACTTCACCCATATTCCTTCCTGATTGACGGCAGGAAGCATTTCTCTTGTTTCACTCAGTTGCGAGAGTCAAAATCCTTACCTCTTCGTCAACCTTTTATCCGGTAACGTGATGAGTACTGAAATGCATTTGCGTTTACTACAAAGTACATAATGCTTGGTCCACTAAACGGAGACTGCCTCTGTGGTCTAGTGATCAGAGTTCCTGGCTACAGATCCAAAGGTGCCGGGTTCGATTCCCTGCGTTACCAGATTTTCTGACGCTCTATAAGCAAACGTCGGCACTAACTTCGCCGACAAG
>NW_019724586.1:1177014-1201779 GCF_002891405.2 Cryptotermes secundus | reverse complement strand
ACATCCCAGGAGACTGCTTTCATCATAGCTTCATGGCTGCTTCCGAATGGCAAACTACTGTCATGTATCCGGGGTTTGCATCACCCTGTTCTCAAATACCCTCAGTCTATGTTCCTCCCTTAATGTCAGAGACCAAGTTTCACACCCATACAGAACCACTAGCAAAATTACAGTTTTGTATATTCTAATTTTTATGTTCTTGGACAGCAGACGGGAAGACAAAAGGCTCTGGACTGAATGGTAGCAAGCATTACCCGAGTTCAATCTCCTCTTAATTTCCTCCTGAATCAGGTTTCGATCTGTTATCGTTGTTCCCAAATATGTGAACTGTGCCACATTTTCAAAACATGTTTCCTATCTTTATGCAATCTATCCTATCCTATCTATGTAACCAACTCATTTGGTCTTGTAGGATGCGAAGCGGTGTAGTCTGATAGAACGTACTGCCTGAAACTTCTGAACAGAAGTGGCAGACTGGGTTCCTCCCAAAC
The DNA here is from genome assembly GCF_002891405.2 of Cryptotermes secundus. Classification (NCBI taxonomy): domain Eukaryota; kingdom Metazoa; phylum Arthropoda; class Insecta; order Blattodea; family Kalotermitidae; genus Cryptotermes; species Cryptotermes secundus. The sequence goes on along the minus strand of NW_019724586.1, from coordinate 1,201,288 downwards.
TCTGGAAACGATCTACTAGACTACGAGTAGAAGATGAAGGCAATATATTCCTCTGACTCGTCGATAACTATTTACTGGACTATACGGCGCCATATCCCGTATCTTTATCTTAGTATTCCGCTTCATGCAGTGCCCCTGCACATGCTGCTCATAATCTGGAGCTACTGGTGTTCAATGCCGCTGTCTGCGCCCAAGGATAAGACGGCACGTCTCTACTGTGAGCTCTTTGTCTGGAGGAAAACCGCAGAAACGTGACACTGACATTGCACCTCCATAAGATGCTTGGATAGGTATGCGTAGAGGTCTACCTCAAGTCCCCTAAATATCGGAGAAGTGTAGTCGGTGTAGCGACTGGCTACAGGCTGGACGACCGAGCGGTCGGAGTTCGAGTCCCCGTAGGGTCAAGAATTTTCTCCTCTCACGTCGTCCAGACCGGTTCTGAGGCCCACCCAGCCTCCTATCCAATGGGTATGGGGGGGGTAAACGGCCGGGGCGTGTAACTGACTACTTCCCTCCAGCTAGTGCCGAGGTCAAGAAAAATTGGATCTATATATCCACTCCCCCATACGCTTTCATGGTGTAGTGTTAATTAGTCAAGGAAAGGGACAAATTTACCTTTACTTTACCTTACCCCTAAATTTTCTCTAGGTGCGGTGTTTAGTAGGCAGACGGACAGCTCGAAACTTAGCTCCAACAGAAAGGTCCAAAGTTTGTATCGCTCTATTACGTCGAAATAGGGTGACGGACAAGAAGGTGGCTGTTTATTGCCAGTGAAGGACTACTCAGTAACGTTCTTGACTCTGTACCAAGTAAGAGCTTTCTAATCATCACACTCATCAGCACAGAACTTCACCCATATTCCTTCCTGATTGACGGCAGGAAGCATTTCTCTTGTTTCACTCAGTTGCGAGAGTCAAAATCCTTACCTCTTCGTCAACCTTTTATCCGGTAACGTGATGAGTACTGAAATGCATTTGCGTTTACTACAAAGTACATAATGCTTGGTCCACTAAACGGAGACTGCCTCTGTGGTCTAGTGATCAGAGTTCCTGGCTACAGATCCAAAGGTGCCGGGTTCGATTCCCTGCGTTACCAGATTTTCTGACGCTCTATAAGCAAACGTCGGCACTAACTTCGCCGACAAGAGGCGGTCGCTCGGTCGGCATAGTTCGCTTGCGGACTACAGGTCACGGAGTTCACGAACAAGTGTCACCTTACGTACCCCGTAGAGTGGGTCACAGGTCAACCCATAAAGCACAGTTCCGGATATCGTGACTTCCCTGGATCTCTTTAGGAGCAATCTGATATACTCAGTGTGGTCTTTTGGGTTGTAACGAGAAGTCGTTGTGTATGTATATAGCAGCGTTTCGGAAGAATATTCTGCCTCAGCTTTCAAGGCTCGAAGTAGGGAGAGGCATCAATTTGGTTATATGGACAAATCTGCAAGTTATCGCACTTCCATGTACCCCCCCGCCCAGCAAACAAAAATAAACATTGCAGTCCTCAAAATAGCCGTATTTTCTCGCAATTCCATGTTATCCCCTGCAAACAAATATAAATATTGCAGCCATAAAAATATCCGTCTTTTCTCGCAATTCCATGTTATCCCCTGCAAACAAAAATAAACATTGCAGCCCTAAAAATAGCCGTCTTTTCTCGCAATTCCATGTTATCCCCTGCAAACAAAAATAAACGTTGCAGCCCTAAAAATAGCCGTCCTTTCTCGCAATTCCATGTTATCCCCTGGAAACAAAAATAAACATTGCAGCCCTAAAAGTAGCCGTCATTTCTCGCAATTCCATGTTATCCCCTGGAAACAAAAATGNGCATTTCCCTCCTGTAATGAAGAACAAACAATACTTCGGCCCTTTTTATACCAACACAGCTCCGCTTTCTCATCCCTTCCTGTGGGTCTGAGTGACCACCTCCCTTGCAACCTGCCCTCAATATCGCATGTTTCTCCGATACATCGTTATAAGACTTCATAGAGCTACAGCCCGCAAGATCACAGCCTGAAAAATCACCAACACTGAAACCTCAAAATTTATAATACGCTTTTAATAATGTTGTATTTTAGCGTCCTGTTGCACTGATTGGCGTCCATGATGTGTATATGTATGTATTGACCGTCTTCTAGTGCACAAAATCTCACTNTCCATGTTATCCCCTGCAAACAAAAATAAACATTGCAGCCCTAAAAGTAGCCGTCTTTTCTCGCAATTCCATGTTATCCCCTGCAAATAAAAATAAACGTTGCAGCCCTAAAAATAGCCGTCTTTTCTCGCAATTCCATGTTATCCCCTGCAAATAAAAATAAACGTTGCAGCCCTAAAAATAGCCGTCTTTTCTCGCAATTCCATGTTATCCCCCTGCAAACAAAAATAAACGTTGCAGCCCTAAAAATATCCGTCTTTTCTCGCAATTCCATGTTATCTCCTGCAAACAATAACAAATATTGCAGCCTTAAAAAGAGTCGTCTTCTCTCGGAATTGCATTTCCCTCCTGTAATGAAGAACAAACAATACTTCGGCCCTTTTTATACCAACACAGCTCCGCTTTCTCATCCCTTCCTGTGGGTCTGAGTGACCACCTCCCTTGCAACCTGCCCTCAATATCGCATGTTTCTCCGATACATCGTTATAAGACTTCATAGAGCTACAGCCCGCAAGATCACAGCCTGAAAAATCACCAACACTGAAACCTCAAAATTTATAATACGCTTTTAATAATGTTGTATTTTAGCGTCCTGTTGCACTGAATGGCGTCCATGATGTGTACACGTATGTAGTGACCGTCTTCTAGTGCACACAATCTCACTTGTCAATTCATTACATGTTTCGGCATCACTGTGCCATCATCAGGTGTGTTATTTACCTTAAACTATTGCACTGCTCGCCATCATGTGTCGTTTATAAAATGATAACTTAATGGATACGAAGACACACACACAAACATCCAGCATTACAACGCACGCAGCCAAAAAAGAAGGACACATTACAAGACACAGTATACACAAAATATAGGAAGAACGACTCCCATAGCGAGTTTGAAATACGACGTATAAGATGATAAATTTTAACAANTAGTTTAACGTAAATAACACACCTGAGGATGGCACAGTGATGCCGAAACATGTAGTGAAGTGACATGTGAAATTGAGTGCACTAGAAGGCGGTCAATACATACACATCAAGGATTTATAATACGCTATNTTAAACTATTGCACTGCTCGCCATCATGTGTCGTTTATAAAATGATAACTTAATGGATACGAAGACACACACACAAACATCCAGCATTACAACGCACGCAGCCAAAAAAGAAGGACACATTACAAGACACAGTATACACAAAATATAGGAAGAACGACTCCCATAGCGAGTTTGAAATACGACGTATAAGATGATAAATTTTAACAAATATGAAGAATATACATTTTAAATCATTTTATAAACGACACATGATGGCGAGCAGTGCAATAGTTTAACGTAAATAACACACCTGAGGATGGCACAGTGATGACGAAACATGTAGTGAAGTGACATGTGAGACTGAGTGCACTAGAAGACGGTCAATACATACACATCAAGGACTTATAATACGCTAAAAATATTTTAATTGTGTTTGTACAATTTCCTTTTACGTAGATTTCAATTAACCTTTTTAAGCGGTGCAATATTCCACGACTTCTGCATGTGACAGATCCGATGAAATAACCAGCAAACAATGCAAGACCAGATGCAGTCTTCATCCCTACTCACAAATAAGATTCCCCAATGCGTTTCCTCCGCTTGATGTTTAGTCCTGCCAATACCATTATCAGAAATAACATCCGTAAGCCCCAGTTATGTTTCGAAATGTCTCATTCCGGTGTCAGCATGCACCATGCACAGACAGTACTATTGGCGATATCTCCTTTTACAGTACAGACAAACACTCCATTCAAGTGTCTGATAACCGAATTAAAATACACAAATATGTTTTTATGAATAGTGCACAATCAATGCGGTCTGACGTATTGCTACATGTATTTTCCAAAATGGCAGACACGAAGACCGAAGTAAACAAGTGCAAGGCACTGATTAAGATCGTCTGATGATTGTAAAATAAGAAAAATAAGAAAACTCCGTTGTTTTAGTCCGCAAGCGAACTATACCGACCAAGCGACCGCCGCTTGTCGGGGAAGTTAGTGCCAACTTTAGCGGATAGAGGGTGTCACGTGGCCTGCGAAACGGATCCCCACGGCCGTTAATCTCGGTTTTCTACACCGAAGCCGCTATTTCCTTCAAATAGCTCCTCAATTATCCTCACGAGGCTGAGTGGACCCCGTTCCAGACCCACCACTTCTCAGAAAATCTGGTAGCGATGGGAATCGAACCCGGACCTCTGAATATGCAGCCAGGAGCTCTGAGTACTAGACCACAGAGGCGGCTAAAGCCACTTGCCCTGCCTATTACATCCTCCATTACTTCATTATTCTAAATATACGTGGTCTGACTGAAGATGCATTTATAAATCACTTGATCACATAAATGCAGGGACAAGTGTGGATTTTGAAGAGTTATATGAGGCAAAAGCTGAAAGCGGGGTCTGCAACCCTCTGTAATACTGCTGTAGTCTCACTACAGGCGCTGCAGACTGGGTATGGAAGATGACAACTAGCAGTGGGCGCGTATACTTGAAAGGCTATGTCCAGAGAGTCTCCAAATATCCTGCCCGTAGAAGTAATTAGTAGCTACTGAATATTTCCAGAAGATAAACACATCGCCTGAAAATAACTACCATTCGCAGCACACATCTCAGTTTGAGCAGCAAAAGAGAAAGGCAAACAAACTGTTCGCGTCAAGAATGAGTCTTTGTCATCTCATTCTCATAACTCTTGCCCGAGCTTCATACCTCCTTTAAATATTAGGAAAGCAGAATCATTAACGACTGACTAACGGCAAACTTAAAATTCCTTGAAATTAATTTAAAGGACTTGTTTTGTTCACAGCATCTCCTACCAGTTTAGAAAAAATGTAAACAAAAGTCAATGTAACGACCTGGTCTAATTTCTTTACACAGAACTTAGTTACAACAAAGACCAGCCCACAATGAAGTCAACAAAAGAGATAAGCAACAAGAAGCATATTCTTACCGTTTTTTAAATGTCAGCAGGGGTACAGATAAGCCCGTAGGAACTGTAAATGAATAATTATACAACACAGTTGCCTATTTACATTCACAATTTATATTAACATAGATTTACACCAACGGAAAATTCTTGAGTGTAAACATCAAAAGTTCTACAGCTTCGTCATGTCTGTAATGTAACCATGCTTCTGTTATGGTACATAAATCCTTTTTGCGGTCAAGTGTATCGGTCGTCATATCTGTTCGGAAAACAACACAAACTGAGCAAGCAGCGACTGATCGGAATTTTAAACACTTGGGTTCTATATATTTTTTTTCACCAATTTCAGCATACNTCTCTTCCAATGTGACGAATGATTAACGGTGAATCACTACTCACACCCCACCAATTTCAGTATAATTGTGAAAAATGTTACGTTGTACATTTACTGATACTACCTTTTAGCAAACTTAAACTTACTGTCAAGGACACCGCTATGATAAAGCGAAATGTAGAACCGCAAAAATGCACGAAGTGAAGTTCGATGTATGTAAAGGACTCAGTACCAAGCAATAATAAAACTCCGATGTGCTAGCACGCACAATAGCCACACAGCAGAAGAGACTGGAACCTGTGACCAAGGGTTAATAAATATGAATAACTTGTAATAACAATTAAATAATAATGACACGAATAATCCATACTGTTATTTTGTGACAGTGGCGATGAACATTCGACTTACCTAACATGAAATGTTTTAACTAGCTGAGTAAGCCCTCCATGCAGAAAGCTACAAGAACATTCTGTACCAAATAATTAATTATGTATTTCTTTTATTGCTAGTGGGGTGGGTCTAAGTCCCTTGTACTGCGGCCACTTCTGGCCTCTTGTACCAGCCCCAGNGGAAGCCAGCGACTAACCGCTTGAGTTCTGGCGCGGACTTAATTATGTATATTTGGTCTGATTTCAAAATAACGTACAATTAACATAATAGGAGCAACTAAGGAAGTACAAATCGTATACCGCTTCTTATCCGCTCGATAGCCATCGCGTATATTAGTCACATCGATTTCTGTCTATTTCCTTATCGCAGTACATGTTCTGACTAGTAGTGTCATTAAAATGTACATACGTTTTGCTATGCGATCTTTGCAATAAGTAGATCTACACATGATGAATGAAGAATGGAGATCTCTTGACAGTCCGGTTGTCTGGCTGTCTATCCAAATGAACTACCTCCCGAATGACCAAACCAATTTCGATGGAATCTGATGGGAAGGATTTACATAAAGTTTTGTAAGGCGCTTAACGTTTTGGTAAGTGCCACTTTATAATAACCCACAAAAATATGCGAAACAAAAATCAAACTTCATAAGTATTATGTAAGATTTGAGGTTTTCACGGCGGTGACTATGAAGAAAGCAGTCTTCTGGGATGTGGCGCCGTGTAGATATTGTGTCAACACAACCAGACTGGTTGGTCCTAAGAACTTTGGTAGGTCTACATATCACACCAAATTCAAATCTCATTAAGGTCTATAACCTTCACCTCAAACAGTTTTCCTTGTAATGATATGTAAAACGTAATGCTAGAAAATGAGTTTATTGTATACTAATGCAGTATCGTACCAATGGTATTAGGCCCTTTTTTTTTCTCTCGCCCGCTTTGGAGCATAGGACTGATTTCTCAGTTCCATTTATTATTTTTACAGACGGTAGGACTCCATGGGTGGGTGATCAGCTAGTCGCAAGGCCGCTACCTAAACACAGGACAACGCTAACAGAATAAACGCATACACACACGGAACATCCATGCCTTGTGTGGGATTCGAACCCACGATTCCGGCTTCCGAGCGAGCGAAGACAGTGCATGTCTTAGACCGCTCGGCTACCGTGACCGGCGCGTTAGGCCTATTAGCCCCGCAAAATTCTATACACGTCTACAATTAACAGGCACGAAGCCAATGAGTCATACAATATCCAAAGGAGTGTATTTGAAAAAAAAAAGTGAGTATTCCGTTGAAATATTTTTCCAACTCGTGTCTATTGATTGGCATTCACATCTACAAGATAGAAAGTTTACCACCCTACGCCTAAGCACCAAACATATAAGAAATGTGAAGTTAAACACACAAGCATTTTACACCACGGGTGTAGATAGGAGTGGTAAGCTTCACTCTCCGATAGTTCTAACCAGAGGAAAGTATAATAATATTCTAAATATCAGTCAGCTAATTAGACGACTCCATCTAGATCAGAAACAACACTGAGCACATTGCAAAGACCAGATGCGTAACAATGGAAAGTCGTTGCTGTGTTTCGCATTAAGGATATAGGCACTTCTGGTACTCTCTCACATGAGAAGATATTATACACGACGTGGTAAAAGTAAAGTTGAAGAGAGCCGTCTTTTGGGATGTGGCGCCGTGTAGAAATTGTGTTAACCGACGTTTCGGAGGAACGTATCGCCTCCATCTTCAGGGTAGAAGACAAGAAGAAATCCGTGAGCAAACCAGCAGAGCAGGTGCCGTCTCAGAAGACGGCTTTCTTCATAGTCACCGCCGTGAAAACCTCAAATCTTACAAAAGTAAAGTTGTTCCCGTGCTTAACTAATTAAGCACTATGCCATGAAGACGTATGGGGGAGTGGACTATACACACATGCTTTCTTGACCTCGGCATTAGTTGGATGTGTGTGGTTAGCTTTACGCCCCGGCCGCTTTACATGGGGATAGAGTCCCCGGTACCCACTGGATAGGAGACTGGGTGGGCCTCAGAGCCGGTGTGGACGTGAAGAAGAGGAAATTCTGTAACTTACGGGGACTCGAACTGCGACCCCTCTGTCGTCCAGCCCGTAACCAGTCGCTATACCGGCTGCACTATCCCGGCTCTCATACACGAAGTGGAGATGCACATAAAACAGGATGTAAATTTCCTTTCCGCCCCAGCTGCAGCAATAACCACCCTTCAGTTTCAGACATAAGAATGACTATTATTCTGGTTGAATCCTCAAGCTGACTACAGTAGAAGGGGTGCCAAGCAAAACCGGAAGTTCCGTAACTGAAGACCTCAATAGGAAGGGACCTGGAAAAACGCCATCACGCTATTTCAACCCTACACACATTATCATTCGCACATATACACCACTGTCCAAACGCACTTCCGTATCACTGATGTTCTTTCATCTTACCTGGTTTTGCAATTATATTATGTCAGCTGGTTTTACACTGAAATCAGTTTTGGATTGATATTAGCGACCAAAATTCAAAATCAAATCATGGTTAAAAAAATACTGTCACATCTCTGGAGTTGTGAGTGACTTATGAGACGGGATTTGGATTGGATTGACACCTTACATATTTAACTCTGGACTACAGGCAATACACAGCTATCGCCATTCTACACACTTTACAGTTCGCCGTTACACACGCACTCAGTCTCTCAGTCTGTCTCAGTCTTCCCTAGCCGTATCCTGGCAACGAATTCATAAGTCTCACTGTAACTTCAAATCACACATGAAGCCTTCCTTTCACAGCCAATTCCCTTCTTGTCATTATTCTTCAACTGCCAACTCAATTAAATTCCTCTGTTCCCAAGCTCACATCCTGGCAGGCTGGAGTCTCGAATCTCGATTCAATCTTCTCAGCTGAACTCTTCTTTATAACCCCTTTGCACGTACCAAGCAGAAAACACTCCCTCTCTAAAGTTGGGAAGGCGTGTTTACAGCGCAGTTGCATAGCGACGGAAGTTACTCGATTGTAGCTTGCGTATTCGTTGCCGCGTGAATCTGTTTACCGAGTCGTTGCCTAGCAATGAACGTCTATTCTGACTTCACCTTCCCGCTTACGGGAGTCATGTCACAATATCAATATTTGTAAATTATTAAGTCACACATAAATTCGTGTCAGTACACCTACGTAAGGGGGTATTACGCGTATTTCAGACCAAAAGAGATGTAAGACGTCTCGGAGGGTAGCTCTCAAGTCAAAGGAAAGGACGTCTGTGGGTTGCCTTTTACAGGAAACGTAGAGGCTTAGAAGCTAAACGAAGATACGAGGCTAACCCGAAATGTCGTGTCTGTGTAATCCAGAGAACTGACAGTAACCAAAGAATATTTCTCCAATGAAAAGACCAAACAACTTTACAATCCGAAAATAGCCTACTAACCAATAATTATTTAATTTAAATCAACGTGAAACATGGTACATAATTTAAGTGAAAAAAAAAACTGTTATGTGCAACAAAATGTAGCTATGAAATAAGTAGCCTGAAACTTCTATGGACTTAGTCGCCTGGAGATACGTCATTCCTGTAACAGACAACCACGAAAATAAAATAAAATAAAATAAAAAACAGAAGCATCAATGAAAGGGCTGGCGGAATCTTTATAACTTCCTCAAATGGTTTTAATCAGGCCCACACACTTCGCATTTGACAGAATTACTCTCAAAAGAAAAATGCCAATATTAACAAACAGTTAACATGTTACATACTGTCACCTGTATGAGTTACTACAGACGGGGTTTGGATTGGTAACTGGATTTACTGACCACTTACAGATCGTAACTACAAGAAATCGCATGCGGCTTGCGTCCGCGTCCTCTAGTTGCTCCAGGCCGCAAGGTTCTCCATCGCTAGTGGGTTCAGTTGCCTACTCGCATGCGGCGCGATGAGTTAGGACACGGATAAAGCCAAGTGTCTAATTGAAGAATACCGCGAAAAGAGCATTCTGTGGGATTTGTAGGATCCAAATTATAAAGACAATCGGAAGAAGTTGAAGCTATGGGAGGAATTAGCCACGAAGTTTGAATGTTCGGTGAAGGAAGCGAAAGAAAAGGTCACAAATCTCAGAACGACCTGTTCCTGCACCACTCTTCTCTGACGTTTTCTTCTCCTGTTCAAAATGAGATACGCCGCAGCAGCAACTGTCTGCAGTGACATCTCTACACAAGCTGACGTAAAAATTGAAGCAACCAGTCGCTCTGGGTGTAAATGGGGTCGGTCGCATGCGGCAACGGTTGCTCCTGGCCGAGAAGGGCAACTAGGTTGCTTTAAGTTGCCCCAGCGTAAACCCGCCTTAAGCCAGCAAACACGCCGCAAGACACACAAGCGCAAAGATATCCTTGGCTATGATATTGTCACATATATGCGGTTTAGCGTGACTGACAATAATGGGTTCTGGATTTGATGATTGGATTCACTGGCACTTCTTTACAATTATAATCATTCATTACAGCTCACAAACATTCTTGAACGCCGAAGCCTCTCTTCCTTCTGCTCCTCGTTCTGCGACTGACTGCAAACGACCTTCTTTGTCCTCTATAAACCTTCGGAACGGACCATGCACGCACACACACACACACAGACACACTGAGAAGCCCGTATGCTAGCAATTCCTCTTATTGTTATAAAGGTCTGTTTACATTGCCGTTATATAGTACTGGGTGTCTGTTATTGCTGTCATGCGCTTAAGAGGGAAGGCGTTTACCAAGCTGTTACCTAGCAATGGATATCCACGTTACAATATCAACAATTTCCTGTTTTATCACGGGAATCCTTTGCAAAAGCTTCGAGGTTCCGATAACAGAAAATGACATGTTGTCACTTAAGGACTGCTGTTGCTGCTCCTTATTACTACTACAACTGCTACTATAGGTTACGCACGCGAAAACCTCTCACAAACGTCTTAGGATGCATTTCATAAACAGCTGAGCTATGTTTGTACAAGAAACAGGCCTATGCCGTTGAGAAGCCACGTAGTGTCAGCAATGCGATATGATTCTTCACTGAGGGCATATACCAAGGCGAAACGACAACGACCAATGCAAAGTCTTAACGACTACCTGTTCACCAGCGAGACCCTCATTCTATTATCAATGCCCTTTACTGGGCACTGGCCACTTTTTCAGTTTCGTAATCGCGAGATGATCCCCCCATGTGCCATTCATGCAAGGTGTTTCAGACAGGATGGTAATAAATTTTGGAGCAATAGGGGAAGTCACCTTACTTACTTACTCATGGAGCTAAAGCCCTTCTGGAAGAGCTGCCAATTTTGCAGCTACTTAAGAATTTCCCAGCATTTTATGGAACCCGAAGGTTTATTACCGTGTTCACAAGAGCCCTCCACTTGTCCCTATCCTGAGCCATACCATCCCATCCTATCTCGCTAAGATCCATTTTAATATTGTTCACCCACCTATGCCTTGGTCTTCCCAGTGGTCCCTGTCCTTTTGGCTTTCCCACCAATATCCTATACGCATTACTCGTCTCCCAATTCGTGCTTCATGCCCTGCCCATCTCATCCTGCTTCACTTGATCATTTTAATTATACTTGGAGAAGAGTACAAGTCATGAAGCTCCTCATTATGCAGTTTTCTCCAACCTCCTGTCACTTCATCTCTCTTCGGTCCAAATATTCTCCTCAATACCCTCAGTTTATGTTCCTCCCTTAATGTCAGAGACCAAGTTTCACACCCATACACAACCACAGGCAAAATTATAGTTTTGTATATTCTAATTTTTGTTTTTGGACAGCAGGCGAGAAGACAAATGTTCTGGACTGAATGGTAGCAAGCATTACCCGGGTTCAATCTCCTCTTAATTTCCTCCTGAATCAGGTTTCGATATATAGAAAAGAAAATTATAAACATTTTTCCGATTCGTAACATTTGTCGATTTGCAGGACATCAAAACTGAAAGTTCCTGATAGCGGAACTCCTTGATTACAACATTTTAAGCGATGAATGACGACCTTCTTACTAATTAGAACTTCTCTACAAGGTGAAACAAATCTTAATGTTTTCCGGTAACTCCTTTGAGCACATGCAACATTTGTTCATAATCGATTTCTTGAGCTCTTACATATGCTTGAGAAAAACGAATATCCAGCAGCATCCAAAGATTTCGGTGGTTGTTCTCAAGGTCATCTGGGATTTCACTTGTGTTGCACGCATTCTTTCCTTCATACTACCTAAGAAACAAGGGTCTACAGGAATGAACATGGGTGAATAAGGTGGCTAAGTAACTGGTTCTCCTCGTCCTATTCACCGCTGCAGAGATGAATTACTCATCCGATTTGTTGATCGTAGTGCGGCAATTCGATAACAATTATGAATCGTGCAAATACCTACATTATCTACTCGAAATTAGCCCCCTCCCCCTATATTTCTCGTGCCGATCACAGTGGGCGCGGGGTCTAAGGCATGAACTATCTTCGCTGGCTCGAATCCCGCTCAAGGCATGGATGTCTGCGTGTGCGTTTATTCTGCGTCTGTGTTGTCCTGTGTGCGGATAGCGGCCTTGCAACGGGCTGATCACTCGTCCAAGGAGTCCTATCGTCTGTGTAAAACAGATTACGAAACTGAAGCAGAGGCCAGAATCCAACAAAGGATTGTAGAGCCATTGATGAATGAAATGAATGAGTAGTTTCCGTAACATATGGACATTCTTTTTGACACAACCTGTAGCCTGTATTACTTGCGAAATCACTGTGCGGTAACGTGTGTACTTGTACAACTCTAATTTTTTTAAGGAAGAAAGTTTCACATCGTATTTAGGCGCGAAAATCTGCTTGGACCAGGTACCGCTGCGATAATATGGATAACGCAGTCTTACGGTGGGTGGTATTTATATGGCGTCAGATTCGCCCTCTACGATGATGAAGCCATTTGAGGGAAAAGAAAGGGGGTCAGTAATGACATCTGAAAGCACAAGAAGAAACGGAAATAACCGTGTTAATGTAGCCACCATTAGCCCTTAAAGGTTGAGATAATAATAAAAAAAAAGCCTGTAAAGTGTCTACGTTGTAGAATGAAGTTTAGAACGAACCAAATTTAGAAGGACGAAGCGTTGAGGAGAGAATTTGGGCAGCAAAAAGTTACGTGATGAGTTACTCTCCGTGGCCCGTAGTCCGCAAGCGAACTATACTGACCGAACGACCGCCGCTTGTCGCCGAAGTCTAGTACCAACTTTTGCGGATAGAGGGTGTCGCGTGGTCACCGCAACGAATCCCCACGGCCGTTAATTTCGGTTCTCTAGACCTGAGCCGCTATTTCCTTGAAATAGCTCCTCAATTATCATCAAGAGGCTGAGTGGACCTCGTTCCAGATCCACTACTTCTCAGAAAAAATCTGGTAGCGCCGGGAATCGAACCCGGACATCTGGATCTGTAGCCAGGAACGCTGACCACTAGACTACAAGAAGGACTGAATACACAAACAGATTCTGAAGGATAACGATAAGGTGCAATTCTCTTTATTATCGAAGTTCGAAATTCATAATCTGCATCATATGGGCCTATATTAAGGCGAGTCTATCGAACATGGACGGATAATATTAAAATGGGTCTTAAAGAAATAAGGCGTGAATTGTAGTATTTCAAGATAGGGTCCAATGGCGGTCTCTCGAGAGGACAATGAACCTCTTTCTTCTGAAGTTTTAAAAGGCCGTACTTATTTTTGGTTTACAAGACCAATATTTTCATTAAATTATTAAAACCTGTTTAATGTTAACACGTTTTTATTTTCCCTTTATTTTCTTTTGTGGTATTTGGGGGTTTCCTCAAATCGTAAGCATATGTTGGCTACTTTATTGATATTGGAGTTCATGGTTTTGATTATTTTCGTTGTTATTTTTATCTTTGTTTACTTAATTATGAACTTCATTTTGTAATACTTTGTTTTTTTTTTGTATGTGAGGGATCTTTAGGTCTATTTGGTTTCCATAATTCGTGGTTTTGGTAATGGTTATTTTCAGTCTTATACAGTATTACAATGCTAAGGTTTTTAATGCCCTTCTTTTTCAATCCCCTTACGCTTTTTGAATAGAAGCTGGTAATTAGTTCACTCTTTATTTTTTATTGTTTCTTTCTTTTTCTTTTTTGCTCTTCCTTATTTTATGGGTTTGGATAGTCTTAGTTATATATTTGGTTGTGAGTGCATTTCTTATGGTTTGATTTTATTAAGATTGTGAAGTTGTGTCTTGATGATTATGTCTGGAGAATCTATTTTACGTTCCGAAAAAGATTTCTTGATCGTTGAAGTGATTATCAGCTTCACAAGGACTCAATGTCAGTTCCATTTAGTTACGTAGCTTTCGACAGTGCCTCTGAATTCCCGGAACCATACTTAGGCGTACGATCAAAATGTTCACAATACAGGAACAGTCGCAAATAATAAAATATGTGAAAATGGGAAGCGGGTTTTGCTGGTCAGCATAGTTAACCGACTATAGGAAGCAATAACAGGAAGTTACGAGAACTACTCGCCTACTTCCCGTAATACGATACGGATCGCATACGAAACGAAGCGTCAAATAATTCTTATATTGCTCTGTGTATATTAGTCGCCGCGGTAACGTTTTTATTGAGCTATTGCCTAGCAACGATAGGGGATACACATATGGACACACAAACTGATAGGAGGGATGTCTAAAAGACGTCAATGAGATATCCTCAGGTACCATTCTATACATACTTAGTCCCATAAAGACTGGATCACCCATTCAAAAGTTGAGAAGGGGGATACACAGACAGCATGGTGATCACATAAACCTACTTATATTTTTTTCAAAATAAGGAAAGTAGTTTAAAAACAAACAAACAAACAAACATCATGGTACAGTATATTCTTGGAGCAGCAGACAGTTTCTGGTGTAAAATCCCTGCTCTTGCGGACACGAATTTTGTCACTTGTATACAAGAGTTATAATCAGGGCCCGGATTTTGATAACCTGAAAATATTCAAAAAATGACCGAACAAATCCAGAAAAATTACCTAAAATATGACCCAAAAATGTAATATGCAGGGCCCGGATTTTGATGAACTGAAAATATTAAAAAAATTACCTATAAAATGACCGAAAAAATCCAGAAAAATGACCTAAAGGAGAAAAGAAAGAACACTTCGTTTCCATGCTATTCACATTTCAGAAAACATATGAAGAAAAATTCCCTAAAATGGCCAAAAATGACAAGAAATACCCTTAAAAGTCCAAAAACTTACCAAAAACTTTACATTTCTGTAACCAGCAGCTCATATCTGAGATTTATATATTTAAGAGCATCGCATAGGATACAAGGAAAAAAAGATGACATGTCATCAAAATCCGGGCCCTGGTTATAATAATTTGTGAAGACCAATTCGCACCTTAATATCCTATATTGATAATATTAATTAATTTTAATGCTACCCTCCCATCAACGCGCTTCTCTTTCCCATCGGGCCTTCCAACCAACATTTTGTTTGTATGTATTACTTCCTTTATTTCGTCTTAACCCTTGCACCTCACCATTCTTGGCTTAACTGCTTAAAATCATTAGGAGCAGAATATTAATTATGAAGCTGGCTATGTTTAATGTACTCAATGACACTTACAGTTCGTGTCTCTTGGATTCAAATCACTTTCTTCTCGAATATTCTCGATGCATGTTGTTGCCCCAGAGCATGCGACCACACCCATACGAAGCGAGTAATATATGTATTATTACTATTATTATTTTTATCATCATCATTTCCAGGCCTATTATTATTATAATAAGTTTTCACTTTTCTCCGAATAAAAACTCTCCCTATCCGAACCCATAATTCCCTGAAGGGACCGCCTTCCGGAGGGCATTGTGAGTCTTCAAGCATGTAGTTCGGATATGACACCAGTTGTCAGATAAAACACAGCGAGGCCGACTTTCCCTGCTCCTTCCGGCCACTAATAACGGACAAACCTTGCAGCTCCAGTACACTAGCATGGAGTACACTTGGTTCAGCCTTTTCCAGCTATACAGCGTGTCTCACGACCGGTATGCCATACATTTTAAAGTGATTTGGGAGACAATGACGTGTAAAAGACGTTAATACAGTACTGGTTATATTTCCAACCACTGAGGAATGTGGATATTTCAGACACGCGTAAGAGGAAAAAAAGAGAATATTAATCACATTAATTTATTGTCATATTTTGTAAGATACATATTAAGTTAACTGCTCAAAATGTCCGAACGGTTTAACCAAGAGTTTACTGACCGTTGCCTAATTTCGGGATGTTCTCGTATGTAAGCAGCAGCATTCATAGCTCGGTGTGAGCGTTCCTCTCTCGTATCTACATTGGTTATGATTACCATCTCCTTCATAAGACCCCATAAGACGAAATCAAGCGGGGTTAGGTCCGGAGATCTCGGCGGTCAAGGCACTGGACCAGCATGGCCAATCCACCGATTCCCGTAATGCTGATATAACTTAACGATCAAAATGTGGAGGCGCCCCATCATGCTGAAAGAACATCCTGCGTTGTCTCCAGAGGCACGTCCTCCATCAACAATCACACTACTTCCATCAACTGAATTTCACAAACATAGGCATGTGCTGTCTGCACACTTAAAAGCATCAGCCGCTCCCCAACTGTTGGAGAGAAAGCCAATGTTATATTAAAATTTCTTGTTCCACATTACGTCCCGAAGTGTGACATACTGGTTGTGAACATGTTGTACAGTAGGGCTGTCAGCATATAGAGAGCCAAGTCGCGTAATCATTATTACTGATCAAGTACTAAGTAAGTAAAAAGTAAAGCTGTCCCTGTAACAGGCCGTGGAGGCCCATAGGGTTGAGATGTTGGTTCCCACATTTTCTAGACAATAGGCTCACAGATGGCGGTAAGGTTGTCAGCCTTACGCGACGGCCGCCCTTTACCCCCAGGAAGATTCCTGGTACTCATTTCTGTTAGAGGCTGAGTCGACCCCAGGGCCATAGAGCGCGGCTGAAAGGATTAGGTTAATTGAAAAAATCCACCTTATCAGGATTCGATCCGGCGACCTGCCGTCTTGTAGCATAGTGCCTCAACCAAATAGGCTACCTATGCGTAATCTCGAAAGTGATCATTTATCCTTGAATTTTCACACCTAAATTTTATAATCACTTCTTGTTTTAAAGAATGAGTCGTATATTGGACTCATAATTTAACTAGTTCTATTAAGCAACGAACTGAACTAATGTTAACTTTAAGTCTGAGACTACAAAATGTTGGAAGTAAGAAAAGAGAATTCCTGGTAGATGTATTATGTATGTATGTATGTATGTATGTATGCACGCCTGTATGTGGCTTATATGCAGAGGGATGCATGCATAACTTCACGAATTTCTGTATTCAGGATCTTAAATTTGAGCTGCCACATTACAACCATGTGGAGACATGGCGTTCAAATTGCAGATGGTCAGCTAACGTACTAAAAAGAAACAGCTAATATCATAAACGAGAAACGCCAATGCATCCAGTATGAAACCTCGTCTCCCAGAGAGGAAATACCTCGACCAGAGTCCTAATTATACACCAGAATCATAAGCTCTTCTAAAATGCTAATTTTTAATCTCTCCTTTTTTAATCTCTGGGCTTGAGGGCACGTCTTTCTTCATTTGGTTGGCAAGTTTCGTCTCCGTGCTTCATGACCGGTTGTTAACCCAACTCGAAGCCTACAGCAAGCCAACTTGGCTCGGTTCTCGCGACCACACCGTTTCATCCCGAACAATACAACACAGCAGTTCGTGGTAAGTCCGTGGACCGAACCTTTAGCATGATTATGCAGGGATGAAGGAAATATGTAAGATTTGAGGTGAGGTGACTATGAAGAAAGCAGTCTGTTAGCACCTGCTTACGCCGGTTCCTCGCTGGCGGATTTTCTTCTTTTTTCTTCTACCCTGAAGATGGAGGCGATACGTTCCTCCGAACGTCGGTTAACAAAAATCTACATGGCACCACATCCCAGAAGACTCTTTTCTTCATGACGAAAATAGTTCGTAGTATGAAGGAGTTGTTAACAGATCGTAAAATCTCTCTATACTGCAGTGCACCGTAACATGACAAGAAATCAGATAACAATTTAATTCAACGTCCTCAACTTTAAGCGCTCACTGGGCCCACACAAGCCTCTTTCAAGCGTATTTAAGTAAACTAAGGAGTAATTATCATCACTGTCCTCGTCGTCATTACATGTCGTAACTATTATGTTCTGCATGACTAATTCCGACTGTTAACAGCGAGCTTCATAAATTGAGAATCGATATTTCGTCGCCTTTCGGCTAGACAAATATCCTTGACTTAGTTAAAGCGTCGTAGGCCGTCCCATAGCTCAGGCGGATAATAACCAGGTTCCAATCGTGGCGACCCGGGTTCGAGCCCAGTTCAGGTCACATCGGATTTGTGGTGGACAAAATGGCACTGAGGCAAATTTTCTTGAGCACTTCGGTTTCCTCAGCCAATTCTCATTCCACCAACTGCTCCACATTCATCTATCATCCGGGGCTGGCACTATAGGCCAATTACCGGCAGACGTACCAAGTGAACTCAGTCTCACCCCACTCCAAGAAACAAACAAAATAGCCAGTCACAGTGTCAAAGAGATGGCAGAAGCTTCAGTCATATGTTATGACTCTTTACGCGTAAAAGTTACAGGTTAACTGGATTAATGCCTTCCCGATATCCTGTTACAGGAACATGCATAATAATGCAAATGCGTGGATTTCTTGAGCTGCAGATAGAACGCGAACACTTTTCTCCCTAGAATTAATCATTTTGTACGGATGAAAGGAAGAAAGATTGATGCTGCATATTAGGAAGTGGACAATGCGGCTCTTCTTTAACACATCCTCGTATCGAATACCGGGAGAGTCCTCCGAGAATAAAGCAACTGCAGCATGAAGCTCACCGCTCGTCTATGGGCGTGCAGCATTGCCTGCGTGGTACTGTGTACAGGGACCATTCTAACGTCACCCTGCTTCGTCCAATTATCAAATATGTATGTAACCACTCCGTGGCGTGTAGTCTGCAAGAGAACTATACCGACCGACCACCGCTTGTCGGCGAAGTTAATTCCAACTTTTGCGGATAGAGGGTGTCACGTGGTCAGCGCAACGGAGCCCCACGGCCGTTAATCTCGGTTTTCTAGACCGAAGCCGCTATTTCCTTGAAATAGCTCCTCAGTTATCCTCACGAGGCTGAGTGGAGCCCGTTCGAGACCCACTATTTCTCAGAAAATCTGGTAGCACCGGGAATAGAAACACCGGACCTCTGAATCTGTAGCCAGGAACTCTGACCTCTAGACCACAGAAGCGGTCCGTATGTAACCACACCAAACTAATAAACATAACAGATCAAACAGGCTAAATGAATAACCATGTAACTAATTTTATGGCTTTAGAAACCCGCAGTTTCATACTGGTAAAAACGAAATCCTTTCATAGCAACCAGTCCTATGATAATTCATTTTATTTCATATGACCAAAACTTATCCCATTGGCCTCTTCCAATACTATCCACCCTTGTCCCTCTTCGTTGCTTTCTAAGGAATTTCCCAATTAGTGTGTGTAAGACTAACTTGTTTCTTCCACTTGCGCTACATGTCCAGCATAAAGTATATTCCTAGATTTAACTGTTTTGTATTTTTTCTTGTTGGGCACGCGGTAGCGCAGTTCATTGAGGCACTATGGTATAAGCCGGAAGGGCGCGGGTTCGATTCCTAATGAGGTCATTGGACTTTTTCCACTTACCTAATCACCCCCGCCGCACTATGGCCTTGGGGTCGAATCAGTCTCTAACAGAAATGAGTACCACGGATCTTCATGGGAGAAAAAGGCGGCCGGCGCATGAGGTTGACCTCACCGCCATCTGTGAGCCGACTGTCTAGAAAATGTGGGAGTCTCGATGTCTCACAACCCTATGGACCTCCACAGGGATAGCTTTACCTTTAGCTTTTTATCTTCAGTTTCTTAATCTTACAGACAGTCGGTAGGGCTCCTTGGACTGGGGATCAGCCCGTCGCAAGGCCGGTACCTACACAGGGCAACACAAACACAGACTAAACGCAGAGACACATTCATGCCTAGAGTGAGACTCGAACCAACGATCCTAGTGTTTAAGCGGGCGAAGACAGTTCATGCCTTAGACCGCTCGGCCACTGTGATCGGCTACTATTCTAAGAAAACAGTAACAATCACAAAGTTTGCTGTTAGGTAATTAAACCTACCAACATTTTTCAGTTCAGTTAACAATATACAAAATTTATATCAGCAACTAATGAAGATTCCTGGCACTCTACACTTCTACGTCATGAATGTGGTGTTGGTTGCTTCCTTAAGTCCTTTATTATAAATCAGAATTTCTTGTGCTGAGTTACATACCGTGTTCCATTTTTTGTGTAGTTAAGATTAGGTAACATTTGCGCTTCAGCTGTTGGGAGCTGCACATTTAGCATCTGTATGGGCAAGTTCAAGTGCCAATGGATGAAACTTAAAATCTTAGATGCAAATTGTTGTGATAACAATGTCTTCTATTTCTGGGGCAGATATTTCTAGAGAAACAGAAAATGTAGATAATAACATGATATATGTATTTCAAACACAGTTAAAAAATTATTATTGGTGTTAATTCTTTGTATGGCAATGTTCCATCTGATGTTTCTTGTTTTCATCATAACAATAGTAGTAAGTTCCGGGTCTAGAAACCCGAGATTAACGGTCGTTGGAATGCGTTGCACTGGCCACGTGACACCCTCTTTCCGCAAAATTTGGCACCAACTTCGCCGACAAGTGGCGGTCGCTCGGTCGGTATAGTTCGCTAAAGGCCACATAGGAAAATTCTTCAGTTACTTCATCTTTCTGTGAACCCAATGATTTCCTCGACCGTTTGTTCTCAAGTACATTATACAGTAAACCTCCGTCCAATGCGGGCAAACCCGCGATTAATCAAATACCTTATGGGTTAACCGGGGACATGTGGCCGCGGCTGCAAAAGGCCTCCAAAGCCTACATATGACTACACACACACACAGATGAATGACCCTGATACCAAGATACCAGCAGCATCAGACTCTATACCTCGGATATCTTGATAGCTCCTAGGTAAATGCACTGTAGGACAGATATGGTATTACAAGGTAGAAACAATATCTCGTCATTAGAATGACTGAACTTCGGTGTTTAAGGTCGTGGCCACCGCAAGGGGGGGGGGGAGAGCAGACTGCATATATTAGAAAAATTTCACCATTCGCAGATAATTCTTCGCATTTTTTTTAACGCGTATAAGCAAGATGTTATTGTATTCTCCATTAGTAATTAATGGCCCTATGTCGGGAGAAATCTCTAGGGGAAAGGCAGAATGACCTATTGCCCAATTATGATTCCGCCTGCGTGGGTGACCATCAGGCTTGCGATATTCAAGCCTGGATTCAGTTCGGTGATCTCCTGATCCTGTTTTTTTTTTATTGTTTGTGGGGTGGGACTAAGTCCCTTGTACTGCGGCCACTTCTGGCCTATTGTACCAGCCCCAGATGACAGGTGAGGGTGATTGTGGAGCAATTGGTGGAATGAAGATTGGCAGGGGAAACCGAAGTACTCGGAGAAAACCTGCCCCAGCGCCACTCTGTCCACATTTCTCACTTGAACAGACCTGGGATCGAACCCGGGCCGCCGCGGTGGGAAGCCAGTTACTAACCGCTTGAGGTATGGCGCGACCCTCTCTTGATCCTAACTTTAATGCTGTATCTTTATGCCTTCTTTCTGTTTCTACTATTGTATTAAAAGCACCCATAACACGTCTGATAGGATGTCACTACAGAAAACTACTGAAGTACAAAGTTGCGGGAGACACCTCCGTATTTCCTACTTAACTATTTAATCCACGTGGTCTAGAATTTTGCGATACCGCCACTCCCTTAAACAATCACAAATTTACGGGTTCCCATAACTAAATTTAATTATGTATTACGAATAATAAGACAGAACTGCAGTACGTGTATCTTCATCGGCACCTGCCCGACTGGGGCTACATTTTCCGAAATCACCTATATTAAATTTTACTGACTTACCAAAACTGTACGTGGATACAGTTATATTTTAAATAAATCCCCTTGGGCGGTTGTGCCCCATAGCTGAGAATCTATTATCTAAACTAAGTTTCAAATGATACGTAGATCAGGGGTTTATTCTGGCCGAATTCCTGGAACCTGGGCAAACCATCAATGCTGCTCGTTATTTCCAGACGCTGCACAAGCTCCGTCGTGCATTGCGCGATAAACGTCCGGGACGAAACATCATCATCCTGCATGACAACGCTCGCCGCACATTGGAAGCAATTGCAAAGATGGGGTGGGAAGTTCTTCCACACCCCTCCTATAGCCCTGATCTGGCACCCTCCGACTACCATCTTTTCGGATTTGTGAAGGATCAGCTGCGTGGACAACGTTTTGAGACAAGGGAGGCAATTCAGAAAGCAGTTCGTCAGTGTCTTCGGATGGCTGGAACGGAATAGTATTACAGAAGGGGAACTGTGAAACTCCCAGAACGCTGGGAGAAATGTGTACAAAGAAGTGGTGATTATGTGGAAAAATAAAGAAAGGTCTGTAGATTGAGGTGGTGTATTTGGTTTGTCAATAATAAAGCATGTTACTTTACAAAGAATTGTTGCTCATGGCTTTCAGTACGACCCTCGTAGAACAAGCATGCTATACACGCAACTGTAAGAAACCCACAAAAGACATATTAATCTATTTCTAATCAACACATTTTCCTAAGACCTGTCTTAATGTTATCCGACCAACTCCTCTTCGGTGTTTCAAGTGGTCCATTTCTTATCGTAACAATTTAAAGGGTTTGGTTAAAAAGGGATACTGTTCGAATTTGATAAACTCCCAGGAAATATACTTAGAGCGGATTACAAGGATAACCGAGCTTTACGTTGAGTGTTTTCGACAACTAATTTCCAATTTCATTGCTCGAAGCAAGAGATCTATCCGTGATCCCTGCATGACTGCTTGTCCGTACAATCAGAAAGCAACAAGTAAATGTTAAATTATGAAAATGTGGTTAAGACAGTTCAGTCTTCCAAACAATATTTAACAACCCGATTCTTACATTGATGAAAGCACGCCACGTTTCTCTCACTAAGAGGTGATGGTTAATTGTATCCTTGGTCCATGTTAACCACAGTTTCGAGCTGCACATTTTTCTTTTCGGGTACGTACTGATTATAGTGGCTTGCAGCAGTGTCACGACCAACGCTGTGTATCCTGTCTAAACACATGCCTAAGCAACGAAAAGAAAATCAACTTAAACAACATATCGAAAGAGGAGCGACTTCGTTCGACCTGCCTCCGAGTTGTTGCAAAATAATTTTAACGTCCATAAACGGTCTACAATTATTGGTCTGTAATTCTAATTAACTATTAGTATTGTTGTTGTTGTTGTTGTTGTTGTTAGTTGGGTGAGAGTGAGTTCACCTGATACTGCAGCCACTACTGGCCTATTGTGCCAGCCCATGATGATGATGATGATGATGATGATTGTGGAGCAATTGGTGGAATAAAGATTGGGGAAGGAGAAACGGAAGTACTCGAAGAAAACCTGTACCAGTGCCACTTAGCCCACCACAAATCCCACATGGTCTGACCCAGGCTCGAATCCAGGCCGCCGCGGTGGGAAGCCAGTGACTAACCGCCTGAGCAATGACGCGGCCTCTAAATTAACTCACTAGCTAACCACATTGATCAGAGTATTTCTTGAGAAAATAACAGTCGCTTAGATACTCAAGAAATACCCAGTCCTTCGTGGAATCTAGAGATTCATTATTGTGATTATCATTGTTAAATTAGGAGACGTTGTGTAACATTTCGAAATGTGCTGTCCTATAACAGTGAGGCGTTTTCACCCCAACCTCCAAGCAAGAACACCATCCCGTGTCGGCTGCACGCGACTGATTATTCAATATTTTTTGTAAGTACCGTCTACAAGGTGGCCAGCTGTCTCTTCCAGACGCAACCTGATGAAGCGACATGTCCCAGTACAACGATATACAGAGTGTCCCAGGAGGAATGTGCCGAACTTCGGGAGGGTGTTCCATATGTTAAAGTTTGCCGATATAACCCAAAACACCTATGTCCAAAGTTGAACGGTTACGGAGATAACGGCCCGAGAAAAGTGTGGTCTTCTGGCGGGTCCACGCACTATACCTGTCAGCTGAGACGTCTTATCTATGTTTGTCCTTGAGTGTGGTGATTCACACTAGCCGTAAGCTCCCTTCAGTATACGTTGCGGCCGGGTCGTGAATGGGTGGTAGGTTAATTGTGCGGAGTTGCTGAAATGCCTTTTGTGTTTTCACACGTGGAATATTGTGATATGCATTTTGTGTGT
>NW_019724586.1:1101900-1176761 GCF_002891405.2 Cryptotermes secundus | reverse complement strand
AATGTGCATACGTGGTCCCATAATAATCCACATGAGATAATGGAAACGAAATTCCAAAAGAGATTTTCCGTGAATGTACGTTTAATACAGTTATGTGGCCGGCTTATAGCGCAGTCAGCCATGTTACGTCAGCGCTTGCCAGTCATGTGTCATGTATAGTGCTTGGAAACCTAAGGATAATTATGACATGGCGAGCGAGTATTTTGTATTTCAATTTTATGGCTTCATGTCACTCACAAGTTAGTTTGATGTTACGTACATTATTAACATTACAGAAACCACATATTCCTGCCAGTTTTAATATGTATTTTGTAATCAACAAGTGTGTAACACCGGTCTAAGTTTCACACTTCTCTGGCCATTATCTCCGTAACCGTTCAACTTTGGACATAGTTGTTTTGGGTTATATCGGCATACTTTAACATAAGGAACACCCTCCCGAAGTTTGGCACATTCCTCCTGGGACACCCTGTATACAAGCTCTATGTAGGCCTATGTGTATAGGTATGGAGGCTATACATATATGTATCTATATCACATATTGAAAATGTGAAGCTGATGAGGTAAGTCCATGAGCTCCAGAGTGTAGCAAGATTTCATTGCACCTTGCACGGCGATTTCAACTCGGGGCAGGTAAAAGGGGTACTTATGTTCCCACGAAACCTCAAAATCAGAGATCCCGTGTGGAGGCGGGGTCGAATAGCTCCACCATAGCCCTGCGAGTCGTAAGAGGCGACGAAAAGGGAATCCAGTGCCTGGGGGTATAACCAGGCAACCCTGTTCCTGAGAGATATAAGTACGAGGACCAGACCCTCCAGGTTGGGGGAGTCTCGAATCTGAGACAGTAAAAATATGTCATGAGTTCAGCGGGACTGGGAGCCGAGAATTACTGCGCTGGCAATGACCAGCGGAAATTGTAAACGACAAACCCATCCTCTCGTCAGAGAGGATGTTACATAAGGACAATGACCGCAAGTGTTCAGTTGGGGAAAACAAATTAATGGTCGTGAGTCTCAAGGGCATGTCTCCAAGACAAACTGATTGGCGTTAAACTGCCAGTTGTAAAGTGAGTCTGACCACAAAATCACCACGTTACTGCAATTTGCTCCTTCAAAGTAGGTAAGGAAACTCATACTGCAGTCGGTGGGCGACATTCAGTGTGCCAAACAAGTAGTACTTATGTACAGTTACAACTGACACATAAGAGGGTCTGTACCTAAATGTCCGATTCGGTTTGTTAAACAAAATTACAACTGAAACAGTGTCACGTTTTTCTCGGAGTACATCATTTTTGCGCTAGAGTTCATAACTGCAAAACTGAACTGAGAATCACTTGCTGACGGTACATAATGTTATCTTGCAACCGTGAGAAGTCAGACCAGTTACGTTAACTGTGATTCCTTGTACACTGTGACGGGCCGAGAGGAACAACAGGTAATGCTGGATAAATGACGACTAAAAGTAGTTATTCAAAGGAAACCTCCATAAGAGACACGATTCTGACCTCATTCGTATATCCCGTCACCTCCTAGCAAGTCTCTTCATTCAATAACGACCGCGTGGGTTTCACAGTGTTGAAATGTAGATTAAGATAAACTGATATAAAGTGTGAATAAGACGTCTTAGCCTATTTACGATGCTATCCTAGCACTGGTCTGGAAGCACTGAGGGAAAACACAAAAATTTCTCCGATCCTGGGATATTTCGAAAACGAAAAGCGAAGCTGCGGTACTAACCAGTATATTGCAGTGTGCTAAAGTAAGCAGTAGAGATGGTATCATTAAGGTCTAATAAGATATTAAAACCTTTTACATGATTCGACCCTCAAAGGGTCATCTTCAGGTTTTCTTCAGATACAGAATAATCATTGACTTCTAACGCAAAGTCTTATATCAACATCTGCTAACACTGCACTTGTGTTGTATTAAATATATTCTTGGTCTACATACGTAATAGATACATAATGACATACATCTACAGTCTATGTGTAAAGTAAAAAAAGTAAAGGTATCCCTGTAACAGGCCGTGGCCCATAGGGTTGTGAGATGTTGAGGCCCCACATTTTCTAGACAATCGGCTCATTGATGGCGGTAAGGTTGTCAGCCTTACGCGCCGGCCGCCCTTTAGCTCCAACAAATTTCAAAGAAAATTCCTGGTACTCATTTCTGCTAGAGGCTGAGTCGACTCCATGGCCATAGTGCGGCTGGGAGCATTATGTAAACTGAAAAAATCCAATAACCTCATCGGGATTCGATCCCGCGACCTTCTGGCTTGTAGCATAGTGCTTCAACCAACTACACTACAGCATGCCCCCTATACTATGTGTACTTCTTATTATTTAATTACATCCCAATTTAATCGCATTCAGATTAAAATACAAGTTTCCACTAAATATTAAAAATAATTTTGTTATTGCGAACAGTAAGCAGCTTCATGTCTCACGTTGTAATATACTGCGCTCATATGTTGCTTGAGCGGTTTCATCTAGATCAGGGTGCGGTCCATTACCGAGTTTTTTTCCTCTCGCTCTCACTTTGGAGCACAGGGCTGATTTCTCAGTTTCATTGATCATTTTACAGACGGCAGGACTCCTTGGACGGGTGATCAGCCCGTCGCAAGGCCTCTGCCTAAACACAGAACAATACAAACACACAATAAACACATACACATACCAAACATCCATGTCTTGTGTGTGATTTGAACCCACGAGCCCGGCTTCTGAGCGAGCGAAGAGAGTTCATGCCCTAGACCGCTCGGCTACCGTGAGCAGCAACTTCTTATATTATTTTCAGGAATCATTCGTTCTGTGATGTTAATCTGCGTTTATATTCATTCAGTAATATGTTACTATATTTGGTCCAGTTCTTGTGGTGTTGTGTTTAACTGCGCAGTCAATACTCAGTTATAATATGAAAATACGTGTACCTGTACGAGTCACATAAACGTGGCCTCAGTAACCGAAGTCACGTTACTTTGCGAAGNGGGGGGGGTACGGATTTCAACGGGCACAACCCAGTGGAAATAACCACGACCTGTATATCGAGCCCATAGTTCTCACTTTTGGGACTGCTATCAATATGGCGTGTAATTCGTTGTCATGAAATTTTCTGCAAAACACACCCTCCCTACGCTCCAGCCTTCGGTTGGTCTTGACGACAGACCCACAGGTCCTGAGTAACTCGCCACGAGCATCAGAACTGCTAATTGCTCCCGTCATCAGGCTGCAAAAGTTCTGGGGCCACACGAGCGCACAAAGTACGTCCGCTGCAACGAACATACTTTATGACGGACATTGCTGAGGACACCACACACTTGCAGAATGCGGTGCGTATTTTTTGTCTGCAATGGAGCCAGAAGAAAGCGTAGCATTCGCCTCTCTTGTTTATTTCTACAACGGACGTCACGACGTTCGTTACAACAGACGCATTTTGTGCCCTCGCGTGGCCCCAGCCGGGGGCCTCACAGATGAAATGGCAACATACTGAAAGGCGTACGCATCTCTGTACTCCCTTACTGCCATGTTAATCTTTGGTAGCCGCTGGCCTGCAAAGAGGAGAAAGAGTGAAGGTAGTGGGGGAATGCAACACAGCAACTTCCAATATCGGCAACGGAAGAGGAAGTACTAACCGCGTAGTTGGCAAACACTGACCCTCAGTTGCCGTTCCGTTTACTGAAGTAACGTGAAACATTAAGTTCATCCTAACTGGCAACTACCTCACTAGTCAGCAGACGATTTTGCCTCTTCATTTACTTAGTATACTGCAGTTCGCTAACACCAGCGGATGGTTTTATGATTGGTAGCGCCACCACACTGGCCGATCACGGTGGCCGCGCGGCATGAAATGTTTTCGCCCACTCGAACATTGGGATCGTGGGTTCGAATCCCACTCAATACATGGATGTCGGTGTGCGTTTAAACTGTGTTTGTGTTAGGTAGCGGCCTTGCGCCGGGCTGATCCCCGTCCAAGGAATCCTACGGACTGTCTAAGTAAAGAAACTGAAGAAAAACGAAGCGTTTCAGGGATGCCCTGTGCTGCAAGTGGGAGCAACAGGCATAGAAGAAGAACTCTAAACTCTCCACACTCGACCTCTTTCGTACATAATTATCAGCAAACTGAACCACACACGCATCCCTTCTGAAGGCTGTAGGAATGGAACTCGACCAAGTTTCCAGCGTAGCAAAAACTTAGCGGCCACCGTCAAATAAGACGCCAGTAATAGACCTGAGTGCCGCGAAATCTGCTTTCTGACACGCATCGTAGTCTTTAAAAGCAGCAGTTGATTTCGAACATTTGCTGACATTGACAGTTCACTTCTCACTTTACCCATGACTTCTATGCTGGATTTTCGCCACGTATCATCAGCAGAATCACAACTATTAACTGATTCATTATATACAAGCATAATTTCAGGACCTACTCATACTGCAAACATTTAAAAACCAGGAATCAGAAGGGACTGACATCCAACGAAAAGATCTAATTGCTGCTGGCACCATCTCTACATTCGATTCGTTATACAAGGGAACAACCAAATTCAATTTAGAACGTGAACGAACAGACAGTTGAAATATGTGTTTAGAAATAAAAATAATGCAGCACAGTGCCACAGAAGGGCAGACACAAGCGTTCCAATAGTACCAAATATTCCTAACTTAAATATATAAAATAACGAATGATGAGCACAAATAATATTGGATATGGAAACGGTACCGATGATTCAACATTACAGAGTGTGTCCACGTTCTGTTAGGACTGTGTTCATTAAAGATATAAGACTTTATTCAAAATAGTCTCCTTCTGAATCAATATATGTACATAGCTGGAATCGATAGAAAAGTTTTCGAAAACAGTCACTGCACTCCTTTTGTGGAATCGCATTTAAAACTGCGGTACATTCCCTTTGGGTGCGCTGGATGGTGTCGTGACGGTCTCCTTTCATCGCCAACTTAACTTTTGGGAACAACCAGAAATCTGCTGGAGCCAAACCTGGCGAATAAGGAAGATGATCAAGGACTGTGATCCCTTTCCTGGCCAAAAAATCGCGCACGATCTTCGATTTGTGGGGTGGGCCATTGTCGTGTAGGAGCGACCAGGAACCTTGCTCTCGATATTCAGGTCGAATTCGAAGAATTCTCGCCCACAAACGATTGAGGACTCCGAGATAATAATCAGAATTCACTGTTTGACCTTCCGGCAGAAATTCCTTGTGAATGATTCGTTTGGAATCGAAGAAAACGGTTAGCAGTGTCTTTACTCGACTCTTTTGCATGCGTACTTTCTTTGGTTTCGGCTTCTTTGGGCTCAAACACGCTGCACTCTGCCGCTTTGTGAGAGGCTCATATTGAAAACACCGTGTCTCGTCGACAGTAACAATCGATTTTGTAAATTCTGTATCACTTTGGGCCGACCGTAACATGTCTTTGCAGTGTTCCACTCTGGCATGTTTTTCATCGCCTGACAGCGCGTGCGGTACAAACCGGGCACAGACCTTCCGTTTGCCCAAATCCTCGGTCAAAATTTGATTCACAGTACTTTTTGGTATTCCCAGAAGCACCTCGATGAGTCTTACACAAACACATCTGTCTGATGCAAGGATTTCGGTCACTTTTATCACATTTTCTTCAGTGCGACTTGTTCTCGGCTTTGATGCACGTGGAGCATCTTCAATGTCCTCCCTGCCGTCAAGAAATACAACATACCATCGAAAAATGTTCGAGCGACTCAAACAATCACTATCGTATCCGGCTGTTTTGCCTAACTTCAAACAAAATTTGATGTTGGCTCTCTGTTCAACCGCCTTTTTCCGACGAGCGTCAGAACAGTACTGTTACATTCAAGGTCAGAAGACATGATGCAGCGATGCTTGCGCTTTGAAATTATAGACAGCCACAGCCGAAACTTCAGGAATCTTAACTCCACAACTCGCAGGGCAAAATTTAAAAAATGAGTCCTAACGGTCCTGGACACACCATATATTTCATCACTTAGTTATACAGACAATGCAAGGACGTAGATAGTAATAATCGTGGCCTGTTTAGTATGCTTTCACATAATATGTTTGGGAGAACTGAATAAAACCATGAGGACCTTCACATATGGAGGGTAGCAGTGAATGTATAGACTGGACAATCCCAAACAGCCGACAGCGGTTAATACACAGGCCTTGGACTAACTGGGAATTTCTTTACTAAGGTAAAGGTCAAGTTGTCCCTGCGCTTAACTAATTAAGCACTACACCATGAAGGCGTATGGGGGAGTGGCTGTATAGATCCACATTTTCTTCACCTCGGCACTAGTTCGAAGTGAGTGGTAAGCTTCACGCCCCGGCCGCTTAACCACTGGATAGGAAGCTGGGTGAGCCCCAGAGCCGGTCTGGACAACGTGACGAAAATTCTTGACCTCGAACTCCGACCTCTTGTTCGTCCATCCCGTAGCTAGTCGCGATATCGACTATGCTATCCCGGCTCACATGTCTTTACTAAACGAGCGACGATTATCTTTTCAGGGAAAACTGTTCCTTGAAGTCAGTTAAGTAAGCCAGCAGTCACTCGAAAATACGTTACCTTTCTACTTAGTTGCCGTAAGGCAGTCAGCCAAACATTGTTACGCTAGTGCTCTATTTCTGTACAAAATTAGAAATACCATTGTAATCACCGCTAAACATTTCGCTTATGTGCTTAATTATTATCCTCGGTCGAACAAACACACCACGAGTTCTGTAACATTTGTAGCGATTTACTCCAGTCATAACAAAGCAACCGGCACATAATTTAGTTTTAATCAAAACAAAGTTTGGACATTCCAATGCTCACTAAAAAGTCATAGCCATGAAGTGCCATGATATGTGCATATGGCGGTCATAGGGGGAAGAAGCGAAGTATTTTCAAGAGATCACCTCTCAGCACGGACGCACTAAACCGGAAACAAAACATGTGGGTGTCAGTATAATGACCATTAGTCGCGTGAAGGTTAGAGAAACTACAGGCAGAATTATGCGGAGATATGTCCATATATGTTATAGGGGGGTTAGATTCTTTCTGCTGCGAACAAATTGCTAAGGAGAATTCAAAATCCCAAGAAACACGACACTACAAGCAGGAAGGTCACGGGTTCGAGTCCCGATGGGGTGGATTTCTTTTTTCAATTTACCTAATCCTTCCAGCCGCACTACGGCCCTGAGGTCGATTCAGTCTGCAACAGAAACGAGTACCAAGAATCTTCGGGGGGGGGGGTAAGGCTGACAACCTTACTGTCATCTGTGAGCCTCGACTTCTCACAACCTTATGAACCTTCACGGCCTGTTACAGGAATAGCTTTACCTTTATCATAAATTATGTAAATACAATGTGGTGCTCGAACTATTTACAGAAAGAATAGGCTGTTTCTAAGCAAAGCTGAATGTTACGCGTACAGTCACGGCTGTGTTTACAGTGGGTTTATTGGATTCAAAACGCCCCTTACGTTGCCTTGAGACAACGTAAGGAGTTCTGGGTAGAACTATTAAAGCCCGCTTTCCTACTGCAGACGTCCAGTCCTACAAATAAAATATTTGGACTTACGACAGAGAAAGAAAGAGGGCGAAGAAAATTGCATAATGAGGAACGTCATAATTTATGCTTTTCATTAAATGTTGTAATAGCAGTCAAGTCAAATAGGATGAAATACTGTGTGAATGGGGCAGATAAAAATTGGGTACGATATTTGGTAGGAAAACCAGAATGTAAAAAAGGCCATGTGGGAGACCACTTGTACGGATGGGTGTACTTTAAAACAGATGGCGAGTATCTGGATGAGATTCTTCTGACACAGGACGGAGCCCAGTGGCGGGTTCTTGTGAACATTCTGCGATGTCGTGACCAGTTGAGCGACTATTTGCATCTCACAAAGGGGCTCTTCACCCCGGTACTATAACAACGTACTAGCTCGAGTCATGAAATTACAATAACAAAAAGAGATGAAACGGTTTGTTCCTTCGTATAACCCTTGTGTTTAATGACACTTTGTTAAATGGGTACGTTATGATGTCAATGGTTGTGAGTGATGAATTGAAAAGGACGTGGAACAAATCGTTCACCTGGGACTGAGGACTATTATTCATAGCTTGAGTTTCGCATGTCTGATGTTGGGATTGTGGACACATGTCAGTGTTATCTAGAAGAATTGTGACAGGCTATAAAACATTTCTCATGGCAACAAACTTAGAATTTTCCAAGTATGGATGATAACGAGTGATAGGGCCTAACTTCTGCACATCTTCTAGCTTCACTAAAGAAATTACAGAACACTGTGTAAAGTTCCGCGGCCTTGGACGATATCGACTGACTGTTCAAACACAAGAGAAGCATGTAATCAGAACTACCGATATTATTTTAGTCTCGTGTATTTCACCTTTGTGAAAAATATTGGTGGTGCCGAGCTCCCCAACTTTGTAACAACGCGCCAGTCTCGTATTCGTAAGGTCATTGGTTCGAATTACAGAGAAGGCTAACAGAACATTTGTCTATACTTTTACATCTAAGTTCACAGAGCACAGATATTCTTGAGAACCTGACAGTCGCTCATTAATTAACATACTTCCAGCCCTTTATGGAGTTCAAAGGTTCATTATCGTTTTCCTAAGAACTCGGTGCCGGCCAAAGTAGGCACGCGGTCTAAGGCTTATACTGTATTCGCTCGCATGGAAGCAGGGTTCGTGGGTTCGAATCACACACAAGGCATGGATATTTGGTGTATGAGATTGTTCTGTGTTTGTGTTGTCCTGTGTTTAGGTAGAGGCCTTGCGACGAGCTGATCACCCCTCCAAGGAGTCCTACCGTCTGTAAAAATGATCAATGAAACTGAGAAATCAGCCCTATGCTCCAAAGTGGGAGAGAGAGAAAAAAAACTCGGTAATGGATCGCACCCTGATCTACATGAAACCGTTCAAGCAACATATGAGCGCAGTATCTTCAATATCAGTTCCCTTCAGGCTTTCCAACTAAAATTCTGTACGAATTTGCAGTGATTACCCTAATAATATTTGGTGAAGAGTACAAACTGTGAAGTTCCTCACCGTGCAGTCTTCTCCATTCTGTACCTCGTCCTTCTTCGAACCAAATATTCATAGCACACTCTTCTGAAAGATATATATATATATTATGTTTCAGTACCTTTCATTCATTCATTATTGGAGGGGGTGGGTTTCCCCATGCACCGCGTCCAGTTGTTGATCTATTGTACGTCCCCCTTTGATATTCTACCAGTTGCCATACCCTTCCGGTACTGGTGCTCGCTATCAGCCCCGTTCAGCCAGCGAGTTCGGCCCCTCTACTGGCAGTGCTACCCGATGCTTCCCTATTTACCGGAGGCACTGGAAACTACTTGGGCGGGAAACTGTTTACCTAATTTTGCTCAGAGGTCTCCTAGAGTTTCAGTACCTTTAGTCTAATATTTAAAAAGAGCAAACGATTTCTCTTGAACACCTGAGTGAGTAACTAGATACATACGTACATCTGCATAACGTGTTGGACAATTCAATGCAAAATTAAACCATCACTGACGCGAATCTATGTCTGGCTGGGTGCCTTCCTGGTACGTGAGAGCTAAACCCGTTAATCCGAGAGCAACACGCGTTAAACTTTAACCCACATTTGCTGTACTTTATAAGTAGCACATGAAACAGCTGAACATCTGATATAAATAATAATGTGCGTTAATTGTTATGCACGTTGCTGTTTTCGGTGAACAACCTCTTATTTGCTCACCGCAGCACTGTTTAAGTAATTCCCTCTGTACCTAAGCGCTCGTAGGTTAATGAACCCATAAACAGGCTTAAAAGCATGTAGCAGTCTTCAGATGTAGTAACATAATTTGTGTTGCTAGCAGCGCTATTCGCTGTGAAGTTATTTTACATAGAATGAACATGGATTGTCTTAAAATATACTCATACAGCATTACATTACAAATCTGCAAATTACTTCTTTTTTCACTGGCACTACAGCCCCCTTGGGCCGTGAACTCTGATTTTCAGTATCATGATCATTTTACAGATGGACTCCTTGGACGAGTGATCTGCTCGTCGCAAGAATATTAATTTTATAACCTCGAAATAACACAAATATAAATAGGCCTACACATATTAAATGGAAAAGACATGACAACGATTTCATTCTAATATCCGTTCCATGCACAAAGAGCATAAAATAAATGAATGATGTGAAGCTCACTGAAGTCCATCTATCCGCTTGGATCAACCCAAAAAATACCCACCGAATTTTGATCTTGAATTTCAAACTGCATCGGCTCCTATTATATATGAAATTCAACTGTACTTCTTAATTTTCCTGAAAAGAAGAAAAACTCATTCTAATGAGTATTACAGGCCCACAAGCCACTCGATATGGAAACCGTTCACTAAATACAGAAATGTTGGCAATATTTATTTAATGCTGACGTGAATTCTCTTCTTTGGTTGTTATTATTGTTATTATTGGAGGGGGTGGGTTTCCCAATGCACCGCGACTAATAGTCTATTGTACGTCCCCTTTTGATATTCTACCAGTCGCCATACCGTATCGGTACTGGTGCGTGATATCCGCCCCGTTCAGCCAACGAGGTCGGTCCTCGGTACCTGATACTTCCCCCATCTACCAGAGGCGTTAGAGACTGGTGTTGGGCGGGAAATGTCCTGAATTTGGCTCAGAGGTCCCCTTGAGACTTAAGTTTCTTTTACGTGCCGTAAAGCTACGACACGGGACCCACGGCTTAAAGTCTCTCCCGGAGGACTTGTTCCCTGAATTTTTCCGCCCTTAAAAATTCCACGACCTCCGCCGGGTTTGAACCCGCGTACCTTGAGTCATGAGGTGGAAACGTTGCCCCTAGACTACCGAGGCCGCTTTTCTTGGGTTGTTACGCCATGTCGATGTGTGAGATGTTGCCAACGATTCAGATGCACAAGCTGCCTCTATCCTCGGTCAAATCGATAACTTATTTCGATGTGTATTTAACTCGATATGAATAAAATGTTTTCACGAACAAGCACTGTAGTGTTACACGCTTTGTATCTGCAATTAAGAAACAAACAGCAAGGCCAACGCGCCACATAAACGAAAAGAATGCATGTTGAAAGTATGTGTAAGGTACTACAAGGTGGAGTGCATTTCCCCAATCGTGTTAAATTTCTTGCTGGATAACAATGTGCATTGTTTGGCTCAAATGTGTAATTTGTGAAGCATACAGGTCACTAACCTAAATGCGAGAGGAAAGATTTGAAGAATTACTATTGCCTGACACAGTTTAGTTAAAAGAATAAACATCCGTTAATGAAGGAGTTTCGTTGATTTGTCAACGTTATGACATACGATACAGGATCTGGGGTTCCCACAGCCTCTGCTTGCCACCTGCTTTCACACTGGTATCTTGCTCGGCTCATTCTTCGACCCTGAAGATGAGGTGACATGTTCCTCCGAATGTCGGTTGACTTTCAACGAACTATATGTCGTTATATCCCACAAGACAATACTCTTTATGCCACATGACTTCGTTCGCCTAAAAAGCCTATTTAATCTTCTGACCGCCTCTGTGGTCTAGTGGTCAGAGTTCCTGGCTACAGACCCAGAGGTCCGGGTTCGATTCCCGGCGCTACCAGATTTTCTGAGAAGTAGTGGGTCTGGAAACGGTCCACTCAGACTCGTGAGGATAATTGAGGAGCTATTTCAAGGAAATAGCGGCTCCGTTCTAGAAAACCGAGATTAACGGCCGTGGGGATCCGTTGCGCTGACCACGCGACACCCTCTATCCGCAGAAGTTCGCATTAACTTCGCTGACAAGCGGCGGTCGCTAGGTCGGTATAGTTCGCTTGCGGACTACAGGCCATGGTTTCTTTTATTTAATTTTGTGGTGTACTTTATTAAAGGGGGTTACTAAGTGATAAATTTGGAGCTCGAATGAAACCATATCAGGTACTAATAGCGTTAGAGAGGAATACAGATGTATTGGATTAACCAACAAGTTTATCTGTGTTCAATCTACTAATGAGAACCAGAAATTAACGCAGATGTCACAGTATGTTAACGATGCTGTTTCTCTGGGAGATGTGTATGTTCCCTATACTCGCAAGTAAATGACCTTCCATTAGAAACATTCCATTTCAAAACATACGGAAACAGAGCCACTTGAATAAAGACGGGTCCCGTAAGCAATAAATCATTTTGGAAGAGGAAACGCAGGAGGAAGAATAAAAGGATTGCCTTAAATTAACCCGGAAAGACATACTGAGTTATGCGCACTATATGGCAACGGCAATGAAATGAAAGAACACACATTTCTTCTACTAGTGATGAAAGACATTTTAGTATTAAGCATACATGAAAGAACGGTTCTTGTTCGAGTACGTTGACTATTGTTTTCTTTTATTACAACCACAACTGACCACGAATATTAGGTTTCTGCTTAAAACATAAAGCTTTGGTAGGCAAACAGAAAGACGCGGTAATACACCGCCGGCCTGCTCAGTCATGCAAGTGGACAGTCAGCTGTAATGATCTGTCATTTATAAGAGCATGTCGCCTAAAGCATGATGCACAATGTCACGTGAACCATGATGCCTTCATCAGCATATGTGAATGCTATGTTGTGTAGCCCGAAACATCAAAACGCTACTTTATTACGTAGAAAGATACTAAATTCATCCGAGATATGATTTTCTGAAGCAACTAAATGTACGAAGGGCGTTCCGTATATAATGCCTCCTATTTTTTTGTGTTGATGTGTAACGTCTGAGCTGGATGTTGGTGGTGTTGCAGTAAAGGTTGAACCTTCCCGCCAATGTACTGTTAGTTTGGTTGTCGTGCGACAGATAGCGACAGTAGAGCAGTCTACCAAAATGGCGTCTAACATAGAAGTGAGTATGAAACACAGATGTGTTATTGAATTTCTCACTGCCGAACAAATTGTACCCACCAATATCCATCGACACTTGCTAAAGGTGTACGGAGACAATACAGTGGATGTCAGCACAGTGAGGCGGTGGGTAGTGCGTTTCAACAGTGGCGAAAGTGAAGTGCACGACAAGCCACGCCCTGGGGGTCCCTGCTCAGCTGCCACTCCTCACAATGAACAGCGCCTCATCCGTACAGATCAGCAGATAACGGCCAGGGACTGTCAATTCTGAACGCTACAAAACGACGCTGACTAAGCTGAAAGCCCGCATTTCCCGAGTCAGGCCAGAGAAGCAGACAACCTTTCGCTTGCAACACGATAACGCTAGACCCCATACAAGTTTGGCTGGACTGTCCTACCACATCCACCTTATAGCCCCGATTTAGCACCTTCAGACTTCCATCTCTTTGGGCCTATGAAAGACGGACTACGTGGGCAACATTTTCCAGACAACGATGCTGTCATTGCAGCTGTAAGAAAGTGGCTAGCCTCTGCTGGCGCAGACTTTTACGGGCGCAGCTTACAGGCTCTTGTTCATCGCTGGCAAAAGTGCATAACGAATGGTGGTGATTATGTGGAAAAATAACTGTAAGTAGCTGAAATCTTGCCCTATTTAACTATGTTATTATGCTTTCTGTATCTGTTGTAGTTTTCATTAAAAAAAATAGGAGGCATTATATACGGAACGCTCCTCGTATATTAAATCAATGTGTCAAAGTAAATAAGAGTGGGCCTACATAACTTTACTTAATGACGACGATCCCCTTTTCAAATGTCAATGACAGAATGATTAATGAATATGAAGGGGCTGGATGGAATGACACTTGAAGGAGAAACAGAAGGTCTGGCAGAAAACCTGACCCAGTGCCACTTTCTCCACTACAAATCCCACATGACCTGATCTGGGTTCGAACCCGGACCGACGCGGTGGTAAGACAGAATAACGAGCTATGGCATGACATATGATCATCACGTTAATAATAATTATATCTACACATGCTGTATATTGTAACGGATTTGATCTACGCGTTGCCAGGCAACATCTCTGAAAATACGGTCCAACACGCAACAATACAGAAAGCTGTGTTTTCTGTAGATCCGACCGAAGTGTCAAAAGACTGGCTGGATAGGGAGACGGTGTTTTCCGTGGGGGTCCGTGGAAAGGAGTTATCTTAAAAACAAACGGCGCTACCGTTCAGTTCTGAGGTACCCCCGTGTTGCGGGGTCGAATACCTCCACCGTGACCCTGCGAGTCGTAGAAGGCGACGAAAAGGGAAGTCTCAAAACTGAGAGAGTAAAAGATGGTGGCGAGTCCCAAGGGACTCGGACCCAAGAAAGACGGCGCTGGCAACGGCCAGTAGCATTTGCAAAATACAAATCCGTCCTCTCGTCAGAGAGGGCGCCCCATAAAAATAAGACCGTAACTGTCAAACGGTAATAATTAATATCTGGTCATGAACCCCAGATGGGGCTCGACACCAAGATTTACTGACTGACCGACCGTCAGTCGCAGTGTGACTTTGACTTGACTTGACTATTCAGAGCGAATTGGAACTAGCAG
Source organism: Cryptotermes secundus (assembly GCF_002891405.2). NCBI lineage: Eukaryota > Metazoa > Arthropoda > Insecta > Blattodea > Kalotermitidae > Cryptotermes > Cryptotermes secundus. The sequence continues at coordinate 1,162,280 of NW_019724586.1, read as the reverse complement.
TAGATAAGAGCACAAGAGTTCAGTCTGTGAGGTTTTAACGCGTGATTTGAAGACTATGTGTGCTGTAGCACAGCGACACTGGGAGTGTGTGATTTAGGGAGACTTTTAGTTCCTGTGTTATAAATCCGTGAAGACTAGTGCAAATAGACTGAAGATTTTGTGTGGAGTGATTGTAAATTGTGTAAAGCAGCAATAATGTAATAATTAAATGTAGTTACGACCTGTAGATTGTTAATAAATCCAATTACCAATCCGAACCCCGTTTTAGTCACCCATACACGTGATAATACATAGATCTGTGTGATGAAAGAAACAGAGGAAAAAGCAGAGCGAAAACGAAAACAGAAAAATAATAAAGAAGAAAGAGCTGGAACAAGCCCAAGCATGGTGCAGTGTAAAGTCCAATAGTGCCCCTTGTAAGCCGGGTACGCGTCGGAGACTGGAAACAGATGTGTGTAAATTTTTATGCATCCTTTGAATAAAGTATCCACTAAACGAATACAAATGGGAGGTCTTGTGTGTATGTGTGCGTCCGAACGTTCTTTTTTTTTTGTGGGTTATCCACTACGCTTTCAGTATCGAGACTATACAGCGTCGAATGATTGCTGAACTCAAAAGAATTAGGAAGGAGACGATTGGGCCCTAATCGAGGTTTTATTCCAGAATTTTGCCGGCATAACTGGGGAAATCTATGAAAAACATCAAACAGGGTAGCAGGTGGCACGGCCGAGATTCGAACCAAACACCTCCCGAATACAAATCTACAGAGCTACCTCTAGACCAACCTGTGTTCACCGTCCGTATGTTCCATATCCGAAAGTACTTGACGGATTTCAATAAAATTTTGTATTGAAGAGCCCCGCACAAAATATCTCTTGAGATAATTAAATTATTTTCGTTTGTACTGGTGAACGAGGTGGGCAAGCGGAGCGTAGTTGGTTGAGGCACTATGCTACAAGCCGGAAGGTCGCGGGTTCAAGTCCCGATGAGGTCATTGGATTTTCTTTCAATTGACCTAATCCATCCAGCCGCACTATGGCCCTGGGGGTCGACTCATCCTCTAACAGAAATGAGTACCAGGAATTAATTAAATAATTTTCCCGGGGAGTAAAGCGCGGCCGGCGCGTAAGGCTGACAACCTTACCGCCATCTGTGAGCCGATTGTCTAGAAAATGTGGGACCCTCAACGTCTCACAACCCTGTGGGCCTTCACGGCCTGTTACAGGGATAGCTTTACTTACTTACTTTACTGGTGAACGATAGCACATACGACCAAACTGAGCTTCATATGATTTTCCAGAAACAGTTCGTCGCCAAAATATTGGTGCATAAAAATCTCGTTAAGATCTTCATATCTGTTTAGTTACTTTATATAGTAACATCTGAACAGACATGCCTACAATGCAGAATATTTAACTCTGCGCTCTGCCACACGTTTTGCAGCAACAGATTTGTATCTGTAACAGATGAACATAAAGACCAATGACATGCAAAACAGCAGGGAGGTACTATTTTGAAAATATGTTGCTCCTTGTCACCAAGGCATAGCGCGTCCTCAGGTTGCCGATGGGGGAGACGACTTCCATGTATGGAATGTAGCTTCAAATATACTGAATAAGCAGTCGCGGACAGCCGACAATGGGTGGTCCTCCGGATCGGGGGCTGGGCGTGGGGCTAACAATTCCTCACCGTAAAAAATAAGCTTGTTACGAAAATTCTCAAGAAGCATCGGACCTGGACGTATTCCTTGGATAACACGAACTAAACGAAAGAAAAAGGATATGATATTTCGCACTTGGATCGCAGGATCGGACTATATTAAAATGGGTCTTAGATAGGATTGGATTAATCTGGCTCAGGATATGGACCAGTGGAGGGCTCTTGTAAAGATGGTAGTGAACCTAACGGGTTCCATAAAATGCTGGGAAGTTCTTGAGTAGCTGCACAACTGGCGACTTCTGATGAAGGGCTCAGCTCCATGAGTGAGAGTGAGTTTATTCTATTAGAATACGTTTCTCCACTGTTGTGCATTACAGTACTTCCAGAACGTGCGCAATTTGCCGTGGGCGCAAAATCAGCGCCTGCCACATTCTACTGTAAGACAATTTAATATTTCATTGTTAGGAATAACAGAAATACAATTTGATCACATTGCGTTGTTCCACGCTCCGCGGTACCTTCTGTTCACTCATCACTCTAGCAACTTCCAGACAGGACTGAACAGGTTCTAACCTTAACAGGAGGGAGGGTGGAGGTTGTGGCTTCACTCTCTCAAGGTCGCACAGCTGCTGCGCAGTGCGGCTTGTTTACAAAAAAATCAGTGCCGGTCATATTTGAACCACCTAGTAGATTAGACGTTGACTTATTCCTCTAAAGAAGTAACTGCATGACATGCTCCTGCGTACAAGGCCCCAGAACGTCGGTCCGAAGATTCTGCTGTGTTATTCAAGGATATTATTTTAATTGCACACACACACACACACACACACACACACACATGTATATACGTATATAGGTCTAGCAGCAAAATATTGACTCGAGTTCTACGTCGCTTCTTTTATGTCCGCATTTCTTTGGGACTGTTATGCCAAGGTAACACACACTGTGTCCCAGTAGCGTCCCACACATTTACAAGCTGCCTCGCTTCTATTAGCGTGGAGTTGTAAGTCATCAAGATTCAAAAATAAGTTCTTGGAAGAATTAATCGCCTATTTTCCTTTCATATGACATAGACCGTATATATAACGACGCCTCAAACAATTCATCTTTGCAGCGGGAACGTCTTTACCGGATTGTTACGTATCAACGATAGGGGGATAAACAGATAAACAGACCCACAGACACACGCATCCAACAATTCTTCTATTGTTGCGTGTATTCGTTGATGCGGGAACGTGTTTAACGAGCCGTTGCCTAGCACTGAATGGAGGGCTAAACTTAGCTGTGTCGTTGTCTAGCAACAATAGGAGGGATACGCGTACAGACACAAAGATTGATGGGAGGGATTTATTAAGTATGCCGTTGAGATGGGCTCAATTGCTATGACATACATGCCAAGTTTCATGGAGACTGGTTCAGGAATTCAAAAGTTTATATGGGGGGGAATTCACAGACACATAGATAGTATGAAGATCGTATAAGCTACTTTAGGAAAGTAGGCTATAAACGAATATATATCTTACCATATTACTTATTATACCTAAATATTATGACCAGAACTAAAGACAAAGTGTTGTAGCACTAGTTGGATTCCAAATGGATCTATATTTATAAATTTTCATGCTAAGAACTTTATTAATGTGAGTATTTAGAGACAATAACAAGACATGTACCTGTTACTCCAACAATATATACAACTTTTGTGTGCGAAAGGATGGGCGATCTGATGCCTGACAGCACTTCTTCGTCAACAACTCTTCAACAGCAAGCTGTCTTGAAAATTATAACATTTTGTTTTCTTTTTCGTAAAATAAAGAGCCACACTGAGAAGTGGAGTACGCCAAGCGCAGCCCGCAGACCGCAAGTTAGTCTTCTTGACAGAAATTCGAACCCCGGACATTCATAAGGCGATGAAGGAATTCTAACCACAAGATCGCGACTTCAGATACGTATACGAGTAATTCTGCCATTCCTCAGCCCATATCACATAAGCTCAGACACTGAAACAATGTCGTAGAACTAACGAAATAAAAGAAATGCGTGTGTCGTTATGTGGAGGCGCGATCTAAGGCATGAGATACCATCGCCCACTCGAACACTGGGACCGTGGGTTCGAATCCCACTCGAGGCATGGGTGTCTGCATTTATTCTGTTTGTGTGTCCTGAGCAGGCAGCGGCCTTGCGACGGACTGATCCGCCGTCCACGAGTCTCACCAACTGTCTGTAGGATTAAGAAACTGAAGTGAAACGGCATTTCGCGGATGCCCTAAGTTCCAAGGGAGCAACTGGACTCAATAATAATAATAATAATTTGGGACAGAAGAGGAATGTATATAGGATACTGGTGGGAAAGCCAGAAGGAAAGAGACCACTGGGAAGATCAAGGCGTAGGTGGGTGGACAGTATTAAAATGGATCGTACAGAGATAGGATGGGATGGATTGAATTGATCTGGCTCAGAATAGCGACCAGTGTAGGGCACTTGTGAACACAGTAATGAACCTTTGGTTCCATAAAATGCTAGGAAAGTCTTGAGTAGCTGCAGAATTAGTGGCTCCTCAAGAAGGGCTCAGCTCCATGAGTAAGTAATAATAATAATAATAATAATGTGTCGTTATGTTGATGTGACTGGTTGACTATTAGGTTGTGTAACATGTGAGACCTATATAGAGAGGAATGTTACGAGAAGATCACGACAGTAAGGAGCTGAAAGGCAACAGCTGTGACTTACTTCAAAGTGCCATGCTGGCTGACTGATATGGGCACAATGAGGAAAGCATCAGTGACGGTATCTAGTATTCGGCTGGCATTCGAACCTAGTAGCTCCTGAATGTAAGCCTAAAGCATTACAACTGATCTCAAGATATACTTTCCTAATCAATGTCACTTTAAGCTAAGTATTAAGGTAAGCTACAGGCAAGTTCAATGAACGGTCACGCGTGGCACACTGCATCTTTCCAGCATGTTCCACGCAAGTGATGTAACTCACGGATCATAAGTCAGATATCTCAAGAGTCGTAGTGTTTAAATTTGCCGTGTGGACGGACATTGTGGGGGCCAAAACACATGTGAATTACATAATTAATTCACACATTAAGTCAACAACACTTATTATAACAAGAACTTCTGAGAACCACCTGCTTTCCTCTGATACGACACGGACCGCAAAGAAAACGACGTGTCCAACATTTCTTCTATTGTTGCGTGTGTAGTCTTTGCCGCAGGAACGTGTTTACAGAGCCGTTGCCTAGCAACGATAGAGAGGATATACACACGGACACAAAGACAGCAAGGTAATCTCATAAGCATATTTTTATTTTTTTAAATAGAAAAACTGGGCTAAAATTAACATTACGTAATTTTATCTATGACCGCCTCTGTGGTCTAGCGGTCAGAGTTCCTGGCTACAGATCCAGAGGTCCCGGGTTCGATTCCCGGCGCTACCAGATTTTCTGAGAAGTAGTGTGTCTGGAACGGGGTCCACTCAGCCTCGTGAGGATAACTGAGGAGCTATTTCAAGGAAATATCGGCTCCGGTCTAGAAAACCGAGATTAACGGCCGTGGGGACTCGTTGCGCTGACCACGTGATACTCTCTATCCGCAAAAGGTGGCACTAACTTCGCCGACAAGCGGCGGTCGCTCGGATGGTATAGTTCGTCTGCGGACTACAAGCCATGGACTTTGAAATTTCACCCATTTCCTGCAAATTTACCGTTCTTGGTTCCAAATATTCTCCCCCGGCAATTACACTCAATTTAAGCTGTAGTCTATAGCCTATACCCCATGTACTTTAAAACATACAGTTTAATAAGATCTGGAACCGAGGGTCACAATCGAATGGATAGCACTCCTGCTTCGTGATCGGAAGGTCCCAGTTTCAAATCTTGGCCTCGGACCGGTTATCCGAGGTTTCCTGCAGTTCCTCCTTAAATAAGGCCACGACCATTTCCTTCCACATATTTTCCAAACCTTCGTTCAATTATCTTCCTACTAATTAACGCTAAGCAATTTATGCTACTGAAAGCGTCGTTAAATAAACCAAGAATAAGTCGAATAAAAACACTCAAAACGAAACATAGGGTTCCATAGCTCAAGCGGTTAGTCTGTGGCTTCCCACCGCGGCGGGCCGTGTTCGATCCCGGGTCTGGTCAAGTGGGATTTGTGGTGGACAAAGTGGCGCTGGGGCGGGTTTTCTCCGAGTACTTCGGTTTCCCTTGTCAATCTTCATTCCACCAAATTCTCGCCGTGCCGAGTGGACCCAGTTGGACTCCACCTCCCATTAAGCGAATAAAAAAAAAAAAAAAAACATAGGTTTATGAGGAAAACTTCTAAGTACTGCCCCAGGGTGCGAGTATGTACGTTCTGGAATTGCACATTGTGACGTAAGCCGAAGGTCACGTAGGCTTGAGGTTAACATAACATGACGCGAACGCTGTTCCGACGCGGTGCAACAAGGTACACTTCCAAAATACTGTTTGTAACACTGTCAGGTTACCCACAGTTCCTTCACACGCTTATATGTGCCCTTTAAGGTACAGAATCCCAAATCAAATATAAAAAGCAGTCTATAACATGGAAGAGTGTAGATCTTCTACACCTGGGGTCTCCAAACTTTTCGAACCGCGGGCCACATTAGATAATTCAGCACTTTCAACGGGCTGGATAAAATGAGAAATTAATAACTCTAGGTATATTAGTTTTATTGAAAGCACAGAATTTCATAAACTAAATACAAAGTACGTGAGAATAAATTATCATATATTAATGACAACAGACAGTAGCAGCAAATGCTCATATTTTCATCACAAATTATAATAAAACAATTAATGTGAATGATGGAACTCTTCTTGCATTCTTAAAATCTGATTAAATTGAGGTTCAAATTTTGACACGCTAATCACAAGTAGCGACTTTAAATGTTCATCGGATAAATTTGCCCCGTATTTCGACTTGATGTACTTCAGCTGGGAAAAAGTTTGTTCACACAGATACGTCATCCCAAAAATGGAGATAAATTTACAAGCAAATTTCTTTAAATTTGGAAATTGCTCAGAGTTCAGAAATTTATAAAATTCGATCAAATTTCCTTCCTTGTATTTGTCTTTAATATGATAATTTTCCTGAAGTTCAATAAATTCCATTTGAATTTGACATCTGCAGCATAACAGTCAAACGGATTTTGAACAATCTAATTTCCTGAGCACTGGAATCCAAATCAGCAAATCGCTTCCGAAATTGTTGTTTCAAATGTAAAATAACTAAATTTACAAACGAGGAGGGAAATTCTGCTTCACCCTTTTTATGCAACTCTGCACAGTATAGCATATGAACAAAGTTACAATTTTTCACTTGGCTTTCCAGAAGTATCAGCTTTGCTCTGAATGCCTTGATAAGTGCAAATAAATCACTGATTAAGTTATTTTCACCCTGCAAATTTAAATTCAAATGGTTCATATGGTTCACCAGATCAGCAAAACTGCTAATTTCCAAAGCCACTCGGTATCTGATAAAAGTGGTTCGTAATTGTTTTTCTTGGTAAGAAATATATCAATTTCATTCCTGAGCTGAAAGAAGCGCGAAAGAACCTTTTCACAGCTAAGCCATCGAACTGCAGTATAATATGTCAGGTCAATAAGCTTGGAATCACATTTACCAGTACTCATTGGAAAATTAGTTCAATTGGCGCATTTCTGCAGAATTCTTTCGCGGGCCGGATAAAATCACATCGCGGGCCGTAGTTTGGAGACCCTTGTTCTACACCATAATGATCAAGCGTGGAAAGGTGTAGCCTACTCAAATGAAGTGCCCATGAACAGTCACTGTCTTCTGGGTTGTAACGCGGGTATATCGTCCGACAGAGGTTCACAAGCGTTCCGGGGTAATATTCTGCCTCCATCTTTCACGTGGAGTAAGTAACCAGCAGGAAGTAGGTGCCTGGCAGGCTTTGTCTCTTGTCGGTTGCTTGCATGACTTCCTCTTCGACTCTGAAAATAGAGCAAGTTATGTTTCTCTGAAACACCGACGAACTTCTACAGAACCGCACGGTGTTACATCCCAGAAGATGGCACGCTTCATAGTGGCCGCTGTGAGAACTAAAATCCAAAGTAGTACGCATGCTTTACCCATTCGTTATTTGTTGTCCTGCATACTTATCGGTTCTGACGTGCGATCTTCAATCGATGATGATAATAATAATAATCGTCTCTTGCGACAACTCATAACGAAGACAACGCCCTCTCGTCTCTGAAGTCTCAAATGTCGGAATAATAGTGTAGCGTACAAACCTTCTGCTATGCAACGACTAGGTAATCACACTACCGCGGAAGCGTATGAGCGCAACAACAGGACATCCAATGCTGGACAACGGATCAGTAAATGAGCCTTCTCAACAACAGACATACCGAGGAGTTAAGTGTCAAAGAAGGTCGTTTGAGATAGTTGTTGTCGAGAACTGGGTCAAGTTCTGGAGATGGCAGTCGAAGGTGATTGAGAGGAAATAGCAAGAAATGAATCAGGCTGTGGAAAGACGACTTCATATGTGATTTGAAGTGACAGCGAGACTGTTATAAATCCGTTGTCAGGATACGGCTAGTTACGTCTGAGAACCCTAGTGCGTGCGGAACGGTGAACTGTAAGGTGTGTAGATCAGCAATAGCGCTGAATTGCCTGTAGTCCCAAGTTGTGTGAATAAATTGTCAATAAATCCAATCATCCAATCCAAAACCCGTTTTATAAATTATGTACCACCCTTACGTGAATTTCAGTCCTTACCGTACCTGCCATGCCAACGGTACTAAGTGGACCGATCCTGCATCTAAAAATCGACCCTAAGCAAAATCTCTTCAGCGATAACAAAGTGAGCATTGCACACCTCCAGACCCTTCATACACACGTTTTCATCCATCGATCCAAACATCCACAACACATGAATAGACAACCTGACGATCTGTATCTCTCGAGCGGAGCGTCCAAAAAGAGAAAGAGCCAAAACCGTTCTTGTTCTAGTAAAGAGAGTAGACGAAAATGAAATGAGAGCTGTCTGGAGCCATCACCGCCTAAAACTGAGACGAGTTTAACAAAAGAGTATTACTATATTCTGGAAAACGAGGCCATGCAGTCCGGTAGAAGTTTATCGGCATTTAGAAGGAACTACACGGCGTCACGTCCCAGAGGAGTCCTCTTCATAATCACTGGCCTGAGAACCTCAAACCTAACATAGGAACATATCAGTTCTGAGACGAACACAGATGTAGAGTTTAATGGGTTATTCTCAACGTGAAAACTCCAAAAAAGCTCTTCGCAAGTGTTACAAACTCAACAATAGAGATTTCCATAATAGCAAAGCCATCTACAAGAGAAGTTCAGCAGCTCTATGAAGCACATGAAACTCTTTTACTTTGTCTTTTCCTTTTAGCAAATGATTTAACGCTTTTGCTGAGTGATAGGCCTACTGAGTACTATATTTTAATTCATACTGTAAAAGATACACTCCATACACTGTATAACAATGTGTTCAAAGCTTTGCTGACGGCGGAACACTTTAAACTAAAATATCATAATGAAAATCGCTCACCTCCAGACACACAATCCGCTGGCTCAAAAATGATGTAAAACGGTTGACAGATTTCTCAGAAAAGGAATTAAACCGAATATCTTCCCTGAATTTAGGGAGAGGAATATTTTTTAAACTGTTCTAGTAAACTGATTCAGTGCCACCTGCGCCCCATCTGACCTCCTGTACTCCTACTAAATCTGACTTATATTTTGAGATTTCTTCCGTCACTGCCCTAAGCCCTATACATACTTCTAACATTACAAGTACTGAAATGGATCTTAGAGAGATAGGACGGGATGGTATGGATTGGATTGATCTGGATCAGGATAGGGACCAGTGGAGCGCTCTTATGAACACGGTAATGAACCTTTGGGTTCCATAAAATGCTGGGAAATTCTTGAGTAGCTGCACAATTGGTGGCTTCTCAAGAAGGGCTCAGCTCCATGAGTGAGTGAGTTCTAGTAAACTGATAAATACTGTGAATGCACGTCTCGCTATTTACGATAGTTCGTGTTTCACGAATTACAATGTAAAAGTAAAGGTATCCCTGTAACAGGCCGTGGAGGCCCATAGGGTTGTGAGATGTTGAAGTTCCCATATTTTCTAGACAATCGGCTCATAGATGGCGGCAAGGTTGTCAGCCTTATGAGCCGGCCGCCCTTTACACCCAGGAATATTCGTGGTACTCATTTTTGTTAGATGCTGAGTCGACCCCAAGGTCATAGTGCGGCTGGAAGGATTAGGTCAATTAAAAAAATCCAATGACCTCATCGGGACTTGAACCCGCGACCTTCCGGCTTGTAGCATAGTGCCTCAACCAACTACGCTACTGCGTGCCGCATCAATTACAATTAATTACGTAAAACGATTACAGATTCATAGTTCAAAGAAATAATTTCTTTTGGTCTCGCGACAGTACTGTATATCCGCAGTTAATAATAGTCATTATTATCCCTTGACAGGAACTCGAGTTACAAAACCACTCCTCTAAAGTATGCTTCCATGGATACTACATTCGTAGTATAACGCTGTTTGACTAAAGTATATTAGTACTACGCCGCTGCTTATAACTGTCACTGTAGCTCAGTAATGTCACACACACAGACATTTACGAGTTTCAAGTGGTGGACGGCAAGCCATGTCTTGCCTTGGCCCAACCACCTTTTGTTTGAAGTAATGGTGTCATGGCAAACTGGAGCTGACGAAGCCAAGAGCCTCTCCAATTAATATTCTGTTGGGACAATTTAGAATCAATTTTCTGCACTAGTTACCTGACATTTATTTTAACTTTCTATAGTGCTTCAATTTTGTAAAAAGCAAAAGGAAAAAACCTCAGAAGTTCCATAATTCAGTATTATGCAGTCTCTAGCCATTAAATGGACCTATCTGTAACGAAACGATGTTTTCTTGTCGTCTTTACCACAATAATGTAGGGTATAAACGCCTGGGAAAATAAAACTGATTATCCCAACAGTATGTACACTTCTGTGGGAGTATTTCATTAAAACCAACGCTAACGAGCCTGGTGTTCATACGCTCGTTGTAATGAAATTGTCACCAGGTTCTCAGTTCTTGACCTATAAAAATATTTCATACTGGTACCCAACGTGTAGATATGTTTATGATCTATCTCTGTACAAAACTTCACATGCATACCGGAACGTTTCATTATTTTATCGTCATCAAACTGAAAGCCAAAAAAATATTCCCATGATCGACATGTTGTTATATTAGAATCAAAAAAAATTATCTTAACAAAGCTTGCATATTTTTCAACGGTCTAATGCCCTACATCTTATCAGGTATATATACAATTACATGTATATTTTAGGTATATTCATATCCAAAAAGAATTTGGGTGCATGTTTGAATTTAGAGTCGGTAGCAGAGGAAGCGGTCTGGGAGACGTTGGACTGTTGTTTCGCACGATAAGCTTCAACAGTTTAGTTTGCCGTAACTAACAAGTGTGAAATAATACATTCAGATTGCATGCATGATCGCATCTCAGTCAACTTTTTATAGTGCAGTTGCAACTTTCTTCAAATGTTCTGTGTTCCTGTGTTGACAATTATCTTCCTGACGTTATCCTGTTTCTTTTAAACCTCTGAAATACAAACACATTTTGAATATCAAGCTCTGATTTAATTGTACAGATATGAAACTTGGCCTGCCACAATAAAAGGAAATTTTTTTTTTATTGCTTGTGGGGTGGGACTAAGTGCCTTGTACTGCGGCCACTTCTGGCCTATTGTACCAGCCCTAGATGACAGGTGAGGAGGGTGACTGTGGAGCAATTGGTGGAATGAAAATTAGCAAGGGAAACCGAAGTACTCGGAGAAAACCTGCCCCAGCGCCACTTTGTCCACCACAAATCCCACTTGACCAGACCCGGGATCGAACTCGGGCCGCCGCGGTGGGAAGCCAGCGACTAACCGCTTGAGCTATGGCGCGGCCCTAAGGAAAAATACGGACTGTGGATGTTTCAAAATACTTGGAAACTAGAGGGAGAACGTTTGAGGAGGCATAAAGAAGTTTCATAATGAGAAGCTTCAGAGTTTACAAGCCCCCTTTTCACCAACATTATAAGGATCATCAAATCAAGGATTATGACATTGGGCGGGCATACGAATGCATGAGAGAGATGAGAAATGAATAAGAATATGAAATTTGCCTGAGAAACCTGAACGGAAGAGACGACCTCGAAGACCAAGGCGTAAACGGAAGGTATATATTAACATGGATATTAAAGAATTAGAATCCGAGGGTGAGGATTGGATTCATCTTGCTCTGAATAGGGACCAGTGATATGGTAACCCTAATAGAGTTTCGGGTTTCAGAAATAAATGTCGAATCTCTTGACTATTTGGGCGACTATTCGTTTCTCAAGAAGAATTCTATTCTATGGAGTTAGCTAGTTCTGTTTCTTAAATGGTTAGGTGTAGATTTACGCCAGACGAGTCGACCGCCTCTGTGATCTAGTGGTCAGAGTTCCTGGCTACAGATCCAGAGGTCCCGGGTTCGATTCCCGGCGCTACCAGATTTTCTGAGAAGTAGTGGGTCTGGAACGGGGTCCACTCAGCCTCGTGAGGATAGTTGAGGGGATATTTGAAGGAAATAGCGGCTCCGGTCTAGAAAACCGAGATTAACGGCCGTGGGGATTCGTTGCGCTGACCACGCGATACCCTCTATCCGCTAAAGTTGGCACTAACTTCGCCGACAAGCGACAGTCGCTCAGTCGGTATAGTTCGCTTGCGGACTAAAATCACGGAGTTCTTTTTTTGTCTGATGACAACATTCCAGTTCAGAATAAATATTTCTACATATGAACACACAATTTAAGGTAGTTCCATATGTAAATCGCTCTGACCATAGTTACAAAACAGTGGTTACTACTGAAACCACCAATGCTGAGAGCAGTATTACGCATTAACTTTTTGAGTGGCGAGAGGGTTGCAAAGGAACTGAGCAAGTCTGTCAGCATCTGCTCACTCTGGTTCCTCGCTCGCGGATTTTCTTTTTTCTTCTATCCTGAAGATTGAGGGGGTACGTTCCTCCGAAACGTCGGTTAACATAATATCTACACGGCACCACATCTCACCGCCGTGAAATCCTCAAATCTTACTGAGATCTTCGTCAGCGGTAAATTTTCTCCTTGCTAAACTGCCGTACTCACCACAATGGGTTCATCAAAGTGATGTTATTATCTTTGGGAACAGCCAGAAGTCAAGAACAAAGTTCCTGAAATGGCGGTTTGAAAGAAAACGCAGTTGTCATCGTTCCCATTTTGCGTGTGACGATCGATGAGAGTGAAGACAGGTGCAAACAGCAGGAATATGTTGAGTGACAGACTCACCAGCCAGTAGCTGAAGACATTCGTAAACGCAAGCGAGCGAATTTATTTTCGGAATACCCTCACAAATACTGGTCCCTTCACCATTAAATCAACCTTTCTAAACACATTTTAAAACAGGGGGTAAGAATACATATTTTTATAACGCCCCAGGCATTTCCGGGGAGCGGCTGAACCAGTAAGCCCTTCCATGTTAACATGTCCCTGACACCGATTTTCATACACTTTGACAGATCAAGGGTGAGACGGCTGTTATGTGGAGTTTAAGAATATCTGTGGACGGGGAATGCAACATCTGGATCTATTTTAAGGCACCGACAAAGAACAGTAAAGGACTTCAACAACAAGAAACGCCCTAAAATCTACAGCTATTTAAGGGAGTACAGCAGGGATTCCTCAGTCAGTAGTGATAAGGCTAAGGGCTCGACAGCTGAGGAGTCGGGGTTCCATTCCTGGTAGGGGCAATAATATTTTCATTCTCCATTACGTTCATATCGGCTCTGGGTCCCACCCAGCAGGCACCTCGGGGTGTTCCCTTGGGATTAAAGCGACAGGGGCGTGAAGCTCACCACTAATCTATATCTAGTGCCCGAGTTAAGAATAGTGGAGCTATACGACCATTCCACTACACGTGCTTTTCAATTAAGCACAGGGTCAACTCCACCTTATTTACGTGAGAGGGCCTCCGATAACGTTACATTGACGGCACTGCTTATAAGCATAAGAGGCTACCATCTCTCTCTTATCGGGTATCAGACAATACTGTCATTTCTCAACATAGGATAAGCTTCTCAAGGCGCTGGTGACAGCAGTCTCCTGAGATGCGGCGCTGTGTGGCCCTACTGGTCCTTACCACAATTCGGAGGAACTTGCTGTCTTCGCCTTCACACTCACTATTCTACCCTGAAGATGGAGGCGACAAGTTCCTAAGAAACGGTAGTGACGATCCGCCAGACAATACCACATCATATCTTTATCAAGACTGTCATATTTTACGGACTATATAATAAAGAAACCTATTCCTTATTCGATTAAAGGGTAAAGCGCTTCAAATCACTACGAGGTCTTCTTGTTATTTCATCTTCAATCACTCTGAACTTCTCTGTCCTAATCTGTATTCAGTCTTCACAATTCACTATGGACACGCTCCATTCTCGTCCTTGCATTCTCAACTGCTGACCCCTCCTGGACTCCTCACTGATCTAAGCTAAAAGCCTTTCTATATAGACGTCGCACGAACAACACAGAAAACACAGTTCCACTGCCGCGTAGCGCAGACGACAGAGAAAATAAGTCACATGATAGCTAAGTACTGGAGTGTGACGTCATTGTGCCTGCGCGGAATTGTGTTTACCGAGCCGATGGCTAGAAGGGGGTTGCATAACCCTGTTTTTCCATTATTGATGCATGTATTACTTAGAAACGACTTTTTTGCGGTTCAACCGTTCTTGCATGGGGCACATACGCCACAATATGTTAACTAGAAAAACAAATATATCTTTAGAGCAGAACAGTTACAGACTGCGTAACCTGAACTGTTCAAAAGAAACTAACTTGAAACGTCAAGTCGTTACTTGCTATCAACAAGTGAACATATTTGGAACAGGACGTTCTTGAAGAACTCATTAGGCTATTCTCACTCTCCTTCAAATGTTTAAATCCATGTGGGGAGGCTAGCAAGAACTACAAAACTGGGCCTGCCGGCCTATTCAGTGATTCGTATCTGTCTACAGTAGCTATAATTGTAAGTGCTGAGTCATGTGAAAAGTAGTTTATGTGAAACGTGTATGTTCGATTACAATCCGCTGTCTGTACACAGAGTGTCATAGGTTTAGTCGCAACGATTCGTCAAGTTACCGCCGGCAAGCCGAAAGCTTAACGCACATTTTGTGCAGCTGCCATGTTGTATTACACGCCAAGAATCCCATAATAAGTGTTGCAAATTACCGAAGCTTCATTACGACACAATATTTCACTAAACAGACTCGTCGAGTGGAACGTTTTATTTAGACTTGTATTCGGGTGATGCTCGACTGGAATATTGGCCAGAACATCGGTTATTATGATGGAGGATTTTTCGTGGTTTCCTTCAGTCCCTCCAGCAAATGCCAGGATATTACCTCGATTAGGCTTCTTTCCAAATCCTTTCCAGTTCATCATTAATCATCCTACTGTCTGACACAATAGAGCCTCAACAATGGCAGGGTCTTTAAATAGTCAACAAAAGAAATTAGAAACAGCACCGCTCCCACAACACAAGTTTGCAAAGGCTTCGTGTTGTTATTACAGATTACATGAAATCAGAATGAATAAGAGATCACATAATATTTGTGCTATGCGTCATGAAAATACGTCGATTGGTTTAAACGTAATTAGGGAAAGATATGCATACGTAAGAACCCTCAGACAAGCAAATATTGCACAACCATCTTGCCTTATAGGCTTTTCTTTTTCATTGTCGCTACAGACCTCATTTGGGCCTAGGCCTACCTCCATGAAAGTCTCCGTTCACTTCGGTTTGACTAGATCTTAGACATACGGTAGGACTCCTTGGGCGGGTGATCAGCTCGTCACAAGGCCTCTCTCTACCTGTACACAAACATCCATGCCCTGAGTGGGATTTGAACCCACGATCCCGGCTTCCGAGCAAGCGAAGACCGCTCGGCTACCGTGACCGGCCCTTATAGGCTATTAGAAATACATAATTATCATTAAACGATTATCAGGCTCCAAGAAAACAATTACACGAGTACGCCTCCCGAGTTTCAACGCCATATTCTTCTGTCAATTACATGACCCCCTCACTCATATCGACCTCAAAACTAGGGCAACATTATCTTTCATGCACTCCAAAACAGAGTATAAGAGTCGTGAGACCTGCTGAGACCTGTAGACGGGGTTAGCCAACTGAATAGAATGCGGCAGACATGTTGGCATGAAGTCTGACAACTGAATAACCGGACTGGCGTGTGCTGCATCATATGGCTACACCACTGAACAGCTTCTATTACATGGACCGTGGGATTCAGATTGATCCATGAAGGCAGAGAGTTCTGCAGATGCTTTATTTTCTTTGTCAAAAACATAGGCGATAAATTATTGGGGCACAGAACACTAAATTTTCAGTCAAATTCGACAAAAGAGATAGTGATATTTACTAAATGTTCCTTGGGTCTTCAACACAAAGAAGAAACAAAACGCTTACGTCTGCAATGGAGAAGTCACGAATATATGGGACGAAAATGGCAACAAATTCGAAACCATACTAACTGTCCGTTATGAATATGTGAGGTCCGAGGTTTGCACAACAGTGATACTACAAAAGTAAAAAAAAAAAGTAAAGTAAAGCTATCCCTATAGCAGGCCGTGAAGGCCCATAGGCTTGTGAGACGTTGAGGGTCCCACATTATCTAGACAACCGGCTCAAAGATGGCGGTAAGGTTGTCAGCCTTACGCGCCGGCCGCGCTTTTCTCCCCAGGCAACTTATTTAATTAATTCCTGGTACTCATTTCTGTTAGAGGCTGAGTAAACCCCAGGGCCTAGTGCGGTTGGAAGGATTAGGTCAATTGAAAAAATCCAATCTAATCATCGGGACCTGAACCCGCGACCTTCCGGCTTGTAGCATAGCCCCTCAACCAACTACGCTACCGCGTACTGAACTCACAAAAACTACATTCATATTGCATACATTTCCATCATATAAATGCTGTGTTGTTAGTCCCACGTTTAGGTAACGCAAATTTATAAACCAACATTAAAATAAAACGTAACTCATCACTCGTGCGCTGATGGTCGAATTTTAGTCGAGATAGAATTTATGCTTGTAGTTTTAAATGTTGGAAAGTTAAAAATTTATATTAGGGGATTACTATTATTAATAGAAGTAGGAGTGATATCTAAGTAAAGGTAAAATTGTTTCAGTGCTTAATGTGATAACAAAGGAGTGCAGATAAGCTCCAAAGTTCTTGACCGCGGCACTAGATGCAGGTAAGTGGTCAACTTCACGCCCCGGCCGCTTTACCTTCGGGGAAGAAGCCCCCGATACCCATTGGATAGGAGGTTGGGTAGACACCAGGGCTAATCTAGACGCTGAGGAGGAGAGAATAACCTCTTGTCCCTGCCAGTAAACGAACCACGGCCATTCAGCCCGTAGCCCATTGCTATGCCGACTAAACTAACCGGGCTCCTAGTAGCAGTAATAGTAGTAGCTGTACGTAGCATTTCTTAGTGAAGACGAATGTATTACTTAACTATAGAGTTTTATACGTTAAAACTGAAGAACGTAACTTCGGACTTTCGCAATGTCGCAGTAGCTGTAGCTGTCAAGTTACACAATACACTTCATACAACATTTTCTGGCACGAAGAAAGCAGTCTTCTGGGATGTGGCACCGTGTAGATGTGTGGTTAACACCACGTCTACACGGTGCCACATCCCAGAAGACTGCTCTCTTCGTAGTCACCGCCGTGAAAACCTCAAATCTTACATTTTCTGGCATGTTTTTGATCTGACTTCATGCTAAATTTCACGTACTTTTCTCCAATTGGTCACTAATGTCATAAAACTGAAGATATCTTATATTCTGCAAAAGAATTACATTAACAATGGAGGGCATATTTTTTCGAAATATATTGCCAGACAGCATTTAAGGACCCCCCCCCCATTAAGTGGTGTTAATACCGCTCCCATGTCAGAGATCCGTGCGGCCGCAATGTTCTTATTAGCGAGTGTAGAATATTAGGAGGACATGGCGTCTTCAAATGTTCATAGACATCCCGTCAAAATTATTCACTTGATTCAAAAATGCAAAGGGGACACAAATAAATAGCATGGTGACCACAAGAGCCTACATTTCTTTCTCTCTGCATGAAAGGAATGTGGGCTGAAACAATTTTAGAACACCAACCATATTCGCCTAATTTGGCCCAGCGTAACTTACTCACGTCCCCAGGCGGCCCGGATTCGATCCCGGGTTTGGTCAAGTGGGATTTGTGGTGGACAAAATGGCGCTGAGGCAGGTTTTCTCCGAATACTTCGGTTTCCCCTGCCAATCTTCATTCCACCAATTGCTCCACAATCACCCTCACCTGTCATCTGGGGCTGGTACAATAGGCCAGAAGTGGCCGCAGTACAAGGGACTTAGTCCCATCCCACTTACTTACTTACTCACTCATGGAGCTGAGCCCTTCTTGAGGAGCCGCCAATTCTGCAGCTACTCAAGAATTTCCCAGCATGTTACTGAACCCGAAGGTTCATCACCGTGTTCACAAGAGCCCTCCACGGGTCCCTATCCTGAGCCAGATCTATCCAATTCATACCATCCTATCATATCTCTCTAAGATCGATTCTAATACTATGTAAGATTTGAGGCTTTCACGGCGGTGACTATGAAGAAAGCAGTCTTCTGGGATTTGGCACCGTGTATATGTGGTGTTAACCGACGTTTCGGAGGAACGTATCGCCCCCATCTTCAGGGTTGAAGAAGTATAGGTAAATCTGCAAGCGACAACACCGTGAGACACTGTAATACTGTCCACCCACCTACGCCTTGGTCTTCCCTGTGGTCTCTTTCCTTCTGGCTTTCCCACCAATATCCTATACGCATTCCTCGTCTCCCCTATTCATGCTACATGACCTGCTCACCTCATCCTAGTCCCACCCCACTATCAATAAAAAAAATACGTTCCCGGAACCAGAAATGTCCCAGAAAAGGGTTTCAATTTTCATTCACCAAGCATATGTGATCTCGCAAGAGCGAAGCGTGGTGGCCCTGTGCGCCCCTTTCATGCAAACTCACTATGAGACACCCTCACTGCTGGAATGCCGTTCGCGAACATTCTAGGACATTCATCACGGCAAATGTATCTACAAGAAAGAGTAGACGGCGAGCTAGTGAATTAGTCAGTCAGTTAAGTTTGAGTTCATTGCAGTACAGTGCAGAGTAGTCGAGTGGAGCTCAGTGCAGTACAGAGTAGTTGAGCTTATTAAATGCAGTGCTGCGACCAGAGTTTCCGCTGTAACCTAGCGAGTGACACAGAACTGATCACAAAGCGAAAGGACTTTTGGAACATTATTTCCGCTACTGTTTCCAGTCATATTAGAAGCGCTGATATGCTTGTAGAAAGTCGCAAGGCGAAAGTATTATGAAGGTGACCACACTCAATAAAGGTTAGCAACTTTCTTTTTTGTAACAAAATCGGTCCGGTTATTTCATTGTCAGACCTCGCAGATTTGCAAAGAGCAAGCATTACGAAGAAGTCTGAATTCGATATCACGTACTTCCACGCAGAGAAGCAAACTTTCACTTACAGTTCGGAAGGGACTGTCTCATTTCCTGGGTGTAACTGCCGCACTATCACGTTCTGTAACACCTGAGTTCCTAGTAGCTTCCCGAAGTCAGTCCATTTGCAGGCATGTAAAAGACTAGAATATGCCAAAAGGTAATAAAGCAAAGACAACGTTATCTCTGTATGTAATTAAGCACTACATCATTCAGAGGTATGGGGAAGTGAAGGTTCCTTTCTTAATATCGGCACTACACTGAGGTGAGTGGTCAGCTTCATACCATGGCCGCTTTTCCCCCCAGTACCCATAAAATAAGAGGCTGGGTGGACCCAGAGCCGGTATGAACACAGCAGCGAAGAGCAATATTCCTGTCTCTGGCGGAAAAAACGAAACCCGGTCGTCACTAATCACTGGGGTCTATACCGATCGAGCAGCCCTGGGCCCTACTGAACAAAACTGTTTTGATTAAATTGGTACTACATGCAGTCATTACAAAACGTATCCCATAATAACTGGATAATTAAACTTCATTTAATTTGTAAAGGACTGGTGGTTCACATAGGCCTACGAATCTGTTCACGGCGCATACCGAAACATTAGTTATAATTTTTCCAAACAAAATTGCTTTATCGGCGCAAAAGAGTGCCCACCTGCCATACACACAACTTCAAATTCTTCCGAACTGTCATGTGAATAGTGCGACGTTATTCGCTAAACAAAGACTCACAGGAAATTTTGTTTTTAAAAGGTACAAGAGGTTTTACATTAAACACTCAAATTACAATATAGATTTAAAATTTTACAAGTAAAATTACAACGAAATGGGGATGTAAGAATGAATATAGGCCTATGCGTGGAAAGATTCTGAAGGTGCCCCGTAGAAGTACCTTATGCGGTATATTCCTGACACGGAGGCACGCGGTAGCGTAGTTGGTTGAGGAACTATGCTACAAGCTGGAAGGTCGTTGGTTCTGGTCCCGATGAGGTGGATTTTTTCAAAAGACCTAATCCTTCCAGCCGCAACAGGGCCCTGGGGTCGACTAGGCCTCTTAAGAGAAATGAGTACCAGGAATCTTCCTGGGGGGTAAAGAGCGGCCGGGGCAAAAGGCTGACAACCTTACCGCCATCTGTGACCCGATTGTCTAGAAAATGTGGGATCCTCAACATCTCACAATCGTATGCGCCTCCATGGCCCGTCACAGGGATACCTTTACCTTTGGCTTTTTTTTATTATTCCTGAAACAAAAACAATGTATTCCAGATCAAGAAGTTCTCGATTGTAAGTGTAAATTTACAATTTACCGAATATAAAATCTAGAAACTGTCAGAAGTTCTATCTTCTGGGATAAGACGCCGTGTAGTCCGTTTAAAGTTAACCGACGTTTCGGAGGAACATGTCCCATGTTCAGGGTCGAAGAATAAGCCGAGCAAGATAGCAGCGTGAAAGCAGGTGGCAAGCAGCGCTGCTGTGTGAACCTAAAATCCTACACAGAAGCTGTCACATTTCTGATTTATAGGTATTCACTACTGGATACAGGTACATCATTAACGAAAGTGTAAAGGGACAGACAGGGCTTACGAGCACTGCACTATCAACCGAAGAATACATTTCAAGGAGACATAATTATCAAATCAATGTACATTCTGTTCTGAACATCTGACAATTTCTCCACTGGTCAATAAATGTCCTGTTATGGAACAAGAAGTTTCATCACCTAATAACAGGCGGAGCTCGGACTAAAAATATGTATCTAACTCACATATTTAAAAAGTATGCATACACATCGAACAAAAGTCCAGTGTACAGAAACTTGAAGAATATGTGCATTAAAATGGGCTGAAAAACGTTTAGACGGGTGGCGTGTTCGAAGATATTAACCCTTAAGGCCCTGTGGTTACTATAAGTATCATCTCCTTTAACGTACTAGAACTCTGCATTCTTCCCACACGGTGTACTCGTGGTAGACAACGGTAAGTTCCTTAAACAACATTAGCTAGTTGAACTTTGTGGCGGAGACGCGATGTGTTTCATGTGAGGTACGAACTTACTTCTTACAAGTATATACTGTTTAGAAAAAATTCACTCTTTAATGACCAATTACAGTTTCAGAGGAGTCGCATAAGTTAAGGCATAACCTGCTGCACAAGCCTGCATTGACAGGAAACCTTTGTATACCTTGTATAAATGTTGCTTAGTATAGTGCAGTGACAAAGGTTGCACAGAGTCCATAATACCCTGGACACCGTGACAATGCCGATATAATCGTGATGAAACTACAGTGCAACAAACGTAGCGCCTACATAGAAAGCTGAGGCCCCCATTTCGAAACATGTACATGTCTAGGAGCGAACAAAAATCTTTGCCATGGATATCGAGGAGACTGAAGCTAGGAATAACTGTGCTGGCGAAGGCCAGCGGTGATTTAAGCGACCGGCCAACCGATCAGTCTTTAGAGGGTTAAGGCTCTTGTCAACCAGAGAAAGAAGTCGATGACAGTGCGAGAAAACGCAAAGCGTTGAGGTAGTGCTTCCTGGTAATACCAGGAAACAGGTAAGGCAACTACGAGGTGTAGCCATGATCAATACAAATCGCTCTACTCCTTCTCTGTACTGCCGGATTCAGGCAAAACTCTCCGTACAGACTGTACTGCAGAAATCTATACCTCGTCGAGGACAAGCGGTAGGCTCTTTGGATGCTCAGACCATCGGATGCCTCTACCATCACAGGAAAATACAATAACAGAAAACACGAAAAAAAATGTTGGAACATGTTTCTTATTTATTCACTGATTTGTTTATTTAACTGATATATGTTTACTTGGGGCACGCGGTAGCGTAGTTGGTTGAGGAACTATGTTACAAGCCGGAAGGTCGCGGGTTCAAGTCCCGATAAGCCCACTGGATTTTTTTCAATTGACCTAATTCTTCCAGCCGCACTATGGCCCTGGGATCGACCCAGCCTCTAACAGAAATGAGTACCAGGAATATTCTTGGGGGTAAAGGGCGGCCGGTGCGTAGGGCTGACAACCTTGCCGCCATCTATGAGCCGATTGTCTGGAAAATGTGGGAACCTCAACATCTCACAACCCTATGGGCATCCACGGCCTGTTACGGGGGTACCTTTACTTTTTCTTTTTTTACTTTTATTATATGGTTTACTTAATGACGCTATCAGCATTTAAAACTGTACAGCATCAAATTTGTGAACAATGAATTGGAAAGGATGTGAAGGAGAGCGGTCATCACATAATTTTAGATGCTGTTCAGGCATTTTACTGGAGGAACTGAAGAGAACCACGGAAAACCGAAACCAGGGTAGACGATTTACGGGCCGAAACTTGAACCCGGGATCGCCCGAAATAGAAGCAAGCGTACTGCCCACTCGTCGCGACGTTCGGGTTCGAGATGGTTTCGAATCAGCCATTTAGGAATCTGAGCAATCGGCTACCAACATGTACACCCGCCAGCAATTAAAATTCCACAATTTAATTAATTCGCTTAGTGGGGGTGCAGTCCAACTGGGTTCACTCGGCACGGCGGCCACTGGTTGGCCTATTGTAGCCTGCCCCGGGTGATTATGATGATGGAGAATTTGGTGGAATGAAGATTGGCAGGGTAAACCGAAGTACTCGGAGAAACCCCGCCCCAGCGCCACTCTGTCCACCACAAATCCCGCTTGACCAGACCCGGGATCGAACCCTGGCCGCCGTGGTGGAAAGCCAGCGACTAACCCCTTGAGCTATGGCACGGCCTGTAAAAAAAATCCACAAATCCTCAGAGAATACGCTGGAGAAAACTGGCTGCATCGAGGTGCTTCAAACCGACGAACGTACGGTTAAGCTTGCTAAGCTTGCGAGAGAGACAAAGGAGCTGGCATTAACAATTAATCCTTGTTTGTTGCGAGTAAATAATGACAAATGAACCTCGCTCGATGAAAGAGACAAGAGCTGAGCGCGAGAGATGGGGAGGTGTGACGTGGACTTAGCCTCAACGCTGCTACTCAATTTAACGTCACTTTCTCACAGAGAATGATCATGTGGCGTCGACTGGAAGCACGACTATGAATGGTAAGCTGGGAAGAGTGTGGAAAGGGCCGGAGCCTGTCATATTCTGATATTCTCGTGTGTGATGAAAATTATGGAAAACTCATTCCGATAACCAGCCTCCAAGCACTGAACCTGGATCGGGCCTTACTGAGTACGAACTATTAATGTTAACCACTCAACTATGTCAACATACAGCCCAGAAGTTACACCAGGGTGACTATTTGGTCATTTTGCGAGATAGTGCATTAAGAGCTCAAGTTACAAGGAGAACAAAGGCCGTGCCATAGCTCAGGCGGTTAGTCGCCGGCTTCCCAACGCGGCAGCCCCTGCTTCGAACCCAGGTCAGGACATGTGGGATTTATGGTGGACAACGTAGCACTGGGGTAGGATTTCTCCAAGTACTTTGGTTTCCCTTGCCAATTCTCATTCCACCGATTCCTCCACATTCACCATCATCTATCATCCGCTAGTGCTACAACAGGCCAGTTCATGGTCGACGTACCAAGAGGACTCAGTCTCAGCCCACCCCAAAGAAATCCCCCACCACAATATGCAACACTGCATTTTGACGTGAAAGAGAATATTCGTGGTATATTTTAAATAACAGGAAAATTACAAGAAATGCTGTCCAGCGTAGCCGATCTCTGGTCCGGATTCGAAAGAGGTGTAGGCTGCCAGTTGTAGCAACCACTCAGCCTAGACCGCAGATGCTCCCAGTAACCGTTCGGGGGTCGGCACTTCTTAGTATCTCAGCACTTTTTCAGTTGATACTCGTACTAATGGCGTATCAGTCGATACGAACTGAATTAGGTTACAGGTTAGGTACTAGAACCGGTCTCGATGCGGCGAAAAAGAAAAACATCCCGGAAATTGAATTCCTGTCCGGGAAAAACAGCAACAAAAGAAGACGATGAATGGACAAACTGAAGGAAATAAACTAATATGCTGCGAGCCTTTACATGGGAAAATATTGTATTCTGACGTCAAAGTGAAACTTGTATTCGGCACTCTGGGTACCATAAGTTGACACAGCTCCGATACAGACTTCTGTGACTCAGCACCATGAAGGGAAACAGGGAGGTGCATCAGGAACCCAATGCGGTATGCTTGTATTCTTATATCGGGTGTCTTAACGTCAGAAACATGTCCCTAACATCACACCCATCTGATCTTAAAAAAAATACTTAACATAAAACTTTACCGTGAGGCCTAAGAAGAACCTGCTTACCATAGAATCGGTAAAAGGTAAAGCTGTCCTGTGCTTAACTAGTTAAACACTATGCCATAAAGAGGTATGGGGGAGTGGATGTGTAAATCTACGTTTTCTTGAACTTGGCACTAGTTGGTGGTGAGTGGTCAGCTTCACGTCTCGGCTGCTTTACCGCCGGGGAAGGACCATCCGGTATCCAGTGGATAGGAGGTTGGGTGGGCCCCAGAGCCCGTCTGGACGACGTGAAGAAGAAAACGAAAATGCTTTACAGAACGTATCTCATGTACGCCTATCTATGAAAAAATCCATAAGTTACATATCATACTACATACGAGCTATAACTATATAGCAACTATATAGTTGCACTATTGCGAGGAAACTCATATTTTCTTGTCTTTCCTTTCATCTTTACTTCTTCTTTCCCTTCTCTGTTGCGCAGACTATGAAAAAATTATGCCTTTCTGAAGGGGGGGGGGCCTAGATCTTTCTCGTTTGTCAAACAAATGCCACTTCTTAGGTGCCACCAAGAACCAAATTCGGAAGGAAATTATAGCCTGCGAAGAAAAAAAACGACTGTTTAACCACCTACTTCCAGTTAAATTCTTGTTTTTCATTTCAGTTTCCGTTTATTATTTTTATAATGGTTTGCGATATGGAGTAACACAGGCCTACAACACACCTTGTTAACATATGAAACTACGATAAAGCTCGCCATTTGAACTGCATAAGTCACTTTGAGATTTGGAATCTGGAACAGCACGAACCCCAAACGAAATATACAAACACGACGCAGTTCTTTCTTCACGTCAATGCTAGATTTCGTTTTGCACTTGCACATTTCATGTGTCGGCGCACACTGTATAAATTTGCTCAAAGGGCAAATGTTTACAGCGAAGTGTTTAAACTGACATAAACAGACTGTGGGTTACATGTAAGTATCCAGGTTTATTGTAAAATATATGTCCTTTGATAAGGGGCCCGGGGTAGCGTAGTTGGTTGAGGCACTATGCTACAAGCGGATTCGATTCCCGATGAGGTTACTGGATTTTTTAATTTACCATATCCTTCCAGCCGCCTTATGGCCCTAGGGTTGACTCAGCCTCTAACAGAAATGAGCACCAGAGATCTTCCTGGGGGGTATAGGGCGGCCGGAGCGTAAGGCTGACAATCTTACTGCCATCTGTGAACCAACTGTCCATAAAATGTGGGAGCCTCGACCTCTCACAACCCTATGGGCCTTCACGGCCTGTTACAGGGATAGCTTTATCTTACCTTATGTCCTTTGAAAAAAAAATCACATCCAAGACCATGCAGAAATTAAAATCTTCTTATTTACTGTCCGAAAAATAGAGTACGAATAGTCTATATGCGGTAAAATGGAAGGAATCTGGATGTGGCATATTTACAAGCAGATCACACTGCATTCACCAGGGAGGCCTGAGGAAATGCATGATGAACTTCAGTCGGGATAGTGGGAGCTCGGGCCGAAATTAGAACCACGAACCTTCAGAATCCAAGGCTGATTCATTGCCGCTGTGACAGTGACCGCCAATTCTTGGGTGAGATGTCAGCGCCTTGCTTTACTTGACATGATACTTTAACGCAAAAAACATGTATTTCATTTTAAGACCCTGACCAGGTTTCTAGACCTTACTTGGAGCACTTGACCTCAAACTCACTAAAAACAAAACAGAACTCTTTAACACTCTTACACATATTCATTTGACCGCCTCTGTGCTCTAGTGGCCAGCGTTCCTGGATACAGATCCAGATGTCCCGGGTTCGATTCCCGGCGCTACCGGTTTTTTCTGAGAAGTAGTGGGTCTGGAACGGGGTCCACTCAGCCTCGTGAGGATAACTGAGGAGCTATTTCAAGGAAATAGCGGCTCCGGTCTAGAAAACCGAAATTAACGGCCGTGGGGATTCGTTGCGCTGACCACGCAACACCCTCTATCCGCTAAAGTTGGCACTAATTTCGCCGACAAGCGGCGGTCGCTCGGTCGGTATAGTCGGCTTGCGGACTAAAATCACGGAGTTTCTACATATATTCATTTAACGTTTATTTAACGTCGCTATCAGTAGCTTTGGCTGCCTCTGTGGTCTAGTACTTAGGGTTCCTCACTGCAGATCCAGAGGTTTCAGGTTCGATTCCCGGCGCTACCAGATTTTCTGAGAAGTAGTGGGTCTGGAACAAGGTTCACTCAGCCTCGTGAGGATAATTGAGGAGCTACTTGAATGGAAAAGTAGCATCTCCGGTCTAGAAAACCGAGATTAACAGCCGTGGGAATCAGCTGAGCTGACCAGCGACACCCTCTATCCGCAAAAGTTGGCACTAACTTCGCCGACAATCGGCGGTCGCTCGGTCGGTATAGTTCGCCTGTGGACCAAAGCCACGGAGCTTATCAGTAGCTTTGCGTCGGATGGTAGGATGCTTATGAAGGATGAACTGAAAGGGATTTGGAAAGATGCGGTCACGACCTAGTTCAAGGTACTATCTCGGTATTTGCGTGGAGGGATTAAGGAAAATAACGTTAATAAGGATCCTATTAAGTCTGTGGATCCCACGAAATTTCTTCCTGAGGAAATCCTAATTTTCTGAGGTGTTCTGCCAACAACTCCGACAATATCCTTGGTCCCCCGACGTTTTACGGACTCCCAAAGACGCATAAGCAAGGGGTTCCCTTGAGAACCACTGTGCACACTCCTGGGGCCCCTAGGTACCGCTTGCCCAAACGTCTGGCGGGCCTGCTCAGCTCTCACACTGTGAACTCCAAGAATCACGTGAAAAACTAGGCAGACTTCGCCCGCACATTGGGCTCTCTCCGGGCTGGAGTCCAGGGCAGATGATCAACTTCGCTGTGTCACTACTCACCAGGGTGCCGATCTGGATGCTATGAGTCCCCAAAAACCGATGTTTTGAAGAGGATATTCACAGTGTCTTGAGCTCCTCCTACTTCAGCCTCAGTGTAATGTGCTGTTGTAAGGGTGTAAAAAGATGATAAAGGTGAGTTGAAAAGATATTTTTTATTCAGTGCTACGTTGAGTTAGCGCTTAACTTGATAAAGCTGTCAAATGGACTACGAGTATAATTTACAGGACATTTTTGCCACAAATGACGAGTACAACATGTTCCCGCAGTTTCGCCAATACGTCGCGAAACATACAAATATAAAATGCGTATTTGTACAATTCGTACTTTTAATTTTATGAGTAGAACATGTGAAGTTTGGCACCACCTTCTCAGTGTCTAGGTTATCTCGGAGGCAAGTTATACATTTATAGAAATTGTGATTTACAATCTTTGGGTGTCATTCTTGAAGTAACAAAGACCAGCTTACGTGGAACTCACGTTTGTCCGTCTTTCTGTGACCTGGTACTAGAGTCTAAGCCGCTGCGCAGAATTTCTTAAAATTCGATGTGAGTAATCTTCACTAAAGGTTATTGGATAATTTTTATTTTCGGCCATACTGTGCCATAACAAAGGCTGGTTTATACAGAATTATAGATAGACTTTTCCATGAATTCCATCAAACTTTTTTGCATATGATATCTGACATGAAAGACTTCCTGCACAAGCTGTAGTACTATTCGATTTCCAGCAGCAACAATCCATATTGAAGCCTAGTATACATAAGGTCATAGACTGACCCATTTATCCCATAAACCGTTTCACAAAATTTCTTTTTGAAATTTGGCACGAGACTTATAAGTTGTGGGAAAAATTTCGATTTACAGACATGCCTATCCATAATAGAGCGTAGTTTACATGCGGCCGTAAATGCAATTTTCTCCATATCCCACGAAATTTTTCAGATTTTGTTGAAAATCGATATGGGAGATTTTCACTAATTCGCATTTCGGTATTCCTACTTTTAAGTAACTTCAACAAAGCTTAGAGAAGGGCGTTGGTAATTCTGTGCATTACATCATGGAGTACGTATATACTTTTCAGTCTTGTTAATATCTTCACTTGGCTCGATTTGTAAATATTGCTATTTTCAGTTTATCGCTCAGGAATTGGTTCGTTATGCGACATCAGAAATCTAATGAACCACTGGAAGCAGAGTTTTTGGAATGAGCGTTAAAGTCTCCTGAAACACCACTCCGATGACAAACACAGTGTGAGTAAATCATCACCGATTGTTATACAATATGTTATCTATAAACGTGTGTTACTAAGACTTCTGCCATATGCTGGTAAGCAAGCACACGCAGCGAGGGCAACGCCCTACAGTGGCCGCGAAGGCGACAAAAGTGGAGAGGGGGGATTTACTTAGGTGGCTAAACAAGTTTGCCAACTACGCACTAAATGAAGCAAAGTAATCGTACATGTTCCAGTTTCATATCCAGCACGTGACTGAAACACAGAACCGTCGCCCTCAAATTCATCGACACAAATGAGCCCGAACCTTATAATATGGAATCCCTAAAGCTACTAAAGTTATTGTATGTGTTCCTGTTATCTCACTCCGACATAGCATGGTCTCAGGTATTTAAATATTTGTAATTAATCCCATATAGGTGGTCCAGTGATTGATGTTAGCTCTTTCTAAGGGACCAAACAGAGCATATCTCTCCCCCTCTCACATGAGGACGGAAACAGATCCAGTCGTGTTTTCTAGTTTCTACAATACCAAACGATGGACAATGTCCAAAAGCCCAATAACTCTGAATCCCAAAATTTCTTTGGATAACCTGTGGAAACACAAGAACAAGCTGCCACAATAACCTGCCTTCAATAAAGTAAAGTTATCCCTGTAATAAGCCATGGAGGCCCATAGGGTTGTGATATGTTGGTTAAGGATTTGGCTTGATATAAGATTTTAGCTGCGAGTAAACTGCAGTCAGCAGTACTTCCTGGCTTTCCTACAAGCACCGACGCTCCTCTTTGTTACCATCATTTCAGAAAAATAATTTTTCAATATACAAACCAATTCGGAAAAGTAAGCAATTCTCCCTTGTTCCACTCCACTACTTTTTTCTTTCCTTGGCACTACAGCCCCAGTGGGCCTAGGCCTACCTCCATGAACTTCTCAGTTCACTTCGGTTTTTCTAGATCTTAGACATACGGTAGGACTCCTTGGGCGGGTGATCAGCTCGTCGCAAGGCCTCTACCTGTACACAGACACAGAAAAACGCACACAAACATCCATGCCCTGAGTGAGATTCGAACCCACGATCCCGGCTTCCGAGCGAGCGAAGACAGTGCACGCCTTAGACTGCTCGGCTACCGTGACCGGCCGAATCCACTACTACCTACCTAAATAACAACCTCCTTAATTAAGGAAATCTCGGACAGTAAAACTTTAAAAATCGAACCTACATATATCAAAGACATCGTTGGACAAAATCCAGAGCCAGTTCTGTCTAATTGTCAAAATCTACTTCTACTAATCAACCAACGAACTAACTTTATAACAAGTAGAACTCCTTCAGCAGTTCTCATTCAGNACCTACATATATCAAAGA
This sequence comes from Cryptotermes secundus, assembly GCF_002891405.2. Lineage (NCBI taxonomy): Eukaryota > Metazoa > Arthropoda > Insecta > Blattodea > Kalotermitidae > Cryptotermes > Cryptotermes secundus. The sequence goes on along the minus strand of NW_019724586.1, from coordinate 1,132,206 downwards.
CATCGTTGGACAAAATCCAGAGCCAGTTACACCTGTCTAATTGTCAAAATCTACTTCTACTAAACCAAAGAACTAACTTTATAACAAGGAGAACTCCTTCAGTAGTTCTCATTCAATGAGTCAAAATATTCCCTACCTTTGAACTTCATTACCACAGGCACAAAGGCCAACCATTGCATCCTATCTTGAGTCAGTTCAATCCACTTCACACCCTAATTACCCGTTTCCTTAATGTGTGTTTTAATGCTATCTTCATGTCCCCAACTATGTTTCCTCAAAACTGAATTTTTCCTTCCACGTTTTCAAAGAAAAACTAAGAATGTTCTTGTTTCCCCTTCGTGCTACATATCCCTCACACCTCATTCTTATTTATTTAGTGACGTCAAACTTTACTAACTTACTGACTTACTTACTTACTTACTCATGGAGCTGAGCCCTTCTGGAGGAGCCGCCAATTCTGCAGCTACTCAAGAATTTCCCAGCATTTTATGGAACCCGAAGGTTCATTACCGTGTTCACAAGAGCCCTCCACAGGTCCCTATCCTAAGCCAGATCTATCCAATCCATACCATCCCATCCTATCTGTCTAAGATCCATTCTAATATTGTCCACCCACCTACGCCTTGATCTTCCCTGTGGTCTCTTTCCTTCTGGCTTTCCCACCAATATCCTATACGCATTCGTCGTCTCCCCCATTCGTGCTACCTGACCTGCCCACCTCATCCTCCTTGACTTGATCATTCTAATTATACTTGGAGAAGAGTACAAGTTAAGAAGCTCCTCATTATCCAGTTTTCTCCAACCTCCTGTCATTTCATCTCTCTTCGGTAGTGACCTCAAACTACAAAAAAAAAAAAACCGTGGTCTGTAGTCCGCAAGAGAACTATACCGACCGAGCGACTGCCGCTTGTCGGCCAACTTTTGCGGATAGATGGTATCACGTGGTCAGCGCAACGGTTCCCCAAGGCCGTTAATCTCGATTTTCTAGACCGGAGCTGCTATTTCCTTGAAATAGCTCCTCAGTTATCATCACGAGGCTGAGTGGACCCCGTTCCAGACCCACTACTTCTCAGAAAAACGGGTAGCACCGGGAATCGAACCTGGGACCTCTGGATCTGTAGCCAGGAACTCTGACCACTAGACCACAGAGGCGGTCACCTCAAACTACATTAAGATGAATACTACAAGCTATGAAGTTCCTCATCAGTGCATTCAGTTGTTTCATACCTTTGCGGCGCTGTGTTCTCAAGCATCCGCAGTCGTTATTCCTTCAGAGCGAGAAACAAGTTGAAAGTATCAAAAGATTCAAACCGCCCACAGCGTACAGCCGTAAGCTGGGATTAGAACCTATTTTCTCCTGTAAAAGGAGGTTTTCCGTCATTGGATTACAACAATAAATGACGTGTCTCTCTTGTGGCCATTGTTCGAGGTCTTGACCGGAAGCACACAATGCTGCATGTTAAGCACTTTCCCATGACCGACTGCCGGACTTGCTGCCCGTTCGTTTTGCAACCACTGCATTTTACTCTCTAGCATCTTAACTGAATCGCAATGATCAATCGCATCTTCAGATTTCATTTTATACGCACCTAACAGTTCGGAATAAGTATAAAAAAAACTCAGTGGTTTTATTCAAGAGCGAACTATACTGTCCGGGTTCGATTCCCGGCGCTACCGTATTTTCTGAGATGTAGTGGGTCTGGAACGGGGTCCACTCAGCCTCGTGAGGATAACTGAGGAGCTACTTCAAGGAAATAGAGGCTCCGATCTAGAAAACCGAAACTAACGGCCGTGGGGATTCGTTGCGCTGACCGCTAAAGTTGGCACTAACTACGCCGACAAGCGGCGGTCGCCCGGTCGGTCGTAAGTATAACGTGTTCAAAAACTGTCAACATGGAAACAGTTCTTTCTTCAATTATTATTCCGTTATAATTACAATGTCTTGTTCCTCTTTCAGCATTCAAACCAGGACGCCGGTTGGCAAAATACGGTCCGAAAATGGACTCGGAAAATTAAAAAAAGAAGTAATCTAGTCTGCGTCAACCTTCAGATATTACCAGCGAAAACGGCAGTTCTTCCCCAGCGATTCTCTTGGAAAAAAGTGTATTACGTGAGGAAATTGTATATTTGATGATAATCTTACGAATAAATTATCTTTCCAGTGACTAGTGTTATATTATTAACCACTAGGGTCCACAATGACAGCATTCGAATTCAGTGTAGCTCCAGAAGGTTAACCAAATTGAAAATATCGGTATATTCAGATTTCAGTCGCATACTCTCAGGGCAGAAGTGGAAAACAAAGACGAAACTATCCGTTAAGAAACAAAAGTTGTAGGGAAGCTGAAACAGTTTCTGAACCAAATAATGACAAACGTTTCCTCCTTTCAACGTCATTCTCATTCGTGTTACTCTCAATGTTTAAATTTGTAAATACATTCAAATTTCTTATCAGTTATGACTCAGATTCTGACTTTGGATTCTTGACATTCTGATACCACCAGATGCATCTATAATCTACTTGTAAACCAATTTATTTGTTTCCTTTCAGAGGATTCCTGTGTCCTTCACTTTCACCACAAGCTAAAAATGAAGGGGTTGTGTACCCGTAAAATAACCTCACGATCCAACCACCACCAGACCAGCTTGAAAACCACGTCTCATAGGGATCCTCTTTTTACATTTTTTAATATAATTTTTAAATCTAATTTCTCTATCAACTGTCTTCACTCGCCCGGAAGCCGGGATCGTGGGTTCGAATTCTACTCAGGGCATGGATGCTTAGTGTTTGTGTACAGGTAGAGGCCTTGCGACGAGCTGATCACCCTTCCAAGGAGTCCTACCGAAGGTCGAAGATCTAGTAAACCGAAGTGAAACGGAGAGTTTCATGGGGGTAGGCGAAGGCCCAAATTGGGGATGTAGCGCCGAAGGGGGGAAAAATTATCTAAATAATCGGATGCATGAAGTTCCCGCCAATTTTAATTCTCTTGGGCTCTGAAACTCAGAAACACACACAACAGACAAAAGCGACCCCAGTTGTGTTCAACCTTGACGCTAAGCAAGGTGTGAAGTGACTTCAAGCGTCGAGATGCAGATAAATTGCTTGCAGTAACGTGAAACTGTCCATCATTAAACAGACCAAGGCAACAGCGCTGTCGAGCACACGCTCATCAGGCGTATCATAACGGCAGCCAGAGTTTACTGTGTTGCAGCAATTTCGCATAGCCTTAATTACCATCTGCTAACCCACTGTCCTTGTTTCCATTCCCAACACGCTGCAATGCAAGGCGACAGGGGCGCCGAACGGATCAGGTTCCCACATACAAATCGCAACGTTATATTGATATCAAGCCCGGAAATAACTCACTGAAGACTATAAATATGGAGTAGTGTTCCCTTCTTCACTCCTTCCTGGTTTATTTAGGGACAGTTTAATAGTTGCAGCACATATGTATGTTTCATGTGTTATTTAAAGGCAAGCTGCAATTTGGTTGAAACCTGCAGTAAGGGGGGGGGGTACATTAGAAACCCAGGCGAAGGTGATGGAAAGGTTAAATATAAAAATTCCTGCGGATATAGGGTGTGAATATGTTAACTCAGGATAGAATTCAGAGGCAGTTTTTGGAAAAGAGGCTGAACCTTCGAACTTCATAAACCTTGGAATACCTTCAAAGGTCGAATAGCTATCAAGTAATCAAGCACGATACTATATATTCTATAGTTATCAACTGCAAGACTGTCCTCGCTCGCTGGAACACTGGGATTGCGAGTTCGAATCCAACTCAAGGCATGGATGTCTGTGTGTGCGTTAATTCTGTTTGTGTGGTCCTGTGTTTAGGTGGCGGCCTTGCGACAGGCTGATCACTCGTCCAAGGGGTCCCACCGTCTGTGTAAAAAAGATTACGAAAGTGAAGAAGAGGCCAGGGCCCAAAATGGGGCTGTAGAGGAACTGGTGAATGAATGAATCAGCTGCATAGGTTACGTAACGTAGAATGATGATCACGATTGAGCAGGACGAGAAAAGAAAGAGATGCTGCCTCCTTCAAGGTTTAATTTTTTTCAAGAAACTAAGTAAATCGATTGGCATGTCTGCTGAATAAATTTGGGCCCTAGACTTATCTGATACGAAATAAAAGTGCTAACCATTATAATGTAACGTTCGCAGGCAGTGCCGTATGCTATTTACACAGCTCGCGTTACTTGATAATATACGTATCGAAGTAAAGTTTTATTAAGTATTACAGGAACAACGATTAACCTAATATACACAATACGTAGGTCTAATTAAATTCACAGTATCCGATTCACACACCTTGAGATTGCGAGAGAGGCTTCAGGTACTGATGATCTCATTTTATCACTTTTCTCCCCAAAAGGAAATGTCGTTTAGATTTCAGCATAGTAATATTCTGACCGTAAGGAGGAATTTAAGAGGAGATTGAACTCGGGTAATGCTTGCTACCATTCAGTCCAGAACCTTTTGTCTTCTTGTCTGCTGTCCAAAAACATAAAAAGTAGAATATACAAAACTATAATTTCGCCTGTGGTTCTGTATGGGCGTGAAATCTGGTCTCTGACATTAAGGGAGGAACATAGACTGAGGGTGTTTGAGAAGAGGGTGTTGAGAAGAATATTTGGACCGAAGAGAGATGAAGTGACAGGAGGTTGGAAAAAACTGCACAGTGAGGAGCTTCATAACATGTACTCTTCTCCAAGTATAATTAGAATGATCAAGTCAAGGAGGATGAGGTGGGTAGGGCATGTAACACGAATGGGGGAGACGAGGAATGCGTATACGATATTGGTGGGAAAGCCAGAAGGAAAGAGACCACAGGGAAGACCAAGGCGTAGGTGGGTGGACAATATTAGAATGGATCTTAGAGAGATAGGATGGGATGGTATGGATTGGATAGATCTGGCTCAGGATAGGGACCTGTGGAGGGCTCTTGTAAACACGGTAATGAAACTTCGGGTTCCATAAAATGCTGGGAAATTCTTGAGTAGCTGCAGAATTGGCGGCTCTGTGACGAGACAGAAATGAAATACCCGAATTTCACCTGTTACTTCACGACAAGTTTCGGCAACGTAATGCCATCATCAGGTGCCCTAATTACGCTAATCTATTTCATTGCTTGCCTTCATAAAATTATTTAAAAAGTATTTAAGAAGTGCGTATTCGTCAACTATAATAAATTTACACACACTAAAACTTGTTAAGATTATTCATCTTATGTGTCTTAATTAAAACTTGCGTGTGGTTCTTCCACTATGGGGGTCGTTTTTCTTATATTCTGTGTAAACCGTGTTGATTACAACACTCGCAGCTAAGAAGGGAACACACACCACAAGACACGGTTTACACAGAATATAAGAAAAACGACCCCATAGTGGAAGAACCACACGCAAGTTTTAATTATGACACATAAGATGAATAATCTTAACAAGTTTTAGTGTGTGTAAATTTATTATAGTTGACGAATACGCACTTTTTAAATAATTTTATAAAGGCAAGCAATGAAATAGATTAGCGTAATTAGGGCACCTGATGATGGCACTATGTTGCCGAAACATGTCGTGAAGTAACAGGTGAAATTGAGTGCACTACAAGACGGCAACTGTATACATATCATGGAAGAAAATCAGTGCAACAGGACGCTAAAATACAACATTAGAAATACCCGAATTCAACTAGTTTTGCAACAAATTACTGTCGTCATATTTAGTTGACTGTGGCTTTAGTGCTGTAAATCACGTATTACTGAAAGAAAGAAATCGTCCGGATATCACAAACCGTGGGGATTTGAGATTGAAATTGACTAAATTAGTACCTCAAATAAAAACTCTCTACAGCAGACATCAAGCTCAAGGATCACACTAACTTGGATTTTATTTTCCCGAGCTGAGTCCGATTTATGTTTCGTAATACAATATATATAAAGTGTAATATCAAATTTATAGTCAATGAAGAAAGTCAAATGAAAACAGTTTTACCTATGTTCCTTTTTTATTTGAAGTACTTATTTATATTATACTTTTTCAGATCTTGCTTGACTATTATGCTAGAGGGGGGTATCAAAATATTTGAGGCGTTGTGGTGGGGCAAGATCCGACAGAGGTTCAGAAACACTGGTCTACAGCTACGTGTAAGAGCGAAAAGTACATGGGTATATGGCTAAGAAGATGGCATATATGGATGCTTAAAACGGTAAGTAGTGAAGATGGCAGAAGTTACCGACAACACCACCAACTGGAACTAAATCCTGCTATCGTGGTGCATCTTTAGGTCTTCATTTCCTCCAAACGCTATTCCTATGGAGAGGATCTTAGAGCAAAAGTTTTTTCCTACTCACATTAAATACGAGCTTTATATTTAAACTTCGATTTACCCATAACATTTACACAAAAAAAAATATATATCCCGCTTTATAATATGTGCACTCCACTTAAACGTATCTGCCCACTTTTCTTTCAGAGAAATTGCAAACCATACTCTCGGTAACTTCCCAGCAGTGGTACTCGTGAGTTACGATGTAGATACAGGCCTGAGGTATGACAGATCATGTCACTAAATTGCCATTATGTAACGTACTGCACTTATTTACACTTTCAGTTGACTATGCAAGGCATTGTCCACGTACTTACATTAGGTTCTGAACTGGAGATCTACAATAGAAATGCAGGTTGTCAAGATACACATCTATACTCCTCTGCTGTAATCAAGACACTTGAAGCCTGTAGATCAACTTCAAACACAAAAATTTTGAACTGATTTTTAAAACATGTACAAGTAATACCGAGTTTATAAATTACTCAAATCTCTTACAGGCTCTCACTTAACAGAGGTATAAGTACAAGTGAGCAATCACAGAACATCATTAACTCATGTCGAAATGAATTTAACAGAGCGAGGTGCCTCGTTTGAACCAGTTAGGTTCTTTGAAAGTAACTTGGGCGCAAGCTCTTCGGCAGAGCAGCTGTATGTATACAAGATCCAGAAGGTTGTTTCTAGACTTTACATAACACCCAAATCTAACAAGAAAAGAACGGTATATTCCAGCGCACATATTCTGAAAATTATTTTCTTTTTGCGTTTTTAGTTACAATGACCTGATGCTCTACTGTTGCAAAGCTAAGCATGCTATAGGTTTTGCACTTCAGAACCAGAAATTTATTTTCATCGCATTTCCTTAAATACTCACCATACAGAAAACGTTGTCAAATAAAGAAATATAGGCCGTATATATATACAGTGCGTACAATCAAGTGCGCGCCGCGGCTGCAATTTGCCGTGAGTCATACCACCGCAGAACGGATGCAGTCGCGGGGAGGAGTTGCAACTCTCCCCGCGACTGCATCCGTTCTGCGGTGGTATGACTCACGGCAAATTGCAGCCGCGGCGCGCACTTGATTGTACGCACTGTATATATATTGCATTACGTATAACTGTTTTGTACGGTGAGTCTTTTTCTATAAAGTCGATAATGTTCGATTTGAACTTAATTTGAAGTTGTTAATTAAAATTACATTTGCTGGATAGCTTTTAGTAAGTATATGCCTTCAACATCAAATATCCTCGAATTTGGAACATGCCGAAACACGAACAGGCATGATATCTCCTTTATACGCTTCGTGCAAAACACGCATAATAATTATCATTCTGACTCCAGTCCAATTCGATATAAATCAGATTCACATTAAATTAAGAATGCAAATAACTGACTGTTATAATCTTTAAATAATTATTTTCTCAGTGTCACCCTACCTGACAGAAAAGTAGTACAGAAGAAGTCAGACACACATTGAAACAGAAAACGTATGTGGAGTACAAAGGACAATGATACCAGTAACTACTGCAGAAACTGGATGCATGTCTAAATTACTTGGTGAACATCCAAGTCACATTCTTGAAACGTGTTCTGTAATGAAACTACAGGAAACGGTTATTCAGAAAACTGTACACAGATCTATAGCACATATCATTTATCATCAAATTATAGTAATCGTAACGAACACTTCACATCTATAATTAGATTCCAACACGTTTAAAAATGTTCGTATCGAATTATTGGCCTATTTCATGTTGAAAATCATGTGTTCAAGACTAGAACGTTAGCAAAGGGATTCTATGAAACAGTAAACAGATGGAATCGTAGAGAGATACTGGGTTTTCGGACTTTGTCCATGGTCCGGATTGTAAATAACTAAGAAAAAACACAACGTTTCGGAAACTGGATCCAATGATTGGGGCTAGGTCTTTCGAAGGGGCCCAACAGAGTAGGTGTCTTCCCTCACCTGAGGACGGAAAGAGATCCAGGTTCCGGGACGTTGTGTTTTTTCTTAGTTATTTAGAATGCGGACGATGGACAAAGGCCGAAAACCCAGTATCTCTGTGTGTTATACACCATCGTCAGAACCATATAGTAGCTAGATGGAATCGTGTTGTTTCCTACCTGTTTAAGAACCGAGTGATTTTAAAATAAACTTGTTCAAGGCGATCTGCTGAAGTTTTCTTACAAGCTACACGTTCACCATACACACACATGGATATATGAACACGTTTGCGCGACACCGCACACAAACATTTCTGTACTAGGATGAAGGTGGCTCCTATTATTCATTTATTAGGAATAAACCACGAATGTAATGTTGCCTCTCTACAAAACATACAGACTTGGACATTATTAGGCTACAGTCAGGTGCTCAATACTTTTATATTTATTACCCTCACTGACATTAATAACGATATAACTTAGGTTACAGTTGAGGAAACTGGAATGATTGGCTGTTTAGTGGAACTCTTCGACCTGCATAGGCTATGCAGGGTCGAAGAACAGGATAATTAATAATGAATTGAAGAGAAGCAGACGTGACCTATTTTAAGGCAGAACAGAAAGCTATCCTGGAGTGACTAAGAAAACCACACATCTCAGTCCGAGCCGGTCTCTGGGATGATAATCAGTTGCAGAACAGATAGAATAACAAAGAAGAAACAAGTCGCATCAAGGCAAATTTCTGTAATTCAAATCCATATGGACTAACTGCAGCTTGAACTTCGGTCAGCCTTAGATGGATGATAGGGTTTCTTTTACTTGTATTCGGGATGTACCAGTTTCGAATCTCGAATAGTAACTGAATATCATGAGCATCTGTCTTCCTCAATAATTCCAGGCGAAGGCAGTAATCTGAATAGGCCAAGGCCATTTCCCCTCCAATCCTATCGAAGTCATCGCATATAATTTTTCATTTCAGTCAATGCTACGTAACCTTTCAGTCTAAATAGCATATGTAAATAACCTACGCAGAAATACAACTTGAAACTATACTTCCACACCAAACAGAAAATTTATATTTAAGTTCTTCTGCCGATTTAAACCTCAGTAAATGTTCTTACAGGAGCCGGGATAGTGCCATCGGTAGACTGGCTACGGACTGGACGGCTAAGGGGTTGGAGTTCGAATCCCGGTAGGGGCAAGATGTATCTCTTCTCCACGACGCCAAGACCGGTTTTGGGGTCCACCTAGCCTCCTATCCAATGGGTACCGGGGGACTTTTACTCCGGGAGTAAAGCGGCCGAGGTGTAAAACTGGCCACTCAACTCCAACTCGTGCCCAGGTCAGGAATACGTGTATCTATACATCCACTCCCCAGTACGCCTTCATGGTGCGCTGCTCAATTAGTTCAGCACAGGGACGACTTTTAAAAGTAAATGTTCTTATAGGTTACTGTGGAAAACATAGTTACAAATGAAATGACAGTAATTTATATTTTGTAGGTTGATTCCTTATTTCAGCATATTGCTCCGTGTAAGGTGCACTCAGCACTCAGAACAGGCTCTGTTGTCTTGCCTTTATTTCCAACGGACCACCAGTTTGAAGTCAAATTTTCTGTTTCTCTTTTCTCACAACGGGGATGTTTCTCATGTTTCTTCTGTAAGACGACACTATCCGCAGCTTACTGATTCGGAGTATAGTTTTAAATCTGCTTTCATAATAATAATGTTACATGCACACCCACTGCTACGCAACGTGTTGGTAAACAAGTTCCCGCGAAGACAGAGTCTTGGTAAACAGTCCGTTGCTACATTACTCAACAACAGATGAGGCTATTTTCTATGTCGTCCGCGCCGAGCCCCGCTGTTCTAAGTTTATTCACAAAATTGTAAATTTTTGGCTCTGGGAATTCTTTCATCACGAGATTTACGTTGAAATTTTCACCGATATTTCCTAGCAGATCCGTAATTCACATAGGTCTCATACAGAAATACACGTTGCTCTAAAGTATACCGCACCATGAAGGAACACACTGTCACTAATTGTAACTGAGAACAAACAGCTAATGGGGCTGATAACTGTTGCCTACTGCTGACAAATGCGCCTCGCATCAAGCGGCGCTCCTGTCGCCGTGAAGCGCATACCCGTGAATCGGTCAACAAAGTTAAAAGACTCTCTATATATCTGTGAATCTATGTAGGTGGTAATGCAATTTGATATCCACTAATTTTCCGTACCCCCTCGTTGGTGTCACAACCTTATCGTGGTGAGGGGGTTTGAGTATGCCAAGGACCGAGAGCTATACCAGCGGTAGCGTAGCTACTGGCAGAGCCTCCCTTGCTGGACAGGTCAAAGGGTGGGCATCAGACGAAGAGAGACACCAAAAACCAAAAACTGATGCCGGAAGCAGCGTCATCAGGAGCGACTTCAAACACAGAGAAAATGATGCTCGATATGGTTCAAGTTCGTATAGCAACAGGCGTGACCAGAGTGGTTTGAACGGCTGCTGTACTGCGATGTGGAAAGCAAATGGACAAACTACCACATTATCACTTTTGCTGGATAGTCTCTTTCCTAAAACAGAGATACGATGTATGCGAGATGTTTCCTCTGGAAACAAAACAAACCGGAAGGGCGGATAGAAGTGCCCAGAAGACGAGGAAGAAGACGTAAGAAGATGCTGGATGATCTTGGGGACAGAAGAGGATAATTTAATTTAATTGAAGGAGAAAGCTTGAGATCGCATCAGGTGGAGGAGCTGTTTTGGAAGAGACTGTGGACCTATCGGCTGACAGATTACTGACGAATGAATGAATGAATTTTCCATAACATACCCCGAAAAGAAAGCTAAGGCACCGTATCTTAGGCATGTTACATCTTCAGAAAATTCAGCGTATTTTTCACTTATAACTTCCTTGTCCTGTTGTTCACAACGTGGCAAATTATCTCTGGCGGGGTAGGGTCAGAGAGTTCGCATCAGCTCGTGCAATCGGTCACAAGGAGTGCAGCAAAATAAAGGAGAAACGTCTAGAGCAAACTGATTAAGACAGATCTTTAACCCTAGCGCCACAATGCCATGTTCAGTCGCAAGGATTACGCCCAGGAAGATGGAGTCAATGGATCAATATATCATCGCGCTCCCATTTAAACCGAGTTTAATTAAAGAGTCATAAATTAATACGGCCTACATTATACTTAGGGATTAAGGTCACGACCCACTTGAGAAATAAATATTGACTCAAGAAACAGGAAGTAACTGCAGAACTGAGACAATCGCAATAAAGACCTTCAGAACTCTCCTTACTTAATAGTGTCAGAGAGAATAAATCCAGAAAGATAACGTGGATATGTACCTCGCATGGGAAAAATAACATATCCACAGGCAGTCAAACTGTGACCGGAATACCTCATGACAAGAGTTGGAAAATGAAGACGAAGACAAAGAGACAATATTAAAATGGATTCTTACAGAGACGGGTTGCAATGAAGCAGCCTAACGTAGGATAAGATCAAATGTAGGATCTCGTGAACACGCTAATGAACACTGGTTTACGAAGGGGCACGGTTTTGCGTGACCAACTGAATAAGCATAATCAGTATATGGTAGAGCCTGCAACGTGGGGTTAGGGAGATAGCTGGTTGGTTAAATACCAAAAGGAAAGTTCTTGTAACTGACACCAAGAAAACTTGACGATGGTAATTATGACGGTGAGAAAGTACTTTCAATGGCGTAATTAACATAAAGTGACAAAAGGACATAAGCACACAATTAAACACAACATTAGGTTTCCCAAAACTACCGATGAAAACAATAACCAAGGGGAATGGGCATTTAATACAATATCGTTTCCCTTACACAGTGTGCTCCGTTCAAACCTCCCACATTTTAATTAATCATTGCGAACAAATTGTGACAAATTATGGATTATAATTAACACTAGATGAAACAAAAACTCAAAGAATTTTATTTCCGTTTTTCTTCGGTGAAGCTACAGTATCTGGCCGCGTATACCTTGACATGTTAGAACAGTTCCTGTATCCCCAGGTAGCCGATCTGCAGCCTAACATAATCTTCCAACAAGATGCAGCCCCCACACCCCCACACCCCCACACAGGGGTCTGGATGTTCGGAAGTCCCTCAATGCCACCTTCCAAGATCGCTGGATTGGACGTGGCGGACCAATTCGATGGCCACCACGTTCACCGGACCTCACTCCGCTCGATTTCTCCTCTGGGCTAACCTGAAGGACCGTGTGTTGCTGACTCCAGTGAATGACATCCCAGATTTACGATACCGCATCCGCGAAACGATTGCTACTGTACCAATGGACATGTTGGAAAGAACGTGGCAAGAAATTGAATACGGCTTGGATACTCTTCGTGCTACCAATGGTGTACATGTAGAGCTTTATTAGTGTGTCAAATAAAATTCTTTTGAGTTCTTGTATTTCCTGTAGTTTCATTTTCCTACCATTCATACTTTCTGTTGTAAGATCTACGAGTAATAAAATGTGAGAGGTTTGAATGGTAACCCTATATTTCATGTTCTTCTATTCTCTTGCCACTAGCTAAAGTGTAAGGTTTCATCGACTGTGATTTAGTTATGGATTCCAGAGGAAACGGTCGCAGCCCGCTTGAACATGGTACTGCATATTTGCCTTGAGTAGGTATCTCTGTAGGAAACATCAACAGCGAACGTACAGATACCAGCCTCGAAATTTCCGGCTTCTACAGCCTCGTCGTCCGTATGTCTCAGAGGAAACGTTTTTCTTCCACATTATGCTTCATCCTTCTGGTTATTATTCACTCTTCTGACCCCCAGAATTACTGCGGCACGCTATAAGAGTCTTTATGCTTCGTCATCGGATGATCCCAGGTTCAGACCAGAGACCGACTATGCTCGTACACACTACCATCTTTGTAGCTTTCTTCAGTTCCCTACGCAAGTAAAGGGATGGAACTTTAAAATACATTAAGACTCCTTGCTTCCAGATTCTTTCCAACTCATCACTTAACACCAGTAGGCCATTAAGTGTTGTCCCTGTGCTCAACTAATTAAGCACTGCGCCATGAAGGCGTACATCATAATAACGATGTGGATGAGGAATATGTTTATAGGAAATGTGAGCATATAAATAACTATCAGCTGCTCAAGGAAGAACACGTACCACGGGGGTAGTTTCAATAATCTATATCTAATACTGTGTCTACGCAGGGAAGTGTTTGCTGTGTGTTTGTCTTTATGTAGTAGAGTTGTTAATAGTTGGGAACATGACCAGAAGATAACAATAGTAGACCTAAGTGGTAGGTATCTACACTTCAATTGGGTACTAAAGTGTTGAAATTCGCCCAGAAAAAATAATCTCTTGGTAACAGAGCTTATTCTATCACGAGGCAATTCCAGAACTTTTCAAGTTTATAGCATGCATTCAATGTGATTTCAAGGTGTCCCTCAAGGTCCGTAATGTATGTGGATGAATCAATGTAAGAGATTTCTGTAGAAACCGTATTATCAAATTTTCCAGTTGAATTTTTAACTTGCCTTTCCGCCAGTAATTTACGAGAATGTGTATAAGGTCTGTCTTCACATTCGTCTATTTTACTGTTCACCCAAAACCTTGTATCATTAGCGAGGCTATCCAGTTTATCAGGCAAGAGGCATTCAAGCAAGACGACACATGTAAGCAACATTTACTGTCGTACTCATTGTACCTGTATTTTTACCTTTCAGTTGGCCATGGGCGACGATTACTTAGATGACGGGAAAAAATATAAGACGTGCCTCGTATTTAAAAAACTTGTTTACCGCTTTAAACTGTCAAGCGCTAGTTCGCTGAATGCCAAAGGGGATAAGAAAATATTTTCTAGCACGCAGTTTGCGATAACCCGATGACAGAACAATTGACATCTAAGCGAGACTATCTTGAAGGTTCCAGTACATATGCCCTATCGAATCCGAAACTTGTAAAACATCTTCTACAATTGCCAAAAGCTTAAAATAAGAAAAAAGATAAATACAGGAGACTTGAAACTAAACTTTGTATAGTATCTGGGGTGGTCATTATGCGGCCGGAGCGGGCGTTCGACTCCTGCCTGAAGCGATCCATGCTGATTACAATTTATCCTTCCCTGTCGGTCCTTTAGGCTAAGAACGATTTCTAAATGAAGCCTCGCCATTCTGTTACATATCGTTACGTGACAGAATTTAGTAACTTAACCTCCAAGTTCTGTACAACACATCAACATATTAACACATCTGAATATAACATAAATACAGTTTTAAATTAATTTTCGCATGTACTGAATTTCGTTGCCAAAATTCGTATTTGTTTCGGAAATAAAACATTTACAGCCTTATTGGTATGTAGATATGTTACCAACAGTTCAATTCTTACAGACCTCCATACGATTTTTTAAATTCTTCTAATTCTGTGGTCTAGTGGTCAGAGTTTCTGGCTACAGATCCAGAGGTCCCTTGGGACTCGCGACCATATTTTACTCTCAGATTTGAGACTTCCCTTTTCGTCGCCCCCTACGACTCGCAGGGTCACAGTGGAGGTATTCGACCCCACCTCCACACGGGTTCTGATCTGTCGTCAACTCAAAGTCAAAGTCACATTGCGACTGACGGTCAGTAAGTAAGTCTTGGTTTCGAGCCACATTTGGGGCTCATGACCAGATATTTATTACTGTTTCACAGTTACGGTCTTGTTTTTCTGTTTTGTGGGGCGCCCTCTCTGACGAGAGGACAGGTCTGTCTTTTGTATGTGCTGCTGGTCCTTTCCAGCGCAGTCTTCATCGGGTCCGAGACCCCTGGGACTTGCGACCATATTTTCCTGTCTCAGATTTGAGACTTCCCTCTTCGTCTCCTACGCCCTCGCAGGGTCACAGTGGACTAGAAAACACATACTTGAAGGGTATTCGTTGCAGCGGCAACTGCAGTAGCTCTGGCCTTCACACCCGTGGTAACGTCTGCCAATGCACGTGTTGTAGCGTTTACGTGTTTACAATTTCCGCCTGGGCAACGATATATTCACTGTTCCTTGTATGGGAAATATAAATACGGAGCCGTTGTCTAGCAACGGACTTCTCTGTTGTGCTTTTCTGACTGCGCACTTCCGGCTATCAGGTAGTGTTTACCGAAGGTTGATCAGCAATGGTCTATTCCAGCCTGCTGTCCGACCACGTGTTTTTAACAAGCCGTTGTCTGGGAGTGGACGTCCGCTCACATATTCTGGCTTTTAGGCGGTATGTATGCTCGTAACGCGACAATATTGATGTAGAAACGCCAAATGGTGGTTTCTTATGTTGATAATATGAATATCAAAACGATTACTTCGTAAATATACTAACGGCGTCACATGTTTAAGGGAGTTGTTAATGATTAATGACACAGGATTGTGTTTACATAAAACTTAATTTTGTTAATCTTCCAGTACTTCCAAGGAGGACAAACATTCGTATTTCTTTTTCCTTGGCACTACAGCCCCGGTGGGCCTAGGCCTACCTCCATGAACTTCTCCGTTCACTTCGGTTCTTCTAGATCTTACACATTCAGTAGGACTCCTTGGGCGGGTGATCAGCTCGTCGCAAGGCCTCTACCTGTACACAAACACAGTAAAACGCACACACACAAACTAAATATCCATGCCCTGAGTGGGATTCGAACCCACGATCCCGGTTTCCAAGCGAACGAAGACAGTACATGCCCAAACATTCGTACAGTCTACTTTTATTATTACATAAATAATGTCTGTTATCTCAGAGACTATATTCAAGAAAAAAAAATTTCAGTACCAAGGCAACACAGAAGTAACATAATCGCAGTCTACGCCTCGTAATTTTTACGCAGCGCGTAAGTAGAAATCTGTATTTTAAAGATTATGTAAATGAATATATAATTACACTTCATTAGATTATTCCTTACTACTCGCTTATCTATAAGATTAATAATTTTGCTTATCATAGCTTCAGCAAAACCCAAACGAAAACATCTGGAAGTAGCCAGCAGCAGCATCTTTTCCAGAAATATACTGACTGCAGATTTAAGAAACTAAATTAATTCATTCACTCTATTCAACATACGAATAAGAAATTAAATAGGAATATCATGGAGGCAATTTTTGCTCCCTTCCCTCAGTTCTAGTAACATACTTGTATTGAAATAGTTAAAATTTACAGCCGCAGTACACAGTTCATAGGGACGGGGTGCAGAGGACTGGATAATAGTCTATCTGAAACTGTAGCCAGTAATATACACATTTATCTTATGTGCAGGCAGTCTTTCTCTTGCATCTCCTTCGCACCTCATATCAGTTATGCAATTCTGGTGGAGTCAAGCGCGACAGTGGGCTCCTAGAAAAAAAAACTCCGTGGCCTGTAGTCCGCAAGCGAACTATACCGACCGAGCGAACGAACGCCGGTTGTCGGCGAAGTTGGTGCCAATTTCTATTTCAATTCTATTTCAATGCTACTATTTCCTTGAAATAGCTCCTCAATTATCCTCACGAGGCTGAGCGGACCCCGTTCCTGACCCACTACTTCTCAGAAAATCTGGTAGCGCCGGGAATCGAACCCGGGACTTATGGATCTGTACCCCAGGAACTCTGACCACTAGACCACAGATGCTGTCCTAGATCATGTAACGGGTGGAACTGCTTTCCACGACCAAACTTAAGGTCTGAAAACACCGAATGCGCTCGTACGCCCGCAACTGAAATTTTAATCAGGTTTCCTGGGAAGAACAAATCTCCCAGGTGGTAATCTTCCTTTGAAATTCTCCGACAAGTGTTTTGTATATATTTCAATTTGTACTATACGTGTATATCCCACCATTCACACGTTTCTTAATTTAAACGCGGGGTATAAATTACTCGTACTAGGTATCATTATAGAATTTTACTTCACTCCTGTGTTATTTCTCCGATCCATTTGTTTTGGCAAATAGAAGCAGTTTTCAGGGAAAAATTACAGGAGCCAACCGATATTTTCATATGCTAGTAATGCTTGATAATGCAATAAATAAATTCTATCAGTTAGGTGTTCCAGTAGTAGTCTTACTTCTCCATGGAGTTATGAAGGCCCAAGGCGGCTGCCTTGTGAAAATCAAGCAAGCTTATGAACTAGGAAATGCAACATCTTTAGGAACAGGGACGTCAAGGTACTTGTGCTGTGATCGTAAATGCTATCTGGAGGTCCTTTAATTTCTACGATGTCTACAAGCTTTCAATGATGCAGAAACATTTGGGTTTGCTACAGCGGCATCAATTCTTGTACTTGATGTGGCAACATTGCTTGACAAGTTAGCCGTGTAAGATGGCCATGTAAGGAAGTTGGGCTATGTGACGTCACAACGGATTCTGTGAACTCTCGACTCACTTCTTGTTTTCTAATAGACAATGACAGACAATCGCAGATTAGTATACAAGCAACCCAGTAAGACAGGCTTTCTTCTGAGGTGTGTCCTATTCTAGTTCCTCTGAAGCGAAATTGGACAACTGCTAAAGGTTCTGCTGCAGGCAAATAAATGGCACACTGATAGCATCACGCTTGCTGAATGACAATCAATGCAAATCATCTATTAAAGTGTTTCACAAACCACAAATCTTCTGCCTGTGAAACTGTCTAACCATTCGCTTTATATTAAAGTGTTTTACAAATCACAAATTTCCTGCCTGTGGAATTTTTTAACCCTTCGCTTTATATTACAGTGTTCACAAACCACATATTTCCTGTCTTTGAAAACTCTTCCCTTTATACCAAAGTGTTTCGCAAACCACAAATCTCTTGCCTGTGAAATTTTCAACCCTTTGCTTGAAATTAAAGTGTTTAAAAAATCACAAATTTCCTGCCTGTGAAAATCCTTCGCTTTATATTAAAGTGTTTCGCAAACCACAAATTTTCTAACCCTCCCCTTTATACTAAAGTGTTTCACAAATCAAAAATTTCCTGCCTGTGAAATTTTCAACTCTTCGTTTTATATTAAAGTGTCTCACAAACCACGAATTTCCTGCCTGTGAAAATTTTTACGCTTCGCTGTATATTAAAGTGCCTCACAAACCACAAATTTTCTGCCTGTGAAATTTTTTAACGCGACCGAAACAGAACCCCCCCCCCCCCCGTACACAGCTTCAGCTGATGAAATTCGCTGCCTTTTATCGAACCTGGAGGTCACTAATGTGTTCACAAGAGTTAATCGCCAGGCTGTCCTGAGCCAGATGAAGCCAATCCACACACACCCTATTTCGTTAATGGTTTTCCACATGCCTACGCCTAGGTCTCTCAATGTTAAACATATGTTTTGGATGGACCCAGCCAGAATAACGCAGTCAGTATAGTGCCTTGCTACGGGCTGGACGGCCGAGGTCCGATTTGGAGTCCCAGTACGGGAAAGACCAGATCTGGGGCCCACTCAGCCTCTTTTCCAATGTGTACCGAGGGCCCTTTCCCAGGGGTAAAGCGGCCGGGGCGTGAAACTAACACCTCACCTCCAACTACTGTCGAGGTCAAAAATGAGTGGAATTATACACCCGCTCCTCCATACGTCTTGAGGGCGTAATGCTTAATTAGTTCAGCAGGGTAAGGAGGGTAAACTCCGGTTGTAGTGTAGACCTATAAGTAGCTGAGGACTAACCGACAAGGAGTAGCGGTTCAGCTTAAGTGTTGGTCGGGAGAGAACTGGACAAAAGAAGCATTTTCCAAGATGTTACACAAATACAAATTGTAAATTCAAGAATACAAAACAAAGCATGATAATTTTTGTACTGTATACGGCACGAAACTACACACTGTTTAACTGTGCACTCCATTTCCGTGACTTGTGCAAGTAACAGCTGCTGTGGTAGATAACCCACATGTCAGAAATACGTGAATGAATATTAGCCTTGGCGATATTCTATACAAACAAGAAAAACAGGCTAGTTAAACGTCATGGCTAGGCAATATGACGCTGTGGCATGGCTGAACTTCCATTCTATGACTACAAGACTGACTTCATAGCATACTTAGCAGGCTTAACTTTATTCATTCTGGTCCCTCACACTAGTCAATATTAAAGAACGATTTGACTACACCGTCCAGTGTGACTCAGTGGCTTTAGTCCGCAAGCGAACTATACCGACCGAGCGACCTCCGCTTGTCGGCGAAGCTAGTGCCAACTTTAGCGGATAGAGGGTGTCGCGTGGTCAGCGCAACGAATTCCCACGGCCGTTAATTTCGGCTTTCTAGGCCGGAATATATATATGAGTCACACTGCACGGTGTAGTCAAATCATTCTATAATATTTCAGCATCTTTCGTACCTCCATTTGCACGTTATCGACATCAGGACAGCGTTAGCTATCGAATGAGTTATCACACATCCCTTCACTAACAACTTCAACTATCAGAAAACGTTTACAAAATCATGTACTCGTATATGCCTATGCCTTTAAGCAGGTAATTTTAAAACTTCTGCCGCAATAAGCTACTTGACACGTGTCGGTTAAATAATTTAGTTCGAGAGTCCAAATAGAAACTCGGGTAAATATTATTTTGCTCCGTAACAGTCAATTATAATGGCTAATTTTGATATTGTCTACGTATTTATTTAATTATGCTAGGTTTATTTAATGACAGACCGTCTCTGTGGTCTAGTGGTCAGAGTTTCTGGCTACAGATCCAGAGGTCCGGGTTAGATTTCCGGCGCTACAAAATTTTCTGAGAACGGGGTCCACTCAGCCTCGTGAGGATAATTAGGAGCTACGTCAAGGAGATAGGGGCTCCGGTCAAGAAAACTGAAATTAACGGCCGTTGGGTTTCGTTGCGCTGACCACACGACACTCTCTATCCGCTAAATTTGGCACTAACTTCGCCGACAAGCGGCGGTCCCTCGGTCGGTATTGTTCGTTGGCGGACTAGAGGCCACAGAGTTTGTTTTTATTTAAGGACGCTTTCAATTACTCGAATTAAGCGTACATAGTGTCGAATGACAGGATGATTAGTGAATCGTGAATTTGAAAAGATGCTCATAGAAGAGATCGTGGCCTAATTTGAGGTGATGCCCCTGTATACACGTATGCCCAGAGGAACCAAGAAAAGCTACGTCCTCAGGACAGCCGGTCTATGGGTAGAGATTTGAACCCGGAATCTGAAGAACACGAAGCACGAGTACTAACCATTCGACCGCAACGTTCGGTCTGTCCAGTTCTGATCACCATGCTTCGTAATTACAGCCAAGCACACGAACTGCTAAGTTCTGTTTTCTACAGATACATGAACGATTCTGTAATTAAGTTTTTTAAGCTTCTAGGAGGAAAATGCTTGTGTCATATCTGCACGAAAAAAGTATATTCCGCCAATAACACGAATATTTAATTAACAGAATATGTTAATAATCTGCCGATCGTTATGAAACACGTAGCAATCTGCCATCACGGAACCCACGGATTCCGCGAACCGTAGTTTGTAAATGAATCACTGCAAAAGTCGGTGGGTTGAAACTGCTCTGGCGGCTGTTGCACAGTTTCTTGTAATCAAAAGCGAATCATAAACTCGTAAAGAAGTTAAGAAACGTAGGCATATTTTTTAAAAACAGTATTATAAAAAAGTTGCCAGATTGTAATTTTAGGGGGGAATGAGCAAGGATCAAAATAAACTTTAAGTCTTAATACTACAGCTGCAGTTGCAACTCCATGTAGTTGCAGAAACATCCACTTTCGTTCACCTGTACCAGGGGTCGCCAAACTTTTCGAACCGCGGGCCACATAGGTAATTCAGCACTTTCAACGGGCTGGATAAAATGAGAAATTAATAACTCTAGGTATATGAGTTTTGTTGAAAGCACAGAATTTCATAAACTAAATACAAAGTACGTGAGAATAAATTATCGTATATTAACGACAACAGACAGTAGCAGCAAATGCTCATATTTTCATCACAAATTATAATAAAACAATTAATGTGAATGATGGAACTCTTTTTGCATTCTTAAAATCTGATTAAATTGAGGTTCAAATTTTGAAACGCTAATCACAAGTAGCGACTTTAAATGTTCATCGGATAAATTTGCCCTGTATTTCGACTTGATGTACTTCATCTGGGAAAAAGTTTGTTCACACAGATATGTCGTCCCAAAAATGGAGATAAATTTACAAGCAAATTTCTTTAAATTTGGAAATTGCTCAGAGTTAAGAAATTTATAAAATTCGATCAAATTTCCTTCCTTGTATTTGTCTTTAATATGATAATTTTCCTGAAGTTCAATAATTTCCATTTGAATTTCACCTGGGACATCTGCAGCATCACAGTCAAACGGATATTGAAACAATCTAATTTCCTGAGCACTGGAATCCAAATCAGCAAATCGCTTCCGAAATTGTTCTTTCAAATATGAAATGACTAAATTTGCAAACGAGGAAGGAAATTCTGCTTCACCCTTTTTATGCAACTCTGCACAGCATAGCATATGAACAAAGTTACAATTTTTCACTTGGCTTTCCAGAAGTATCAACTTTGCTCTGAATGCCTTGATAAGTGCAAATAAATCACAGACTATGTTATTTTCATCCTGAAACTTTAAATTCAAATGGTTCATATGGTTCACCAGATCAGCAAAAAATGCTAATTTCCAAAGCCACTCGGTATCTGATAAAAGTGGGTCGTGATGGTTTCTCTCGGTAAGAAATATATCAATTTCATTCCTGAGCTGAAAGAAGCGCGAAAGAACCTTTCCACAGCTAAGCCATCGAACTGCAGTATAATATGTCAGGTCAATAAGCTCGGAACTACATTTATCAGTACTCACTGGAAACTTAATTCAATTGGCGCATTTCTGCATAATTCTTTCGGAGGCCGGATAAAATCACATCGCGGGCCGCATGTGGCCCGCGGGCCGTAGTTTGGATACCCTTGCCCTATACCCTTATACAAGGGGTGCACACAGGAGCTGGAAGTGGGGAACGAAAAGTGGGTGTTTCCTCATTCGTTTCATGGATTCAAGGATGTTTTTGGACATTATCCATCGTCCCGTCTCTTTCCTAAAAACCGCCCTGTTTATTTTTCAAAACACAACGTTTCGGAGACTGGATTCTGTCCCCGTCCTCAGATAAAACCTACTCAGTTGAGTCCAATAGATAGAGCTAGTCCTTATCTGAATCCAGTCTCCGAAACGTTGTGTTTTGAAAAATAAACAGGACGTTTGAACAAGATCTTGGTAAATCTGATGATAAAACCCTTACGTCATATACTGCGGAAATTATGAACCCTTTTTTTTTAGCCAATCCTGTCCTGATGTACCCATTTACAATGTACTTCATAATTCTGAGTGAAGATTAACTATCATCAGATGCTAAGCGACAGCGCCAATGTGACACTGCTGCTGCTACTACCACCATCACCACTATATCTGCTGTTCCTGTGTAAATATCACCGTAATCATTGTAAAGGCATACAGAATACAAGCGAGGAAAGCTATGTCATCTGTTGTCTCATTCGTGGCTTATTTTCGGAGCTCTATCGGGTGCCTGGGTTATAGAGCAGTGACAGGCAGAAACCGTGTGCGCGCGCGTGAGTGAGTGAGTGAGTGAGTGGGTTTAGAGGCGCGTCGGCATCTGGCATAAATCGTGAATAACGAACTGAAAAGGACGTAAAAGAAAGGAGCCATGGCATATCAAGAAATTTCACGCATTCAACCAGAGGAACTTATGAAAACAATGAGTCATGTCAACATACTTCCAGAACGAAAACTGAATTCGAGTATACACGAATATGCAGCAGGCGTTCGAACTACTGTATACTGTCTAGTGTATGAGTGACTATAGACGGGTTTCGATTGGTAATTGGATTTACTGAACACTTACACACACAACTCATAACTACAACTAACTGTAGCGCTATTGCTAATTCGCACTCTGCAATTCACCGCACTTTTTTCAGCCTGCTGTGTCTTCACCGCTCTTCCGGTAGCGGCTTCCAACGGCAGGCGTTCCTCTTCCTCTGGGTTCCCCGTGCCTCAGTTACCAATTTGTAACAGCAACAGCTCACAAGGGCTAATACGAAACAGTTCACTCCCAGGCTGGCGGACATCTCACACCAACCTCCTAATCTTCTTAGATTCTTGGCAGCTGGCCCTATTCATATAGCCTCGGCACGGACCGCACAGAGAACACCGCCCCAGCAGGCCTTCCATTGCTGTTGCTGCGTGCGTGTCTGTTGTTGCCATCATCTAGCAACGGCTGTTATATGGCTGCTTATTTCGCGGTCGTTTCCTAGCAACGGGTCTACATGTCACAATACTGTAAAGACAGTAAACCAACACCATGTGTTATCTAGTGCCACACATGCAATTCAACAATGCAAAAACAAGAAGAAATCAAACCTGTGTCGATCTTGAGAATATGGTGCGAATATTTGTTTAATGCCGAAACATCAACTGCATATGTTGTACAGCGACGAAAGAAATATGTAACAATAATTACATGAGTTATGAAAGATTAAAATATACAAAACTATAATTTTGTCTGTAGTTTTATATGAGCGCAAAACTTGGTCTCTGACATTAAGGGAACATCACAGACTGACTGTATTCCAGAACAGGGTGCTGAGGAGAATAGACACAAGAAAGACGAAATAATAGGAGGCTTCTGAAACCTGCATGATGTGAAACTTCATAACTCATACTCCTCACCACATCAGAATGGTCAAATCAAGAAAGATGAGATGGGCAGGGCACGTGACTAGTGTGGGAAAGAAGAAGAATGCATAGGTGATTTTGATCGGAAACCCATAAGAAAATATGCCACTTGGGAGTCTTAGACATAGCTTGGAGGATATTATTAAACTGCATCTTAGAGAGATAGGATGGAGGTATGAACTGGATTAAACTGGTTCACGACAGGAACCAGCGGTGACTTCTTGTGAACACGGTAATGAACCTTCGGGTTCTACAAATTGTCGGGCATTTCTTGTGGCTGAGCAACTGCTGGCTTCCAAAAAAGGACTCCACTCCACTGAGTCAGTTAGTGGGGGATGTGGAGGAAGAAGAAGAAAATAAATTTTCAACAAATTCTTATACGAAAGAAGAGATAGAACCGTGATGTTTGGTAAACAAGGTTTCTTTTCAGAAGGCCAGATCCTGCGACATTTATCTCTGACGTCAAAGGATGTGGATCCGCACGCGAGATCACGCGGCAAGCGTGACGTGAGCAAGTCGGAACGACTCTGACGCCTCCCTCCAAGCGAAAAGGCAACAGAGCACAACCTGCAAGATTTGCGATTCTGGAGCATACGCATTTTTACGGGTCGAAAGTTTAGAAATTCCAGTCTTGTACTCTGGATCAGCCTTTCCGTCACAAGGTCTCATTTCACAAACACAACAAGACAACTCTTTACCTCAGCTTCAGAGTTCCTCGCACACAGGGCAGTAACTCATAAAGTATTCATCTCCAAAACTATAACGGATTTTGATTCACTTTGCAAGGTAAAGGTTACAGCAGACTCAACAAAAAGGGTAGTTAGTTAGTTATTGGAGAGGGTGGGTTTCCCCATGCACTTAGACCTGTAGTGGTCCATTGTGCTTCCCTCTATGATTTCTACCAGTCTCTATATCCTACCGGTACTGGTGCTTACCATCAGTCCCGCCCAGCCAGCGAGACCGGCTCTACTAGCTGAGAAGTATCTATAATGCTTCCCCCATCTACCAGAGGTATTAGAGACTGCTGTTGGGCGGGAAACGTCCGTAATTTTGCTCAGTGACCTCCTTTGGAGGTATGAGGTTCTTTTACGTGCAGTAAAGCTACGACACGGGACCCACGGCTTAAAGTCCCTCCCGGAGGACTTGTTCCCTGAATTTTTCCGCCCTTAAAAATTCGACGACCTCCGCCGGGTATTTGAACCCGCGTACTACGAGTCATGAGGTGGGAACGTTACCTCTAGACTACGGAGGCCGCTAACAAAAAAGGGTAAAAGGTAAAGCTGTTCCTGTGCTTAACTAATTAAGCACTACGCCATGGAGGCGTGTGGGGAAGTAGAAGTATAGATGAACATTTTCTTGACATCGGCAGTAATTGGAGGTGGTCAGCTTGACCCCAGGGAAAGAGCCTCCGTATCCATTGGATAGAAGGCTGGGTGTGCCCCAGAGCCGGTCTGGAGGACGTAGAGAAGAGAAAATTCTTGATCCTACGGGGACTTGAACTCCGACCCCTCGGTCGTCCATCCCGCTGCCAGTCGCTATACCGACTAAGCTATCCAGGCTCACCAACAATAACAATGGCAATAAAACTCATCATCTTTCAAAATCATTACGAAGTTCTTACTGTTGATCCCACATGGACCTACTTAAATATCAAATTATTCTCAAATGATTTACTATACGTAGGTGTAATTGCATTCAGATGTCAACAAATATCGGCTTATTTCACCAGTCAGATAAAACCCGTATTTATTTCTCTTCAACGAAATGACACTGTCATCGCTCTGCACAGGATTACTTACCGTTGTGTCATACAAAACACATAAAAATACTGCGTCTTTTCTTATGTAGTACGTACTCGTATACACGGCTTCAATTATTGTTCAAATTCAGTTTCGACATCCGTGGAGTAAAAAAAAAAGAGAATGAGAGAGAATATTAATGAATAATTTCAAAGGTTTTTCCACTCGTTGGCCTTGATAATTCATTCACTCGTCACGGACAAGTGGGCATGCTTAGCCCTGCTTATATTAAGGCTTAAAGGAATAATTAAAATCCAACTCTCGTGCTGTGGTTATAACCACTCTTCTACCCGAAGTGTTTATCGATCGTAAATGTTTTTTTTACAGTATTTACAGGATCTGTAACCCCTTTTACTGCAAGTTATGTAGCAGCATTAAAATCAACAACTGTCAGTACTGAGACTTGCAAATTGGGACTGATTCTATAGTACAGGTTCTATCTCAAGTAGCGAGTAGTTTCTTTGTCGTTCAAGAAACACCGCGTTCACCAAAAAAATACACAACTATTCATCGTCGACCTTATAAAAAGACTATCAAAACACTCTGCGCTAACCTAGTTCAGTCCAGTTCTCATCTCCATACCCAAGTTCCATTTGTGATGATCATTTACTATGATATCCAACTAATATTATGTATCCATTTCGTGTTCCTGCATATGCTCTGTAACCTCCATGCATAGGTCTTCTTAATGCGATTGCCCTAAGACTCTGAAGTCAGAAAAGAGTTTGAATTCGAGGCCTACAATCATTATGCTTTTAATTTTCCTCACGTTGTCTGTGTTAATTCATCTCTTTTGGGCACACATGTCTGCCCTTGTCAAACACCCTTCATCTCACGTCTTTCAATAGAACGAAAAACGGTCATAGCAAAAGACAGATAACATTATACTATCAGGAGTTTCACAATTTAGTTTCAGGAAAGGAGACGAAAAAAGAAAAACAAATACAAAAGTCTGCTTTAAATGGCAGGCAGATCATAGGGGCCGTGAGGTCTAAGGGGTGTACACTCTGGAATTGAAGGCTCAGTAGAGACATGGGCCGCGCCATAGCTCAAGCGATTAGTCGCTGGCTTCCCACCGCGGCGGCCCGGATTCGATCCCGGGTCTGGTCAAGTGGGATTTGTGGTGGACAAAGTGGCGCTGGGGCAGGTTTTCTCCGAGTACTTCGGTTTCCCCTGCCAATCTTCATTCCACCAATTGCTCCACAACCACCCTCACCTATCATCTGGGGCTGGTACAACAGGCCAGAAGTGGCCGCAGTACAAAGGACTTAGTCCCACCCCACTAGAGACATGGATCTATATTGGCGTTGTTCTCTGATGTGACTGTCCTGCAGATAGATGCCTTGCAATGGGCAGATCTATTCTATCAAATACCTAAAGAACTCATAGTTGCAGAGTCAATTCTCAGCTGTGCCAGGCCAAAGGGCATAATCCGTCGTGGCTGAAGGACAAGATTTAAACGGAAAATGTTAACTGAAACATGTTTATACCAAGATCGAGTTTAAGGGGAGTAATGATATAAACCAAGGAAACACGATGACTATGACACCCTCTAAAATAATACATATTTCGACCAGTTCATTAAACGAGAAGCTTCCGTCCCCTAGATATCATGTGACTGATGTTGTATAATGCAATTTGGAACGCCGCCGTTTCTATGCGTGTGTACATAAATGCAGAGACAAACATGACATGCAAAGCAGTCTAAAATCAATATTACAAACAAGGCTGGCAACATATGCTGTATGCAGTCATGCTAAACAATCAATATATGCAATGTTATTATTACAAACATATATCAATGTTCGAGACAGCTAACTATATGAGGCATGGTCTCTTTCAGAAGATAACAGTCACTCAGCTACTCGAGAAATTTCCACCTTGTACAAAACACGAAGGTCCATTACCACATTCACAAGTACGCACCATTGTACCCTATCCTGTGCCAGATTAATCCAGTCCAAACCCTCGTGCCCTGTAACCTTTCTCATGCACTTCAATATTATTTTCAACTTACGCTTGTATCTTCCAGGTAGTCTCTTTCGTTCATATTTCCTGACTACCCTTTCGTACATCTTTATGAGCCTAACTAAGTCCAGGACAACGTAAAGGCATGCGCTACATTTGCTTCCATTATTCAAAGCATAAGTAGGATTACCGTAATATGCGGAACCGTAAAGGTAAAGGTAAAGCTCTCCCTGTGCTTGATTAAGTACTACGCCATGTAGACGTATTGGGGAGTGGAGGTACATCTCCACCTTTCTTGAACTAAGCACTAGATGGAAGTGAGTGATCAGCTTCGTGCCCCGGCCGCTACACCTCCGAGGAAAGGGCTCCCGACAGTCCAGCCCGTAGCCCGTCGCGATACTGACTGAGCTATCCTGGCTGTGTATGTATTAAACAAATTCGAATAACCCTGGGCTTTTTCCATCGTCCGGAATCCTCGGTAATAGAGGACACTCTAGGTAATAAAGGACACGACGTTTCGGAAACTGGATCTGTTTCCGTCGTCAGGGGAGACAGGAAGACACCTACTCAGTTGGGTCCCTTAGAAAGAGCTAATCTCAACTGAGTAGGTGTCTTCCTTTCTCACCTGAAGACGGAAACACACCCAGTTTCCGAAACGTCGTGTCCTCTATTACCTAGAGCAGTGCTTCTCAACCGCCGGGCCGCGGCCCAGTAGTGGGCCCTGGCATCAATTATACTGGGCTGCGAGAGGCTCTTCTGGAATTTGTAATTTTCATTTTCTAAGCATTTTTCATGAATAAATATTTTATAGTTAGCTTAATGCATGAACTTTAACAAAACTGCAAAGGTATTTACGAGTAAATTTGTTGGGACTGGGTCCTCGTCTTATAAAGAAAGAACTTATTGGGCCGCGGTCTCATAAACGTTGAGAGCCACTGACCTAGAGTGTCCTCTTGTATTCCGGACGATGGAAAAAATAAAAACCCCAGTAATTCCGCGTGTCATCTACCATCGTCAGAACCCTATAAAATCTACAAAATTCGAATAATCTTTACTGCTAATTTCTTTGAATCTGTTTCAGAAACAAAAATACGAATTCGGTGCTTTACAAATGTAAAATGAAAGCTTAAAGGAACATTCCATCAGTACACAATTTTAACCGAGAAGTTTCCTCCCTTCCCTTGGTACATTTTGCGTCTCCTTGAAACGGTATTACCAGTTTTAAACAAACAAATGCGTTCGGTGACAACCGACTGAGTTATATTACATGTCAGTAGGTAACTAGGTAAAGAGGGATGCNGGGGGGGGGGGGGGGTCAGAGCTGGTTCAGGCAGTTCTCTGCGTCACAACAGGATTATTATTCCGCTTGACATCGGTGTGACTGGGAAATGTGCGCAGAAGCGACGCGTACCTCACCTACCACGTGACACCACTATATTTGCATAGTATAAAAGCACTATCCATGGCGGTATGGGCCTTGAAACAACAAGAACAGCAGCCGACAGTCTAGGTTTCATTCAACAAATCAAAACCTATTACTGTTCTGGAACGGAAAGCATGTCTGACTTGACGAATGTTAACTGCTACGCACACCTGTCAATCAGGATAGGACAAGACACGCTTCTCCATTGGTCGCGAACAAGATGAAGGAATGGGCCACTGTTACAGTTAACTTCAGATCCTAGAATGGTTGCGTAAAGAAGACTGTGGAGACCCATAGGGTTGTGAGACGTTGAGGATCCCACATTTTCTAGACAATCGGCTCACAGATGGCGGTGAGGCTGTGAGCCTTACATGCCGGCCGCCCTTTACCCCCAGGAAGATTCATGGTACTCATTTCTGTTAGAGGCTGAGTCGACCCCAGGGCCATTGTGTGGATGGAAGGATTAGATCAATTGAAAAAAACACGTCATCGGGATTCGATCCAGCGACCTTCCGTCTTGTAGCATAGTGCCTCAATCAACTACGCTATCGCGTGCCCCTTGCAGCATTCAGTACGGGTGGAAAAGCTACACAAATTATTCTACGGCCAAAATTCCAAATTCTGAAGCACGGAAGTATGTGTTAATACAGTGAAGCTCTTGGCGTCCTCGCCACTGTTTCGGAAAATTTTCTGGAAATTGCGACTCGTCATATTTCAAACTGAATATAAGGATAGCGAGCGGTCAGTTAACTCGTGGGGATACTTCCACTGTTGCCATAATAATCCATTTAGGGGAATACAGGCCACATCACTGGCTGCTCGAAATGGAATTTACGTGTAGATTCGCGATTAAAACGATCTTAGACCAGAGAAAACAGAAAAATCATTTTCCAGCAGTGGGACAGAGAATGGGCTACACCCTCTTGAAATCTAGTAGCGATTAAATTGTCAAAGGCAATTTTCGCATTTAGTGAAGCGAAACATTAGAATTGCCACATTTCTCCATGACGAATCTAAAAAGGCCTGTCAAGAAATACGAGACGTAAGCGGACCGTAAGAGTATACGACCACGGCTTTCTTCTGCAAAGAGAAATGGACACTGCTCAAGGAACATCTATGCTCAGAGAAAGCTTCGTTTTTAGTGGGGGGGGGGGGGGGCCCAACGGGCCGGCCACGC
>NW_019724586.1:1058831-1101874 GCF_002891405.2 Cryptotermes secundus | reverse complement strand
GAGTCCAACTGGGTCCACTCGGCACGGCGGCCACTGATTGGCCTATTGTAGCCTGCCCCGGGTGATTATGATGATGGAGAATTTGGTGGAATGAAGATTGGCAGGGAAACCGAAGTACTCGGAGAAAACCCGCCCCAGCGCCACTTTGTCCACCATAAATCCAACTTGACCAGACCCGGGATCGAACCCGGGCCGCCGCAGTGGGAAGCCAGTGACTAGCCGTTTGAGCTTTAGCGCGGCCGACAGAGAAAGCTTAGGAAATACACCCAAATTACTTACTATTCTTGGACAATAAGTCTGGATATGAACCCAGAACATGCCCGGCTACACTGGTGTCAGGGAATCCGATGCCGTGCTGGAAGCATATAATTCCTATGTGAAAGAATACGACGCTGGAGTGACGGAGCGAGCGGTCTCCTGTTCATACTGCAACCCATTAGAAGTCGGTTGGCCGGTTAAATTGCTGCTGGCCCTCTCCAGTCATTCTTGGCTTCAGGTCTCGTCTAGATCCATGACCAAGATTTTTGTTCTCTTCTAGATATGTATGTGTTTGCAAGAGGAGTCTCCTTTTCGACGAGGGGAGGTCAGTTTTTCTGCGTAGATAATACGTTTGTTGCACCGTTGGCTACCCTTTTCGGGTAAATTGCTGCTGGCCCTTGCCAGCACAGCGATTCCTGGTTCCGAGTGCCGCGGGACTCATGACCATGTTTTAGTGTCTCAGGTTTGAGACTCCCCAAACCTGGAGGACCAGGTGCCCGTATTTATATCCCCCAGTGACAGGGTGACCCAGTTATGCTCCGGGCACTGGGTTCCCTTTTCAACTTACGCGACTTGCAGGGCTACGATAAAGGCATTCTAACCCGCCTCACAAGGTGTCATTCAGAAGAATGAGGCTCCATCGCTTAAGTAGTTGCTATCTCCATGCAGACAGCTGTTGGCGTAGCGCACCTTTCACGCGGTCCAACAATAGATTACCTTGCGCAACTGTTTAACGTTAAGAAAATCTATCATTGAGATAAGTACGCGCTCTGATAATTACATCTGGATTTGAAGAACCAGAGGCAGGTGGTTTCTTTCTGAAGTTATCCTCGTTTTCATCCTCTTTTTGAAGCTTCCTGAGTTTCACCATTGGCAGTGTGTGTACCTTCTTCCTGCCTTTCAGAGTTTTCCTTCTGTCTGGTGTAAGTAATAACATCAACAGTAGCATAATTCGCATGCATTAAAATATTATAATGTAACATAAATATGGAAATTAATTTCTTCAGATAAAAATACATTCAGAAGTTTCATTTTTCCATAGAATTTTCTGTTTTTTTTTTCTGCTGACACTTTGATAAATAAATGGAACTGAAACATTTATTTACTTGCGATGCTAAACACGCATACGGTCTTTTAGTAATCACTTCCACTTATTTCTGGCTCCTGAACCAGGCGGTATATTACGGTTCCTAAGGTGCACTGTACGGAATTGATTAAATTGGTCCACTCACGTTTGGAATTATTTAGGCCTACTGAAAAGAATATGAAAGACAGGAATGAAACTTCATCCAAATGGCACTCCTTTCAAATATTCATTGCATTTCTAACGAACGTATTACACGCTGAATAGCATCAGCCTGTAAGAACTAGATATTTTATCTACTTCTGCAAAGTTGTCTCTGTGCTCATCTAATTAAACACTACGTCATGTAGACGTACGGGGAAGTGGGTGTATAGATCAACATATTCTTGACACACCGGCACTAGTTGGAGGAGTGCTCAGCTTCGCGCCTCGATCGCTTTACCCCCTGGAAAGTGCCCTAGGTAACCACTGAATAGGAGGCTGGGTTGGCCCCGGAACTGGTCTGGATGACGTGGAGGGGAGAAAAATCTTACCCGTACAGGACTCGAACTGCGAACCCTCGGCCGTTCAGACCGTAGCCAGTCGCTATACCGACTTCGCTTTCCCAGCTCCTTTAAGATATTTCTATAGGCTGATTTACTGACACTTCAGTTATACAGGATGACTGCGTTTCGCACTTTGGTAGCAAATGCAGTCTACGTATACAGTTTCTTAATTTATCGGATACTTGGTAACTGGTGCGTATTAAGACATTACGTGTGGACTGAATTCGCCTGGCTCAAGACAGCGCAGTGGGTGGTTCTTGCGAACAAATAATGAATCTCCCGGTTCCTTAAAGCGACAAAACATTTCACTAGCTAAGCGACTACTAACTTCTAACAGAAGAGTCCGTGGAGTAACTTGAGTTACTCTGTCATCACCACACACAAGCACGAAATGTACATTCGTGTGTACACGTTGCCTAAGACTGGCTAATCGAAACTGTGCAAGAACTGTTCTCTCAGACACGCAATAGTGACACGTTCGGATACGTCTAACTCATGTGACTAGCCGTTGTACTTCTCTGTATATACTCAAATGCGACCTGTCGTAACTGAACTGTCGAAGGTTTCATATCTTGACTAATGCGTGTCAGTTCGCTCTAACTGTGAGTCGAAGACAAAATCCACAGAGTAGAACCCCCCCCCCCCTTGACGTAAGTCGCTGTGTTAAGAAATTCCCTTTTATGCAAACTGAAGGTTTATTCTAAAGGGTCCTGACGATGGTGGATGACACACAGAATTACTGGGGTTTTTTACTTTTTCCATCGTCCGGAATTCTACGTAACAGAGGACACGACGTTTCGGAAACTGAGACGACACTAGCCACTAAAGTCTACAGGAATCGCACCCACACTGGCCGGTACCTCAACTTCGACTCTAACCATCCGTCGCATGTGGAAAGAGGTTTGAGTCAGAGTCTGCACAACAGAGCTTCCACCATATGCCAATAACGACAAGACCTGGTTAAAGAAATCAGCAGCCTGGGAAGTGATCTCCAGCTCAGCGGTTATCCTCAAGGTTTCATTGACTCGGTTATTAACTCCAAGGGTAGCAGCTGTCTGAATAAATAGCAACAGATCCAGTTTCCGAAACGTCGTATCCTCTATTACCTAGAATTCATGACGATGGAAAAAGTCCAAAAGGTTTATTGTCGAATTCGCCAGAACCCACCACTGCAACCTATTCTGAGCAGCAGATGAATCCAGTCTTCATCTAAACCCCCTACATCCGTAGGCCTAACAAGCTTGCCCCACGGAAATTTGTCAGACCTCATAAATGTACATCCGATGGAACTTACTGCATGAAATGTATTCCCAACTCTACGCTCTGCCCATTTATACCTATTGCTAATGTTTAAGCGTAAACACAGATTCAATCTAATTTTTTCCGCATTTTCTCTCTCTCCTTAAAGCAATATGTGTTTGAAATACCCTTCTCTTATTGACTGCGTAAGGGTGAAGGATAACATTTAAACTGATCTTCAGTGGATTCGATGTGAAAGTACATAATACACTACTCTGTCTCAAGATAGGGTAACTAAAAACGTTTGGAAAATGCCCTGAACTATGGAGTCCGTCACGCCTTATATTAATTTTCCCGGTTTCTGAAACATTTTTAGCCAACTGTAAATCCGAAAGTACTCACATTCAGAAGTACTTTTATGTTAAGTACAGTTCTCGGCTGATGGTATCCAAACTAATATTTCACCTTGAAATTTTGTGCTAGGGTTCCAAATGCAATAAAGATTGATCAGAATCTGATAAAGGATTAAAGAGTTGAAAACGAGGGGCACATGGAATATTTCTCTCACCACACCTAAGGCCAAAATGACACTAAACCTACAAACCTTATTTTATAAGGAAATATTGGTCTGGGATATCTGACCGTTTATCTTCATGTCTCCACCCGCACCACACATTTATAACCCAAGGGACGAATTTCCACGAACCTTGGTATATCATGAGAGTAGATGCCGCCTCACCTTTGACCTTTATAGCTTCCTGATATCAATAATACCAGCATGAGGGTCTCCGGAACCTGTATTTAATTTTCAGTTTCATGGCGATAACAACGAACCACTGAAGTTGGCGCCTACAGTGTTGTGTGGAGGTAGGTCATCATAAACTAAGATACAAATTTCGTATTAATATTCTCCTATATATTAACAATTACAAGCATGACGACATGGTAAAACTGTAGGTACGTATGAAAATTCAACGCAGTCGGAATTAGTGCTAGTTGGAATTATGTACGGAAATTCCTCTGTGGCCTTTAGTCCACAAGCGAACTATACCGACCGAGCGACCGCCGCTTGTCTGCGAAGTTAGTGCCAACTTTTGCGGACAGAGGGTGTAGCGTGGTCAGCGCAACGGATCCCCACGGCCGTTAATCTCGGTTCTCTAGACGAAAATAAAAGAGACTAAAATGTGTAACCGTTTTATAGTCCACAATAGGCTCGGCATACAGATTGAACCATCTGAAGAACGGTAGAGGGCATCAGTTCTCAGTTTCACAGAACGTCACAACACTGCATTCAAGACAAGAAGCTTTCTGAATATCGAAGAGACGGACATTGAGGTGGAACCGTTCCGGGCTCTGAACAACGCTACCACTGCCAAGGATGTGACAGATTTCATTCAATGGTTGACTTGATTCTTATTAGGCAGCGAATATAGAATTGACAGTGAACTGCAAATCGGACATGGATTCAAATGAGACGGTTATGGACCATTTAAATTCTTTTCTCGGCGCTCACTGAAGAAACTTCTGTAATCACAAGATGGAAAGCCGTTCACAAAGAAGGCCAAGAGAAGATCGTGGGCGCATGTACTACGTGTAGTCTATACAAAATATATTGTGACATTCGAGGTGATCCAACTAGAGCACTGATCCGTACTATTTGACCTCTATCATCATCATCACTATTCCCTCCGAAATGTTATAAAGATGTAAGATTTGAGGCTTTCACGGTGGTGACTATGAAGAATGCAGTCTTCTGGGATTTGGCACCGTGTATCTGTGGTGTTAACCGACGTTTCGGAGGAACGTATCGCCTCCATCTTCAGGGTAGAAGAAAAAATATATAAGAAATCTGCAAGCAAAGAGGCCGTGAGAACCGGTAAAAGCAGACTGTGCACAGTCTGAAGATGGAGGCGATACGTTCCTCCGAAACGTCGGTTAACACCACAGATACACGGTGCCAAATCCCAGAAGACTGCTTTCTTCATGTTATAAAGAACTTAACCCACATGCAATACGAAATGACTCTACTGCGCTTCAATCTAATCGCCTTTCTACGTCCATCTCATACGTATCCTGACTCATGCTATGGCGGAATGGACTTGCAGTGTTGTACATATTTGTTCAGCTTCTACCCGACATTTCTTACTTATAAAGACGGGTCCCCGGTACGTTGCGGCATCTTGAAAACTACATGACCTTTCAAGTAGATATGTAAATAAATTCGGATTTCCTTTTCTAGATAACCTTGTAGAAGCAAGCAATAAACGTGGACATATATTTTACATCACATGGTAACGAGTTTTCAAGTTTATATGGTACAGTCCTTGGTATATTTACACGTAGGCAGTTAAATTATCGTTACGTCTTACACGCAATTTTATCAGAACACCCTAATTATAAACGAAAATGTTTCTTTGGCAGGGCAGGAAACGAACTAAGCTGCAAATGTAATGCTTGAGGAACTTGAGTTGTGATGAAATTTCTTGCAAACAGCAACAACCGGCATCTGCAGCATGTACAGGGGATATATATAGCCTTGCATGTCTGCTGAGAACCTGAACTGGGAAGCCAGCAGAGACAGCCGTTGCTAGAGAACAGCACGGCAACAAGTGACACGGTGTTTTCTATTCGGTCCGCGCCACGTTCCCTCACCAACAGGTATGCCCGCAACAATAGGGAAATTGTTCGAGACGACGGACTAATCAGGTCGCTTCGTCTGAAAGGGCGTTATTTAAAAGTGATTGTAATTGTGAGTATAAAAGAGTAATTGTCCAATAAACAACTTCGTCTAATCCGGAACCCATAATTTCTTGTCGCGTTACCTGGATACGTGACAGTATTGTAAAACTGTATTTTAGCTCAAGTTTTTTTCTTCTTTTTTGTTCTCGGGATACTTTGATTACTTCGAGATCTTTAAAGTATACTGACTGTTCCATGGTTTGAGGAATTATTATTCTCTGGATGATTGGCATTATCGTTTGTTGTCAATATGCAGGGCTCAAAATGGTTGCAGACACAACTGGTTGCCAATAACGATATACACGTATGTAAGAGTGAATTTACAGGCCTGCATTGTAATAATTTCATTTTAATATACTGGTCATTCCCCTGGGCTTTTCTACACGTCTGGACTACCTACCCGGTTCTTAAAAGCCACCTCCACCCCTCTAAATATGTGACTGATATCCGGAATCCTCTATATTCTTGCTTCACTCATTCACGGAGCCGAGTCCTTCTTGAGAAGCCGCCAATTGTGCAGCTACTCAAAAATTTCCCAGCATTTTATGGAAACCGAAGGTTCATGGTTGCCTTCTGATTTCGATTTTGAATCATATCAATACATCAATTCTGACCCGCCTAAGAACTCCATCTCTCGCCCTGCGTGACCAACTGTAGCCCTCTGTCCTCCACTGCTGTTTACCATTACACCGGAACTGTATTATGCTGTCAAAAAATTTCCACTGTGTGACAGGTGTGGACCCAAGTCTCATCTCTACATACGACTCGTTTCTTTGCCTCTTTCTCATACCTTAGAGTTCTCAAGTGTGCCGCGTGGTGAGTAACGAGGTCTTACTTCTGTCTGAATTCAGAGAAATCGTCTGTCTTTACAGTTCTTAAAACTGAACCCCATCCCTTTCGCTATATTGATGAAAGTGTATTTCTCTCCCTGAAATCCAGTTTCATTTTTTAAGAAAGAAAGTTCGCGCAAAGCGGGAATTTCTTTTACTAGCTCAAAGTAACATAAACATCTATACACCACAAACTTTTCGAAATCAATATTTTTTTTTCTTCTCGCACGCCTACATTTTCGAGTCGTTGAAACTTTCCTCTTGATTTTCCTGCTTTTGCGAAATACCTACCTACATTTGTCTAGAAAATGTGGGAGCCTCAACATCTCACAACACTACGGACCTCCACGGCCTGTTGCAGGAATACCTTTACTTTACTTGGAGTGATTTCAAACGCTAATTTCTGTGTTGAGATACGTTACCCGGAGAGGACTAGTGAGTGCATGGAACAGTGAATTATAAAGTGTGTAAATCAGCGATAGCATTGTATTTAAGCGTAATTAAAAGAGTGTGTAATCAAGCGGCTAATGAATCAAATTATCCGAACTAGAACCTGCCATTTCTTCACGCGTACCATCCTACACGTGACAATATTTTTCCCTTCTGCTGCTCGCATCATTCGTCACTTTGATCATGGGAAATCATACCTTTGTTCAGTTATGATCATCTACCGTACAATGCCAGAATCTGGCAGTACTAACTGCTTTCATACCAAACCAGTGGTTGGCAGACGAACTGTCCAGTCAACAAAATATGATTTTCAGGTGTTCTTTATGTGTTGGCGTAACAAACCAAGTAGCAAGTCGTCTGCCAGTAATGCCACGTCTTTCAGCTGCTTATGCCTAATTAATAATTCATGAGACAATGCTAAACACGCTTACGAAAATACCCTCAGGATGTCTATACGGACGTAACATGGATGAAGTAATTTCGGACATTACAAAAATAAAATGTTATTTATTTATGTCACTTACAATGCTAGGGTAGAGAAGTCAAGAATGTTTCAATGAACCAAGCAGATGGATAGAATGGGGAAGACAAGAAACGCGAGTAATTATGGCGAAGAAATCACTTATATAGTCACAAATTTAAATACCGTAGAAAGAGTAGGGGGAAAAATAAGATCTAAAAGTTTGTGACGATGGTATATCAGTACAAATATTAAGTGACTGGACATTATCCATCGTCTTTTCTTTATCTAAAAACCGTCCCGTTTATTTTTCAAAACACAACGTTTCGGAGACTGGATTGTCTCCGGTGATATGGACTAGCTCTATCGACTGGGCCCAACTAATTAGGTTTTACCTGAGAACGGAGACAGAATCCAGTCTCCGAAACGTTGTGTTTTGAAAAATAAACGGGACGGTTTTTAGATAAAGACAAGACGATGGATAATATCGAAAAACATAATATTTGTAGTAGGGGGAAAACATTAACCATTTTAAAGCCTAGTGGTTCTATTTGTACCCCTGCTTTGACATACTGAACCTAGGCATTGTATACACAGAGTGCATTTGTGTCTCGAATGTTTCTCACTATAAACAGCTTGTTTCCTTAAACAATACCAACCGGTTGATCTCTGTAGCGGAAACCAGTTTCCTATGAGGTACGAACTGAATTTTTATATATCATTTAGAACAAATTCGGTCGTTAAGGGCTTAAGGTGAATCTTAAATATATTATTAGCGGGTAAGGTTAACTGAAAATGCGTTAAATTTCGTCCTGACTTTGGTGTTTGCTACAGGTCTACTATGATGCCTGAAAACTGTGTTGTTACAATTTTAAACATAAAATTTAACACATGTTCAAAAGAGAAATTAGCGATATTGGTTGTCATACAGAACTCTTGGACATAATCGGAGCAGAAAACCTGCCGCTTTGCACGACATAACAAGACCTACGCGAAAATCGAACTCGGGAATCCTCGTGCTATTGGTCAGAACCAGCTTTTACGTCACAGTCATATCTACAAATTTAACAGTTAGGTCGACCTACATCCCTGATCTAACAGATGCCTGACAAATCGACCTATGAAAAGAAAGACAACTGATATTAGGTAGGTGTAATGAGAAGAAAAAATCAAACACTACAGGCCTACAAATCACGCGGTAGAATTTTGCGACTTCACTAAGCGTATCCTTTGCATTGTACAATTAGACGCTGATATTAAGAGAAAGCATTTATATTCACTAAATAAACTATAACTTACAACCGGCTTCATCTGTTACCTTTTAGGTGCCTTCTCAACATTGCGAAACGCCTAATAAGTTCGCTCCGTATATCTGTCTGTAAGCACAGAACGCCGCAGGAATCGCTAAACGGATTATCATGTAATTCGATATTAACCAGTTTCGATCAAATTTGTCGGTATATTCTACTTTACATGAAGACTCGCCATCACTTTCTTCGCATAGTTCGAGCATAATTTGAGAAATATAAATATTTCGCAAATTATACCCGACCGAAAATGTTTCGAATGAAAGCTGTAGGTCCTGTGTGGAGGCGCTGTTTGTCGTAAACTAATCACATGAAGCTGAGCCCTTCTTGAAAAGCCGCCAGTTGTGCAGCTATTCAAGAAATTCCCAACATTTTATGGAACCCGAAGGTTCATTACCGTGTTCACAAGAGCCCTCCACTGGTCCCTATCATGAGCCAGATCAATCCAATCAATACCATCCCATCCTATCTCTCTAAGATCCATTTTGATATTGTTCACTCATCTACGTCTTGGCCTTCCTAGTGATCTCCTTCCTTCTGGCTTTCGAACCACACTATCCTACATGCAGTCTTCTTCTCCCACATTCGTGCTCTATGCCCTGGCCACCTCATTCTCCTTGACTTCATCATTGTAATTGTACTTGGCGAAGAGTACAAGTTATGAAGCTCCTCATTACGACGGTTCTCCAACCTACCGTCACTTTATCCCCCTTCGGTCCAAATATTCTCCTCAACACCCTGTTCTCAAACACCCTCAGTCTATGTTCCTCCCTTAATGTCAGAGACCAAGTTTCACACCCATACAGAACCACAGGCAAAATTATAGTTTTGTATATTATAATTTTTACGTTTTTAGACAGCAGACGAGAAGACGAAATGCTGTGGATCAAATGGTAGCAAGCATTACCTGCATTCAGTCTCCTCTTAATTTCCTCCTAATCAGGTTTTGGTTCGTTATCGTCGTTCCAAAATATCTCAACTGTTCCACATTTTCAAAGGATCTGTTAACTACATGTATCTTTATGTCATGATTTTGCCTGGCACTCTGGTGACGAGACAGCAATATACTGCGAGCCGTAGAAGGCGACGAAAAGAGAACCCGGTGCCTGGGGGTAAAATTGGGCCACTAATTATTTATAATAAACAAGACTCGCAGTTTAAAATTATTAATTTCCAAATTCATTTCGACCTATTGTTCTAATATTCTTTATTGGCGACATGAGATTCGCAGAAAAGAGTGAGGTGTAACCATGCATATATACACTAACTATTCAGGTATCTATCCTCACCCAGCTCACTACATTACCACGTACACAGAAACTGTACAAAGGTTGCATCTGGAATTGTGCAATTATCCCGCGATTCGTAGACTTTGCTAAGCGGCCACCAACTCCAGCATTTCTAGGGGAAAATGTTTCGTGCGCGTTCGACGGTAACACCTACCCCACATTTGTTCCTATACTGACAAAATTAGTTTTACAGTCAGCAAACCGACAGCATGTTATTGTTAACGGGAAAAATTTTGGCCGTCGACATAACAACACTTAAATCACGGGACCATCATCAGGTAGTTCTACAAGTACGTCATGGATCCATATTAGGTATTCAATTAACCACAGAATTATAAGATTTGAGGTTTTCACAGGGGTGACTATGAAGAATGCCGTCTTCTGGGATGTGGCGCCGTGTACATCTTGTGTCAACCGACGTTTCGGAGGAACGTAACACCTCCATCTTCATAGTAGAAAAATTCGTGAGCAAGGAACCAGCGTGAGCAGGTGGTTGCAGGCTGCCACTTGCAGCCACCTGCTCACGCTGGTTCCTGACTCACGGATTTTTCTACCATGAAGATGGAGGCGATACGTTCCTCCGAAACATCGATTGACACAAGATCTACACGGCACCTCATTCCAGAAGACGGCATTCTTCAACTACAGACATATTTGTAGAACTACCTGATGATGATCCCGTGAGGACCGAAACATGCAGTAGCCACTGAAATAAATCAGTTGTTGAGGGTTACCTTGGTTTATTTAATTAAATATTGTTGTGTCGACAACTAAACCTATTTCCGTTAATTATGATACATAACGAAGATAGCATGCTATTAACATGGAGAAGTTTAGTACGTACATCTTGCGACGAAAGACGGTTTGGCATTGCCATAGAAATACCGGACTTGCACGCAAAAGGATATACAGACACTAATTTAACTTGTATGCACATATCAAAGACGATATCTATGGGGATGTAACGGCATTTAATCAGGTAGATGTTTGCCGACGTTTCGAAGGAACGTACTGCCTCGATCTTCGGAGTCAAACTTTAAGTGGAGAAAGCAGCAAGTAGAGCATTCTATAAGACTGTACAGCTTCACATGCCAGAAGAGTACTCTTCATAGTAGTCTGCACCGTGAGAAATCTCACATGCCGATTCACTCCTTTGAAGGGCGAACTTCGAGAAATCTTGGAAGATCCAATTTATCCAGTGAACTAACTTCATGGAGCTGGGTTCTGGCGCGCGCATTTTTCATGAATAAGTGTCCTGGCCTTGGCAAGTGACACGATATTGTACTACAAAAGCTTTCAAGTTTGCTCGTAATTAATAAGATGACGTAATTCTCGACACGAACTTGTTATCCGATCCTCTGAAGACGTCAGAGATTAGACAAAATTACACGAGCGAGTTGACGTCCTTACTTTGGACTGGGGGATTCCCATCCGTGCCTGCTGCCTTCATTATATAACATGCTACCTGAGGAATGACAGTGTACAGTATGCTGTACAGTTTTGGAACGTTAAAATGTAGATTAAGTACATATGAAGTGGATTTTGTACGGTACACAACTATCAAGAGGGGCACGCGGCAGCGTAGTTGGTTGAGGCACTATGCTACAAGCCGGAAGGTCGCGGGTTCAAGTCCCGATGAGGTCACTGGATTTTTTCAATTTACCTAGTCCTTCCAGCTGCACTATGGCCCTGGGGTCGACTCAGCCTCTAAGAGAAATGAGTACCAGGAATATTCTTGGGGGTAAAGGGCGGCCGGTGCGTAAGGCTGACAACCTTGCCGCTATCTATGAGCCGACTGTCTACAAAATGTGGGAACCTCAGCATCTCACAACCCTATGGGCCTCCACGGCCTGTTACAGGGATACCTTTACTTTACTTACTTTACTTTTACACAGCTATCAAAGTATTGTGGCGTATAGACCTATACCAAACGTGTATTCTCCGCTCATCGAAAATGTAATGAACGCAGTAATGAAAGGAGACCCTCCATATTCAAGCTCATCAGACTCGTATATATAGCCCAGGGAAGTCTTCTATACAAACCAACTGTCCGACGAGTAACTCCAAACGATTGTTTCAAATCCTGACTTCGTTTACAACTCTGCGCGAGGAGATTCTAGCTGGGATGTAACAGAGCTTGGAAGATGGAATGACCGCGGAAGCCCGAAATCATGGCATCAAGACTTCAGGATCTGATTTCTGCCGACGTTTTTCTATAGGCTTACGTTAGCATGCACAGCCCTTATGGACTGATCTGATATATCGACTCTGTTAAGTCATTCCAACATCTAAACACGAAATCTTCCAAGAAGCTTGAAACGAGTTCCTTATCGCTTCCATGTTTCTAGAATGGCCAATGGAGCTAGTACTGAGCATGTGAGAAGTAAAAAAGTAACCAGTTCTTCCATATACACTAATGCAACTTCGAAGAACTATTATTCTGTTCGAAACACATTCCTAAATGGGCACACTTCACCGATAATAATCGCGTATATCTGGTAATGCTGCTGTATTCCAGGATTTCTCCATGTGATGATGTGATGCTAGGAAGAGTTCAGGGTATTCGTATTATAGAGACGGTACCAGTATTCTACACAACAGAAAGAACGAACCACGCGAGGCTTTTGTTATAACTTGGGCATGACAAAGCAGGGAAAATCGTCACACACTGTTTTTCTTACGAAAACATGCTGACCCAGTACAAAAACATATTATAGGCCTATATGGACATAGATACTATATACCAGCGGCGCCAAAGCACGACAGGATTACTGCTATTTCAGATAAACTGTCCATGACGCAAAGCGCTGACTGTTGCCAAGCACAGACTAAAGCATACTTCAACTTCCAGCCCTTCCCACCCTCACCTTGGAGATTACAAACCCATTACTGGNGGGGGGGGGGGGAGAGATCACATAGGTACAAATCAACCAACGTATGACTGCCGGTGGCCGAAAGGCGAACGACTGTGACTAATGCTATGTCTGTTGGTACAGGGCTTCCTTCCTCTCTGCACTTCCCGTCCGCAGGCGTGTACATCCGCTTGTGAACAGAACAACAGCGCCCCACCGGCCAGGGGCAACCATTAGTTCGTCGCGTTATACGAAAACAAAGTACATAAAATAACGAGTAACTAACAACAAAAGCGATACAATTGGCAAACTAAACTAACGCTGAGATGTAACTGCTTACATTTCAAAGACATATCCATAAATGGATACACTCTACCTAGGATGTTGCATTCAATCGCAACACCCACAAGGAAAACGGAAAAGTTGGCATCGCATTATAAATATCTGAGGACATACAATCAAATAATTTCTTCAATTTTTAATACAGCACTCCAGAGCCTTCCTTGAGAAGCGATCAGTGGCTCAAATAATCAACAAATTCCCTGCTTTTCATAGAGCCCAAAGGTTCACGTTCTCTAACGACTCCGCTACAGGGACCTATACTGAACCTGCTTAATCCAGTTAACATCCCATATACTACACCATACTTCTTTAGGCTCCATTTTAATCACATTCCCATCTACGCCTGCGCCTCTAAAGAAGCCTTCCCCCCCCCAGATTTTCCGACTAAGCTATTTCTCATCTCCCCCATGAGGGCTACACCCGCCCATCTCGTCTCTATTCCGTCACCTTAGTAAAGCATAAAGCATGAAAATCATACAAATTTCTCCATCCTCATGTTCTTCTGCCTTAGGTTCAAATTTTCCCCTCGGAACCGGTGATGAGGGCACTTCCCGCCACCATCAAATAACATGATAAACACATTCCAGTGACCTCTTCTAATGTTGTGTCATTCAGAAAAGTTAAATTCTACACGGAACACACAACATACGCACAGGTCTTCAAGAAGCAACTCTGAAGGGTCTGACGCAATATAAAACTAAAATTGATACTTGATAATGGTGTGATTCATTCGT
The DNA here is from genome assembly GCF_002891405.2 of Cryptotermes secundus. Lineage (NCBI taxonomy): Eukaryota > Metazoa > Arthropoda > Insecta > Blattodea > Kalotermitidae > Cryptotermes > Cryptotermes secundus. The sequence continues at coordinate 1,087,745 of NW_019724586.1, read as the reverse complement.
ACTTTTATCCTTTTTGAGATAACTTCGTTGCGTATTCAAGTAGTTATGAAATGTGTACTACAAATATATGCATGTGAAATTCCACAAACAGGGAATTTTATTGCGGGAATATGATTTTCTTTACAAAGCCTTCCGACAAAAATTATGTTCTGAAGGTCACAAAAATAATACGTGAGTCCAAGAACTTAAAGATATGTTAAATGTTAGTATCAACCACAAAGAACAAAAACTGCTTCTGAAAATGCAGTGCAAATGTTTATGAGCGGGAACTCTAGTGTTAATTAAGATTATCAAAGCAGAGTGAAATAATGGAAGCATTCATTAACCTTTTCGGGGTTAATGAACAATTTCAGCTGTGGTGGGCAATGAGACAAAAGAACACACATGCCTGTATATTTCTGTGCAATCAGCACTTGATGGCTGCTTCTGAAGAAGTTCGGTGCAATGCAATTTCATTTTATCATGATAAATCCGTATATCTTTACAACTGAATTTCGAAACAAAACCAATTCCAGAAAGTTATCAAGGTTATCACTTCCATTCTAGGCTCAATCACATGGATTATCAGCTCAAAGTCAGACCGAGAAAGATGATGTCCCGAGATTACAATTTTGCATCACTCTATTTCAACACGGTACCTTTAAAATAGTTTTTCTTTATCTCCTTTGCAATCGAGGTTAGTTTAAGCTCTAATACGGTACCCGGTTCGAATCTCGACATTGGAAACTGACTATCGTGATACAGATTTTCATTGGTATTTCTCAGCCTCTCAAGCCGAAAGACGGGAAAGCACCTTAACAAAGACGGCAATCGCCCCACCCCCTCCATCCTTCCCACTTCATTGCACATAGTAATCTTGTCACCCCATTCGATGCAAAATAATCTTTGTATTTAAAAGACAGCCTTTAAACAACCTACTAATGATATTCCTGTACTACAACCACACCGACATAGGCACTGGGTGCGGACAGAATACGAATGAAGAACTTCTTGATAAACCCAAAATAACCGATTACTGCTATCACCTGATTAACAATTAAAATCTAGAAGCTCAAATCAATTAACTTTAATGTGGACTTCCAGTGAGCCAAGAGACCTTTTCAAGCAGTGAAATGTTACTACTTCACAGCGTCGAATTAACGACTAGACCTGTATGTGTGCCGTTGAGCGTTTTAACGACGTTATATCAAATACCTGGGTTATTCATCACTCCCCACGACGTGAGCATGGTCATATGGAAGGTTATTTAACAATTCTGCATTGATTTCTTTAGTAACTCCATCCTAATACTAGGATAATATCTCAAAATGGACAACTGCTTCATTCATTTCAATAATTCGCAACCAACTACCTCTTCGTGTTTATTATTATAAATTCTGAAGTGAGCGGAATTAGGAGCCGAAGATCATGATTAATTTTAAGAACGTCTGACATTCCCTTGAACAAAACAGGCACAGGGAGTACCTCCGACTTCTGGGCCGCGTTTCGAGTCTACATTTCGAACACTTTACGAATACAAATCAAACGAACTATGAAGGGGCTGAATCTGTCCGGTATTCAAGACGGGTATAAATCATGAAGGTCCGAGTTATTTAACCAGTCTCTGTCTGCAAGGAAATCAGTTCACACTCGTGAAACACTCATTTTGCTGTTTCTCAAGCGCCGGGTCCTGGCATCAATTATACCGGGCCCTCGTCTTATAAAAAACATTACCAGGACGCGGTCTCAAAAAGGTTAAGAACCACTGGTCTGCAACATAACGAACCATGCCTGGGGACTGGTACGTGTATAATACACACTCAACAAGACGCTATTCCATCTTTGTCAGATGCAAGGAGATGCTAAAATGTGTGACCGCTTAGAATATGAAACAGCGGATGGAACGGAAATATTAAAGTGGAACTTGAAGAAGTAATTTGTGAAGAGGGCTGGGGATTGGCTGTGGGTCATGACAGATGGCGAGTTGAATATTATATTTCTATTATCCGACATTAAAGTTAATTGCTTGATCAGTTACATTCTTTGTTCCGAAGCTTAAAAATAAACGACGCAGTTTCGTGCGTTTTAATAGATTACGTGGTGCATTAAACTGGACAACAATTAAGGGAAGTGTAATATTAATCGATTAGTCTGGTCGATCAATAATTTCTCGTCTACTTATATTTTGTCTGTGAACTGGGTAATGTGTGATGGACAAACTGGAGGACTGAATACGGGAGTGTGTGAATGCAACCTATGTGCCTTGGGAGAAATCTGTGCACCGCATGCTTCCGAACATGCGCTGACGTGGTGAAGTACTAAGCAATAATGGTAACTCAGGTTCGGCACGTTGCGATTGTGTCTTAATCTCTCTTCCTGTCTGGCGCACTTTCACTTTCATACAAGTAGCACGTCACCCCGGGACTCCACCCTCCCGTTATGCATGACTGCGGGCGAACGGAAATTACAGTACCAGCTTCATAACCCTGCATGGGAATCGCGTTAGATTACATACGGGGTTATTACAAAACAAATGCGTATGTCTACAAAATTTGTGCAAACATGGGACGAAAATGTAGCGTGCATGGGGGAGATGAGAAATCCACACAGAATTTTAGTCCGAAAACTTCGAGCAAAGACACTTCATGTCAGATACGGGCGTAGCACGGATATTAAAATGACCTTAAGACATACAGGATATGATGCAGTGACCTGAATTTAACTGGCTCTCTGAAGGTCTAATTGCGGGCTTTTTGTGAAAATTATAGTAAACTGTTAAGTCCAAAGAAAAAAAAAAGGAAAATTTTTGGGTCAGCTGTAAAATTTCAAGTACAGCATCTTTGCGCCATGGAGTTACTCTGAACAAACTAGATTTGTACAAAAATGATATTAGTACAGCGTTCTCACTGCAGTGAATATTAAGACTGGTATTCTTGGATGTGGCCCGTGCAGTTCGGTACACAGATATGTATAAGATTTCGAAGACACTTGCTACCTCCATATTTAGAGTCTGCCATAAAAATACAGTCAGCAGGTTTCTCCGAAACGTTGGTATCTATCTACCGCACTACATGGTATTACATCCCAATAGTCTTACTACCTCCAAGATTCTTAAATTCGATCCTTCTGATCACCAAACTCAGCTGGTACGAGTGGGCACAGACAAATGAAGAGAGAAGATATGACATGATCTTTAGTATATAAACAAATTGAAAATGTAAGATTTGAGGTTTTCATGGCGGTGACTAGGAAGAAAGCTGTCTTCTGGGATGTGGCGCCGTGTAGATATAGTGTTAAACGACGTTTCGGAGGAACGTATCGCTTAAATCTTCAAGGTAGAAAACTGCAGACGAGGTATTGATTGGATATTGTATTTATTGGCACCACTCGACTCAGAACTACAAGCAATTACAGCACCGCCGCTGATCTCCACAATTCACAAACCACCACGGCACCTGCTAAGCCTTTTCAAGCCTGCTGTGTCTTCACCAGCAGTTCCCTGGCAAAGGCTTCTAACAATGGAGATTCTTCAGCTTCCCGCGCTCAGGTTCCTCCTTCACCGACTCCAGTACAGAACTGCCTGCAGATATCTCAACTGAACTGGATCGCCATCTCTTCTCAGCCTCCTTGCACAACTTAACTGCACTCAGCACTCTCCTGCCAAACTTCAGCTCTCTTCTTTTATAACAACTTTGCACGGATCTAATAGAAAACACTGTTTCCAACAATACCTCTATTGTTGCTTGCGTATTTCTTGCTGCTCGAACATGTTTACCGAGCCGTTGCCTAGCAGTGGACGTCTCACCTGGCTCCATTATTCCGGCCTTCAGTCGTCGTGTCACAATATGTAACTCAAACGATCTTACGTAATAGGATTCATAAGTCTATGTATAAGCTTAAGCATTTACTATATAATAATTTCATGGAGACGAGGCGTAGTTTAATGCGCTATCTTGCAAGAAGTACTTCGGAAACCTTTTGCTAATCACAATTCCTCACTGCTCCATTATCAACACACAGATGCGTGTAACAGGCCCGACCAGCCAACACGTTCTCAGAACTTTAGCCCTTCGTTGCTGTTTCACCTGTGACCGACATTTTGACTCTCGGTAGAGAAGTTAGCTTGAAAATATCTTGAATTTTAAATTACGAACATAAATTCGTGTAGATACAACTTTCAGTGCAACGATGCCCACGAACGGTTCTCATTTTCATCTGAGGTCCTTTTTATGTGCATTCACATCTCTGTGAGGAGCCTATAGCGCCTACTGTAAGCATGAAACCAATAAACCGATTCTGATTAAATCTCGTATTGAACTGTCGAATGTTTAACCCCTGTCAATTTACATTTGGATCGGACAGTTTTAATGGTCACTTTACATAGCAATAAACACTTCTCTTTCGCTTATCTCAATAAATACTTAAAACAGAGGGGGGAAAAGTTTCATGAACGGACTTTCAGCTTACCTGAATGGCATTAAGCATTCACTGCGGCATTAATTCCAAGATCACTTACAATACCAATACATTTTCAGTGTTTCTTTATGTAATTTAACCAGAGTAAGTCATTCTACGCGAAAACAAATGCTTCAATTGTTTCACCAGAAGGTCGGTATTGAAAACAACAACAACTGAAAGTCTTGACTGAGCCTGGAATGCGCTGAAATCAGATTTGTTTCATTCTTTTCATATAGTCTATTGTTACAATAAGAGCCTGGCGTACAGATTGAACAGGCTACACTATACAAAAAGGGTAAAGCTATGCCTGTTACAGGCCCTGGAGGCCCACAGGGTTGTGAGATGTCGAGGATCCCACATTTTGCAGACAATCGGCTCACAGATGGCGGTGAGGTCAGCCTTGGGCGCCGGCTGCCCTTTACCCTCAGGAAGATTCCTGGTACTCAGTTCTGTTAGAGGCTGAGTCGACTGCAGGGCCATAATGCGGTTGGAAGGATTAGGTAAATTGAAATATCCACCTCATCGGGAATCGAGCCCACAACCTTCCGGCTTACAGCAAAATGCCTCAACAAACTACGCTACCACATGCCCCAGTTACACTACACAGGATGCTGAATCTTCCCGCGCTATTCTATGAACACACGTGTTCCTTTCCTGCCTTGTTTTTTCTATTTTCATCTTTCCGCACTATCCTAAGAGCACACGTGTTCCAATTCCGATCCATTTTTCTGTTTTATATTCTTATAAGCAGTATGAAGAGCACGATGGGTGTTATCGCACCATTTGTAATTCCTTACACAGAACGCGCAAGTTAAGTGAACATCGTATATGTTCATGCGGTCACGTGCTTATGGATCCGTGACTAATAATAAAGGGAAAACAGTCTTCTTGGATGTGGCGCCGTGTAGATATTGTGTTAACCGAGGTTTCGGAGGAACGTATCGCCTCCATCTTCAGGGTAGAAGAAAAAAGAAGAAAATCCGCGAGCGAGGAACCAGAAGACTGCTTTCTTCATAGCACCGCCGTGAAAACTTCAAATCTTAAATAATAAAGGGGTTTGGAGTGGATGATTGGATTTATTGACACCTTCTTTTGCAGTCTCTCTTAATCACAATCACTTACAACAGCTCGCGATAAATGACCGTCTAAGACTCGCTCCATTCTGCCTGGACTACGACGACTGTCTTCTGGTTTACGAATGACTTACGATTGACGAATGAATCCGTTCTTATCTGAACAGCCGCTTACATAACGTACCGGTATCCAAGGAAAATGTCGCTCTCTAGTATCCATGGGCACGCCTGTTGATTCCACAGCAACGGTCTGGTTTCAAAGAGTCTACAACTTTCATTCTAGTATCCATGGACACGCTTGTTTAACACCCAGCGATGGTTTGTGTCCAAGAATCTCATCTCCGGGGAAACCTGTTTGCCAAATCGATTCCTAGAAACGTCCTCATGTCACAATTTATTTTAACTGTGATATATGGCTTATAGGATGGAAAGATAATCATGGGATTCAAAATATTGGCATCGAAGACTCCCAGAGGAATAGAATAGTAGATCAGAGGCAAGTGCTGAAAATTTGGGAAAAGTATATTACAGAACTATATGATCGACCTAATCGGCCAGAAACCTTAGAAGTTGAACCAGAAGAAGAAGTAGATACAGACGGGAAATGACCATATATTTTACAAAGTGAGGTGGAAAAAGCTATCAAGGAAATGAGGAAGGGAAAGGCTACAGGAGATGATGATGTACCTGGAGATGTGCTCAAGTTGCTGGGAGAAGGTGGTTTGAAAACAGTGACAAAACTAATGAACACCATATATGAAAGTGGAGAGTGGCCCAAGGAATTTACAGAAGTTACAATGATTGCCTTAAAGAAAAAGACAAAAGCTACAAAATGCAGCGACCATCGCACAATAAGCCTTATTGCACATACAGCAAAGATAATAGCAAAAATACTTAAAAGAAGAATTGAAAGGAAAATAGAGGATGTACTTGGAGAAGATCAGTTTGGATTTAGAAGAGGAAAAGGAACCAGGGATGCAATTGGGATGATGAGAATTATAGCGGAACGAACTTTGGAGATAGATGAAGAACTGTGTGTTTGCTTCATAGACTGGCAGAAGGCATTTGACCGGGTAAACTGGACCAAATTAATGCAGATCCTAAAAGAAACGGGTATCGATTGGCGTGAAAGAAGATTGATTAGCAAATTGTACATGGATCAGAAAGTTAGAGTACGACTGGACAGGGGGGAGACAGGAAGTGTGCAGATTGGAAGAGGAGTTCGACAAGGATGCTGTTTATCACCAATTCTGTTCAACTTGTACAGCGAATGCCTTACCAAGGAAGCTCTGGATGGGCTCGGTGACTTCAAAGTAGGAGGGCAAATTATTCAAACTGTGAAATATGCAGATGACCTTGTGTTAATGGCTAAGGAAGAAACTGTGCTACAGGGCATGATTGATAGACTAATTGAAATTGGAAGGTGCTATGGCATGGAAATGAATGTGGAGAAAACAAAAGTAATGAAAATTTCGAGACAACCAACCCCAGTCACAATAAAGATAGACCAAAAACAAGTGGAGAATGTGAAATGTTTTAAATATTTGGGTAGCTTGTTAACAGATGATGGAAGGTGTACTTGTGAAATTAAATCCAGGATTGCCATGGCAAAAGCTGCATTTAGCAAGAAGAAGAATCTTTTTACCAGCAAATTGGACTTAAATTTGAGGAAGAAACTAGTGAAATGCTACATTTGGAGCATAGCTCTGTATGGGGCTGAAACATGGACACTTAGGGCAGTAGATCAGAAACATCTGGAAAGTTTCGAAATGTGGTGTTGGAGAAGAATGGAGAAGATCAGTTGGACCGATTATGTGAGAAATGAAGAAGTGTTAATTAGAGTCAGTGAGCAGAGGAATATCCTACACGAAATAAGAAAACGGAAGGCTAATTGGATTGGTCATGTTTTACGCAGAAACTGCCTTCTAAAAGAAGTTATCGAAGGAAAGATAGAGGGGCGGATAGAAGTGACAAGAAGACGAGAAAGAAGACGTAAGAAGATGCTCGATGACCTTGGGGACCGAAGAGGATACTGTCATTTGAAGGAGAAGTCTCTAAATCGCATTAAATGGAGGAATTGTTTTGGAAGAGACTGTGGACCTGTCATCTTGACAGATTACTGATGATGATATGGCTTATAAGAACTTGTCCTCATAAATTCTACTTGGTGACTGAGTAATTCAGTGCAGTGTTTCCTACCACCTCTCAGCAGTTTACGTATCTGGATTCCAGCAAAAGAAATTTGCTACCAGAAGAAGGCTTCTTCAAATAAAAATAGAATGGAAGAGGCTACGTAATATTACCTTACAGGATATTTTGAGACCCCAGTAAAGGGTCTTATTACCTCTACTGTGACTTCCGGCTCTAAGGTTCAAATATCAAACTTTCGTGGACATGCTACGTACCACAAGTAACTGTATACTCATATGCTTCTAGGGGCTTTGTAGATCTCTGTTGCTAGAAAGAAAAAAAAAAAAAAGAATTAAAAAACATGAAACCTCCCAGGGCGATCGTTTGGTCATAACCATTCCCATAACTTGGTTTCCCACCTAACGCCTTTTATTTCGCATGAGAGCCTTCATAAACTGTGACGCTACTCAAGGTTTATTTAACGACGCGTCAATAACTCAGATTATAAAGCATCAAATGACAGGATGATCGGCCAATAATTGGAAAAACTGTGGAACGAACCGGTCGTGGCCTAATTCAATGTATTATCCCGACATTTCTCGAACGGACTGACGAAAACCACGGAAAACTCAAGTCAACATTGCCGGTACCTACTAAATAAGACCAACGGTTCTAACCGCTCGATCGGAACGTTCGGTATTGGTACCCTATGCAGCTAGAGACGTAGATACAGTGGTTTCTGATTGGCATCGCATGGTAATGGCAACTTGTTGCCCGAACTGTTGTACATAACATTCTCCGTACACAAAGCACGCGTTTCCATCTGGCAAGAGTGTTAGTTCGGTCAAGAAAAATGGCTGATTATGGACTGGTTAAAATCCGGGCAGGGCTGTGATTCTTCTATCCGTCGCCATGTCTAGTATTCTGCTGACGTAAATGCTTGTCCCTTCACTGCCAAATTCTCTCCTCTAACTAAATTTTGTCTAAAACATTTTTCTTGCCATGTCGATGGAGACATTTCTTGGCGATAATGTCTGAACTTGTAAACACGCGGATCTGCATAAAATTCTGCGCTTGCGAGATGAATCTAAGATCGATCCATGTCTGAACACCAAACTGCAGGTTTAAACCATAATGTACAAGTACCTTATACAGGGTGATTCACGAAGTTTTACCCCGGCTTATGGTACATATTCCTGGGGTTATTTCCTGCAAAATTTCCTTATAAACTTGTGGTCGATTTTCAATAGTTACGGAGTAACAATAGATTTTCGAAACGCTTCATTGTGAATGCAGCGCTATGCTTCAGCGTGGGCGACAATACGTTCCAGTCAGCTATGTCAGCAGATAAGGTAGACCGGTTTGAATGTTGCGCGTAGGTAGATAGGCAGAGCGGTTCATATGCGTGCGACGCGTTGTGTTGACGTGCAGGGAGACATTTTTGAAAATCTTATGTAAATCCAGTCGTCTTCTAAAGCACTACAGGTTAAAGGAAACAGATTTATAGAAGGGTGTGATATGCAACCATTGGTATGTTTACAGAATGGGATGCTGAAAATAATGTAATTTTGTAACACAAAATCGATGAAAAATGTTGCATAATGCAAAACTAAGAAATTGGGAAAAAATGGTTTTAGAATGCTTCTTTCCTAAAACATTAACGATTTAAAAAGTGTTTGTATTGTATTTCTAATTTGTTTTGACTGAAATTCAAAGAGAAAAAAGATTTTTCGCCAGTTTTCAATTTATTGTATCTCTTTAATTATGAGTTGGATACCATTAGTATATTAACATTTTTTGTTCCAAATTACCTCAGGAATGCCCTCCCTAAGCGGGGGTAAAACTTCGTGAATCACCCTGTATATCTCTCGAGAATGTGGCAAAATTGAATTTATCTGGGAAAGACAGTGACAAATTAAAATTACATGCACAAAGAAATTGACAGTTTACATTAACGGACTGCTGGCTACCATCTAGTTCAGAACTCTCGTCCCCTTCCTGTCTTCGATACACAAACGTAGACCTACAAATTAAAATATACTTCAGCTTCGCACTTCGTGTCTGCAATCAATGTTATCAGAGTGATCACATCGAGGAAGATAAGATGGATGGGTGGGCTAACACGGTTGGGAGGGGTGAAAACCAGTATAAAATTCTTGCCCGAAAGAGGGAATGAAAGAGATCAGCAAGCTTGCAAATACCTGACAGTAATAAAGATCTGGTCTTAAACCCCAGATGAGTGCTTTATTCGAAGACAGACTGACCGACTGAACGTCGGTCGTAACATAACTTTAATAATGTCGGTGAAACTCATGCGGAGACGGGGTCGAATACCTTCACCGTAGCCCTAGGAGTCGTAGGAGGTGACAAAAAGGCAAGTCTCGAATCTGAGATAGTAAAATATTGTCTCGAGTCCTACGGGACTCGGACCCGAAAATGACTGCGCTGGCGAGGCCCAGCAGCAATTGTAAACGACAGACCCGTCCTCTCTTCAGAGAGAGCGCCCCACATTAACAAATTCGCAAAAGTCTGACAGTAATAAAAATCTGGTCGTAAGCCCCAGATGGTTGCTTTATTCCAGAACACACTGGCCGACTGACCGTCTGTCGTAACATAAGACTCGACTCGGAAGGAAAGAGACCATTTGGGAGACCTAGGAGTAGGTAGAAGGATATTATAAAAATGGACCTTAAATAGGACATGAAGGGGTGGACTGAATTAATGCGGCACAGGATAGGGGCTAGCGGGGTTTTGTTGAGAAACATCGCAGCCATATTGTTTCTACTCAGTCAACTGGCAAGGTGAGCAGGCATGGCAGATCACTAACGTCTGAAGAGGTCATCACGGACTATTTCAGGGCTTTATCTAGACATTCTGATGTTACGAGAAACCTCAGTCAGGACAGCCGGTATCACGGCTGAGACTCGAACAAAGTGACTTCCGAATATAAGACCTGATACCGCTATACAAACCTGATCGGCCTTAATGGTGAAAAGGAAGGATCGTTTCACTACATGTAACGCAACTTTCCGATAACTTTCCATGTAATATGTTTATTTAACGACAGTACTCACTGTGAAGTTTTCAGATGAGAAACAGTAGGGCGGTCACGAACAGCTACTTAGTAAACGTGGGATGAAGTTGACGTGGCCTTTCCAAAATAGCATTCCAGTATATGCTTTCAGAGACAGAAGAAAACAGCAACAATCCCATCTTTAAAGGTGAAAAAAAAAAGTTTTCCCTGTGCTTAACTGATTAAGCACACTGCTATGAAGGCGTATGGGGAAGTGGATGTATAGGCCCACATTTTCTTGACCTAGGCACTAACTGAAGGTGAGTGTCAGCTTCACGCATCGACCGCTTTACCGCCGGGGAAAGAGCCACCGGTACACATTGGATAAGGAGGCTGGGTGGGTTCCAGAGTCGGTCTGGACGACGTGGAGAAAATTCATAACCTTACCGGCACTCGAACTCCGACCCGTCCGACGTCCTGCCTGTAGCCAGTGGTTATACCGACTGAGCTATCCCGGCCTTCCATTTTTATAGGAATTACATAAAATTGGTTCCCAGACGGACATCAAATATCCATATCTTTATTCTTATTTAAACCCGGAACATCCATCAACTTGGCATTAGAGACGTTTTAATAAGCTACCATTTTAAATGAGTCTACTTAATCGTTGTCGGTACTAACGCATATAATAATTTATACTGAATACAATTCATCCACCAGTCCATCTCAAAACGCCCTCTTGAATCTGTTTACGATACGGTTTTAGACGCTATGTAGCGTGGTATTAGAAACTATAAATGATTATTAACTGTTAGTTCAAAGAGGTTTGATTAATACATGGAGCAGCATATTTGTCGTTATAGTACTAGCATTCTACTACGAAAAAAGGTATGAAAGCAGGAAGAAGGTTAACTCATCTTTTTATTCGCGTCTGAATCAGGTGAATCTCGAATACAAACCAATTACGTCTACCTGAACACACAGATCATTGGCCCAGTTACAATTATTCTATTTCTCTCAAAGAAATTATATTTGGTGTTGACATGAATGAACACAAAAAAAAAGGAAGGAACAAAGATGGAGAAACTTAAGAAGCGTCATTTGTTCTCTTCATCACATCCTATTAGGCGAACAAATCGAGGAAGATGAGAGAGGTGGGGCATATAGCATGAATGGGGAGATGAGAAATCCACACAAAGGTTTTCTTTGAAAATATGAAGGGATGGAAGTTTGGGAGATGTAAGCATTGACTGGAAAATGATATTAAAACCAATCTGGAGGTATATGACGGGGGTATTAACTGGACCAAACTGGCTCAGGAGTCATCCCAGGGGACATCAGCTGTTGGTCTATGCGGATGATATGAATCAACTACCATAAAAAACACACAAACTTTAACTGAGGCTAGTAATGAGGTTGGTCTAGAAGCAAACACAGGGATACTAATTATATGTTGCTGTCTCATCACCAAAAGGCAGGGAAAAATCAGGACATAAAGATAGGTAACAGATGTTTTGAAAATGTGGCACAGTTCAGATGAGTGAGTGAGTCATCCCATGCTCTTGTAGACATGGGAATGAGTCTCCACGGCTACAGAAGAAGGAATGTCTTAACCAGCTGAGCAAGGACTCTACACCAGACAGCTATTCAGTTTAACACAAATTCAATTCATACCTCACAGGGAACACATTATATCTCCACTACAAAAACGAACCAGTTAATGCTGTTTAGGGAAACAACCCCTGTTTATTGTGAGAACCACACAAAACAAGTAACATAAAATTTGTATTATGTTACAGCATATGGTACATTTATTTACCACTGGGCTTTAATGGGTTAACAGATGACAAATTACTCTAGAAAACTACAGTCACTCAGAAAGTATTATTATTTTAATACTGTGACATTACTGATGCGATGTAAAAATTCAATTGTTTATTTATTTATATATTTACTCAGCAGCCCAAAGGCCAATTATAAATTAAGCAGAGCAGAAGAAGGAATCAGACACACATACAAACAAAATATGAAAGACTAAACAAGGTAACTTGCATCACTTAAGACAATAATAAAATTCCAACAAGTGCAATCATGCAAATGATTATGTGGCAAGGAACAATAAATTCTTGGGAAAACTAATCGCCTATTTTCCTTTTATATCTCACAAACTGCACAGAAAATGACGCATACTAAAACTCCTTTTACTGAGCCGTTGCTTAGCACCAATAGCAGGATACGTATACAGACACAGGACTCCATTATTCTGACTTTCATGAATTAGTGGGGATACACAGACAGAAAGGTGATCTAATAAGCCTCTTTTTCTTTTAAAATTATGGAAAGTATGCTACATAAATATATACATACATTCATATTGAATACCTATATCAGCTGGGCACTGAAATGTATTATGTCCATGAACACAAATATTCAGGAAACTGGATATCAAATTGGGGAATCAACTGCAGTTTAAAATGTGACTTAGAACAAAACACATTCTGAAACCTCACATCTGCAAATAAAGATGAACCTATGAAATATGTGGAGACAGTGCAACACAATATGAAGAACGAGAAAACTGCATTATCTCATTTTCACGCAGAAGTAGAGACACAATACTCCAATATTCAGGTGACGGTATGTCTTTCTTTGTGCCCATATGGGCCAAGATATGTCCTTCACTATGAGGGAAACCACACTAACAAAAGTCAAAATTATAAAATACTAATAATGATGATAACAATGCATAAGAGATACTTGTGGAAGAGATGGAAGATGAACTACTGTTGACAATTCTACCAGTATTATGTTACTGTCTAGTGGAGCCTGAATGTGCTGAAATACCAAGACAATTACCACAGAAATAATTAAAATACACAAAATTCTTCACATATTACTTAATTGTGGTACTGGTGACATGTATTATACAATCAAATGTATAATTTCATCTTGACAGAAATAAATTTTCAAGAATGTTATAGAGGTTCAACATGGGTCAGCTAAAAGGTAAAACAGTTTTGCTTTGTTTAACCTGGTGTTTTGTATGATCTCTCATACAAACGGAAAGCACCCAGACCAAGGAAGTGTGAGAACTGGATGTTGAAGAGAATATCTGGACAAGAGAACACACATTTGGAGGATGGAAAAAATTGCATGAAGACATTCTTAATAATCTGTACTATTCATCATTAGGATCATCATATCAAGGGCACTGAAATGGGCACATCATGTGGATCCCATAACAATGATGAGAAATGCATAAAATTCTGGTCAGAAAGCCTGAAGGAAGAAGTCTACTTGTGAGACCTAGGCATAGATGGGAGGACAATATTAAAATGATTCTTGAGGAAACAGGAATGAGGATGTGGACTTGTGTCATCTGTCTTAGGAAGGTCCAGTGATGGACTATATGGCATTATCCCATGACTAAGAACACCACACAGACTTACTTTCTGTTGCAGTGATAATAAAATTACAAACTGCATAAGTATATAATTCTGGTTAACACAAAATGCAATCTATTTCTAGTAGAAGTAAATTCATGTGCCATTACCATCACCAGAAAAAAAAAATTAATTATACAAATATCTATTTTTGGCATGCACATATATCTGAATTGTAAATCACTTTTAAAAATGGTCACTTCAAAAACAGGAATACAGATATAGAATGTGGCTCTTAGGGGAACAGGCTGCAGTAATGTGGGCTGGACTGAGCTGGCTAAGAATAGGGTGACAGACAATGTTTTGATGAAATCTGCCAACCAGTAATAAAGAGATGCTAGCTACAACTTTGATCTAAAAGAAAATTATGGTTTCACAGCACCTGCCTGTCAAAACACAGTGGGACATTTGCACAGAGAAGAGTGTGTCAGGTCACTATAATTCTGTGAAGGAGTAAAAAAACATACAAGGCATCAGCATATGGAACACAACATGCTTGTAAAATGAGTGACAGCAACTCTGGCACATAGCTCACACTCATGAAACTAAACAGACTAATTAAAATGTGTGTAAATGATAACTTCAGTAAAGTCTGTAAAGATGAATATTTGTCTGATGCAGTTGCTTTTCAGTACAATTTAAAACAAAGTGCAGTTTCAGTGCCACTGCTTTTAAAGTTTGCTTTTGAATACATTACAGAGCTCCAAGGAAACCAGGAGGGTCTGGAATTTATGGGACACATCAGCTTCTAGTCCATAATGATGTTAATTTATTGTATAATAGCATAAGTACTGTATGAAAAAAGCACAGAAGCCCTACCTACAAGAAAACGAATGAAGGAAAAAATCATAACATAGGGATAAATAACGAATCTTTGTTGGATTTGAGTCAGTCAGAGCAGAGATTATGAACCATACTGGCTCTCAGTAGTAGTGCCATGTAGTCGGGCACAAGTTCAAAATACATGGCATTACATCCCAGAAGCCAGCATACTTTAACTAATAAACTCTCAAAATATGTGACAAAGGTCATATGGGAATAAGGGCAATAAATGGAACCCTTGTTCATAAAGAATTAAGAACAGATTAGGGCCGCGCCATAGCTCAAGCGGTTAGTCACTGGCTTCCCACAGCAGCAGCCCGGGTTTGATCCCGGGTCTGGTCAAGTGGGATTTGAGGTGGACAAAGTGGCACTGGGGCAGGTTTTCTTTGAGTACTTCGGTTTCCCCTGCCAATCTTCATTCCACCAATTGCTCCACAATCACCCTCACCTATCATCTAGGGTTGGTACAATAGAGGAGAAGTGGCTGCAGTACAAGGGACTTAGTTCCACCCCACTAGCAAAAAAAAAAACAGATTAAATCTGGATAATGCTTGTGATTGTTCATTTCAGAATCTTTTGTTCTACATTATTTTATCTAGAAATGTAAAGATTAAGACATACAAACTATAATGTCACCTCTCACTTTGTATAATGTGCATAATGTAAAAATTAGTTTGCCCATTAAGGGAACAATACAGGTTCTCAAGGTATTATTAAGCTGTTAAGTTATTTAATCTACATACAACAATATTTTATGATGTCTGGACTGAAAATTCTATATGCTAAATGCTAAAATATAATATTACCAACAGAATGAAGATGTTTGACAAAAGGGTGGTGATCCTAAGAGGGAAGAAGCTGTTCTTGTGCTTGATTAATTAAGCACTATGTCATGAAGACATACAGGGGAGTGGAGTATAGCTCCACCATTCTTCACCTCGGCACTAGATAGAGATTAGGGGTCACCTTCATGCCCCATCCACTTTACTCCTAGGGAAAGGGCCTCAGTACCCACTGGATAGGAGGCTGAGTGGACCCCACAGCCAGTCTGGACACAGTGGAAAAGAGAAAAATCTTGTCCCTGCCAGGAACGCTACCCTGGTCATCCAGAAGAACTGACAGGAGGCTGGAGAAAATTTCTTGACAAAGAACTTCATGATTTGTACTATTCACTGAATATTATTAGGATGATCAAATGAAGGTCATTGAGATTAATGAGGGTAGGAGATAAATTCATACAAATTTTGGTCAGTAAACATAAAGAGAAGAGGCCATTTGGAAGATATAGGTGAAGATGAATGGATAATATGAAAATTAACAGATGCATGGGGTTTGGAATGGATTGACCTAGCTCAGTATAGAAATGAGTGGCAGGTTCTTGTAATGAACCTCTCAGCCCCTTAAAAGACAGGGAATACCTTGACTAACTGTATGAATCTTAGCTTCTGAAAAATATATATAGGAATTATGTCTACCATTTATCTGAAACACACAACAGGATGCAACCAATGAAGAAACTCAAAAATGACTCTGCTCCATGATGTTAGTTCATTATAAATGAAAGACATACCCCTCAAAATCTAGGTGAGTGGTGGGAAAAAATTCCTCTGCCTGCCAATTTATACTCCTTTACCACAACACTGACATGAACAAGTCCAGTCTAGTATCACTCAGAGATACGAAGTTTGAAGCTGGTATGCTGTACTGATAAAATAAATGCTAGTACTTGTTGTGAATATGCTAAACCATATGATGTTACAAGATGAATACAATACGGAAATAATTACACATAACATTCCTAGATTTGTTACATGTTTCCTTGCATGGTTGTTTTAAAGAGTTTATTTTTGCAATATGCTATATTTTTGGTTTACAATACAGAATAGTATATATAAATTGGAAAACAGTACCAAAGAACTGCATGTTAGTAAAGGTACGGATTAATACCGACACAATATACCAATTTACCACCTGACAGTACCATAATAAAGAAAGGTAACACTATATTAGGTTCCACTCCTCCTTTGCCTTGGAAGCTTCAAGCCTCAGGCAAGAGAGCACGTATCCTGACGGGATTTCAAGCAATTATCACACACAGAACACAGATATATGTCTGTCTCTGTATACAATTCAGTATTCAATTAGGATTATCCCCCATCCATGGTGACCCAGAATGTGCTCAATATTTTAAATGAAGGAGAAACTTGGACAAGGGAGTTAAAAACAATATAAAGAAGGATAAAAAGAAATACATTTCATAACTAATGAGAGTAATAAAATTAGTGTTACAGTTTGCAAACTATTAACTGTAATAATCCTGAACTGTCACAACAAAAAATGGGATATACCTATTGAAACTAGACACAGAAATAACACTGAGCATGAGAGACAGTGATAACCTAACCTCAAAATTGAACTGGACAATATAGTCATAGTACGTACACAGAAACTTATTAAGTCAGCTTATGCCAGACATTCAGGGTTTATCCACACAAATGAGACTGCTCCAAGGAGCAGTATAAGTAAAATATGCAAACCACTTCCTTCATTCATGATCACCACTAACTATGGAAAATTACTTTCACCTTCATGTTTTATGTAACAGACGACTTATATACTCACCAGAGGTTCTAATATTCTATTTGGCTCCAGAACTATACTCTATAAGAGTGGACGAAAACCATATACTTATTTCTAACATTTTCAAGATGTTTCAGTACTCCCACATTTATACAAATTCATTTGATGGTTTAAACATATTGCATTAAGTCGCTCCGGTAAAATGACCACATGGTAAGCAACAGACTATAAAAACTAAAAATTAAAGACTACTTCCCATAAGTTAAAGAGACCGGGGCTTACCTTGCACATGACGATATACTTCTAGGAACAGATGAGTCAGGCATTATAGTGAGTGGGAAGATCACAAATTTAATCACACAAGAGCACCACCATAAAAAACTACAAAACGTAACACATTCTATAAGCCGTATCACATTAATTATAATAAAATACAATTTCGAACCACGCTGGGTGGACGATTCTGCCTCCACGGAACCGAAACATGTGACAGTCGTCTTCCGCAGAGATCCAACCAATAGATAAAAATTGTTCCTTTCTACCGAAGACGTATAAAATACCGCCAATTCAAATACCCCACAGTTCAGAAAATGAAATGGGTCCGTATCGTGTTTGACAGAAGACGAATTAGTTAAAAAAAATTAACTCCGCCCATAATGAAATAGTCTTTTTTACCCGGCACATTCCAGTAATTGCTGACTTTTAGTCTACTTCCATTCCTTGAAAGGAAAAAGCACGTTTCCCTAGAGGCCAGTGGCGGGCTTTTGTGAACACGATAATGAACCTTAGAGTTCCATATAATGTTCCAGATTCTTGGGTGGACTCGGCTCCGCGAGTTAGATTTCTAAGATGGCTGCGTCATAGCTCAAGCGGTTAGTCGCTGGCTTCCCACCTCGGCGGCCCGGGTTCAATCCCGGGTCTGGTCAAGAGGGATTTGTGGTGGACAAAGTGGCGCTGGGGCAGGTTTCCTCCGAGTACTTCGGTTTCCCCTGCCAATCTTCATTCCACCAACTGCTCCACAATCACCCTCCTCACCTATCATCTGGGGCTGGTACAATAGGCCAGAAATGGCCGCAGTACAAGGGACTTAGCCCCACCCCACTAGCAATAAAAAAAATAGATTTCTAAGATCATGCTTTCTGATAGACCTCAAAGGATTCTGACGATGGTGTATACTGTACTTTTTTTTGGACTTCATCCATCGTGTGGTATATAAAAGACAAAAGACCACGACGTTTCGGAGACTGGATCCGTCTCCTTCTTCAGGAGCTAGTCTCAATCACTGGACCAGCTCTTTCTAACGGACCCAACTGAGTAGGTTTATCCTACTCAGTTGGGAGTATCATGATTTTTGTTTGTCTATTCTAGCTGAAGAATAAGAAGATGGATTTTCACGAAACTTGGTATGCAAGTATGTCATTAGAGGCCTCACCAACATGATACGTTCAAATATTTTAGTCAGCAATAATAAGATGGTTGACGTGAAAACGTGTACGGCGAGTGTCATTAGCTCCATTTGCATTAAGGTCCTGAAGGGATGGTAGGTTTTAGAAAGACGTGCAACTTTTGTAAAATCTTAAAAAACATGACAGCCACACCAGCATTTTATTTGGCCTTCGATCTGATGGCGATAACTAGGGAGCCACTGAACTTAGGCATGTGGAATTTGGTACGGAGATAAATCATAAACATTCCTACGTACTGTGTATAAAATAGTGATTGAAAGTCAAGAGCTACAAATATGGCGATGATACGAAAGTTTGAAGTTATAATCGATAATTTTAACAGTTACAGAATCTGTATAATAACAATAATGTAGTTTTAATAGTTCTGCTAGATCCAGCGCAGTATGAAAGATATGGCCAGACTTCGTTGCTTATTCATGATCGCCAGTAAACTACTTTTTCATCAACTTTAAATTATACAGAAGAAATAAAAGAGAAACGTTAATTGTAACAATGAAAAGTTACGTAGTATAACTAATCGCTTTGACATTAAACATACATCCGTTCAAGCAGATGAGGTTAATAACACTATCGAACGATAATGACTTTGATACCGAGATAACATGCTTTACAAACGTGTGTATGAGGTCAAGGCGCTGAAAAAGCGGACTGGAAGGTTAAATACTGTAATTTGTAAAGTGGCAGAACACTATACACAAATATACATATTTGAGGGTTGCTTTCTAACACCAAAGATCCCTATGTTTAAGCACCGCTCCATTATGTCGTAAGGCGGAGTAGAGTTCAAGCTTCACATATTCTAAACCGGGGGGTGATCGGCCAATTTCAGGCTCCGGTCGCCCTAAAACCTAACGGAAGATTTCTCGGTTCCCATTAAATAGTAATCTGGATAGGGCGCAGAACCAGTCAGGACGCAGTATCGAAAAATGACTCCCCCGGCCAGCAATTGAGCCCTGGTTGTCCAACCTGTAGCCAGTCATTTTACTGAGCTATCCCGACGAATTTAGATCTTGTAGAAAACCGCAATATTTGAGGCGCGTTCTGGTATTTGATCTTGGTGTTTTATAAATATCAGGCAGTAGTCGTAACTTAAGTTGCGATTGTGGTGTCATAGTTTGTTTACACCGTGAACTGCTGTGAAATTAATAAATGGGATAGCTATGACTTTGTTGCCATATACACTTCCACGAAATTTTCGTGAGCTTACCGAAGAACAGGGTTTGTTCTTTCGAAGGAGCATTTTTTTATTGCTAGTGGGGTGGGACTAAGTCCCTTGTACTGCGGCCACTTCTGGCCTATTGTACCAGCCCCAGATGATAGGTGAGGGTGATTGTGGAGCAATTAGTGGAATGAAGATTGGCAGGGGAAACCGAAATACTCGGAGAAAACTTTCCCCAGCGCCACTTTGTCCACCAGAAATCCCACCTGACCAAACCCGGGCCGCCGAGGTGGGAAGCCAGCGACTAACAGCTTGAGCTAAGGCGCGGCCAAGTAAGGCGTAAATCTTCAATACAAACTGCATTATAACCTCAGGTATTGGTGCCGTGTTAATCTTATGTTCGTCCAAGCACCAAAATGATGTCAAGAAAAATTAACTGTTGTAACAGGCAATAGTTAATTGTCCAACATTGTATATTGTACTGAATGTTAAAACTGAACAGGTTCATACTTTGAGTTTTTCTCTTGAATATACTACAGCTGGAGGTCAAAGCACTACCCCCATTCTCTTCCTCTAGACATTTAAGGTAACATGGTTACCAAGAGAAAAACGGGGATTTTTAAATAAACAACATCAACAAAAAGTCGTGGTTGGGTGCTCCTCTGCCTACTAGGTTTCTGGACGTCCCACATTTGTCATTGTCTGGAGGCTTAGTATACTGAGAAGATAGTCTTCTGGTATGAAGTCCTATATGCCCGTAGAATGCTGGCAACCTTTTAGAGGAACCCGGAACCGCTACTCTTATCATCAGGGTCTTCTACCCTTCTACATAGCATCACATCCCACATGACAACATTCTTCAATCTTCCATTAGCTCTAAATTACTTCATAAGGGGCAATGCTGAGGTGATCTAGCACTAATGAACCTACAGTAATTTTATTACATTGGTTTCATTCAAGAAATTGATGTAATATGAACATAGCATTAGTTGGTTTTAAGAAAAGTACAGCAATGTGAGGATCAGACCCTACTATAAAAATATATAACATTTACTATTTTTTTTTAATTCACTTAGTGGGGGGTGGAGTCCAACTGGGTCCACTCGGCACAGCGGCCACTGATTGGCCTATTGTAGCCTGCCCCCAGGTGATTATGACGATAGAGAATTTGGTGGAATGAAGATTGACAGGGGAAACTGAAGTACTCAGAGAAAACCTGCCCCAGCACCACTTTGTCCACAACAAATTCCACCTGACCAGACCTGGGCAGCCACAGTGGGAAGCCAGCGACTAAACGCTTGAGCTATGGCATGGCCACATTTGCTATTTACGCCAATAGCCAGTATCACTAATCTAGTACCTAATACTAATCAGGTAATGCAAAGCCTTTATTTAGACTTTACAAAAGCGCCGATAAACAGAAAATTGTTCTAATGGACTGAAATTACTATTTCTGACATTATTAAGAATATTTTAGATAAATAGAAGGCCTTGCAATGAATGTTCTACCATCAACTGTTTTAGTCCAAGCCTTTCTGAAATATTTGGAACTAAAAAGTATGGCATTACTCACTTAACATCATATTTTTGGTGGGATACTTATAGATATGCAGATGACATTCCAAATTTCTACAACAGGAATACCATGGACACCACTGAAGTATTTAATGATATCCACTCTAAAGTATCCTATGGAAAACGAATTATACATTTCTTGGAGTTGGAAACAGTGAACAAAAGCAAAAAAAAATTTAGTATTAGGATACAACCTAGGACTACTCATCATATTATTCCTAATAGCTCCTGCTGCCCCCACAAACATAAATATATTGGAAAGGGTGTATGCTGTAATGTTGTACACAAAATTACCAATGGCATAATCTATTAAACATGCCTAGAAATAGGGACAATAAAATGCTAATTAGTCAAATGCTGTCATACAGAATTTCACCATAAACTGTGGGTTTATGGGATACATGGAAAATTCCATTTATGGCCCTATGCAAACTGGAAGTTTTCACTGACTTCTGGTGGAAATCTGCTACACCAAATTTTAACAAACTCCGTGGAGCAATTTATGGGATAAATGGAAAAGTTCATTTATGGCCTTGTTTAAACCAGGCTTTACTATGGATCAATATGGCTGAAAATTGCAATTTTGTGACACTTTTTGGTAAAAATCTCCCATGCTGAATTTGAAGTATATCTGTCCAGTGGTTCAAGCAGTGATACTAGGTCTCTGGCAGAAAGAGTGTCATGAGTACATGACCTTCACAGAAGACATTTTTTGTTTTGTAAAGTATTGTGGCATGCAGTCTAAAAGCCAGAATATCTGAGTCAAAGCGGGCACCCACTGTTAGGCAACGGCTAGGTATCCACAGTTCCACAGCATTGTGGGGATGACAATGAAACAGGTTGAAGCGACAAGGCATACACAAGAGACGTTACCACGAAAATGAAAAACCAGAACTAGTGAAGTTCCTGTGGCAATGAATACACTAGCTAACTAGCAAAGTTCCTGCTGCAACGGATATACTAGCTAACACGTGAAACAGAACCCTTGAACAAGGTGTCTTCTAGGACATCCAACTGTCAGTTATAACAGACCAAGTGAGGTCAGAACTGATATCAGAGAGAGAAGACTGGATTGCTGCACAGATCAAGAAGATGGGCTAGTCAGGTCACATTGTCTGCAAGATACATAGTATTTCAGGGTGATTGTAAGCGAAACTGTAAACGAGTTGTCCAATAAAACAGCTTTGTCTAATCCGCAACCCAGTAATTGTCACGGAACCCCGGACACGTGACAGCATGTTTAGAAAGGCAGCCACAATCTATGTGATAAACTGATAGATGGAGCATATATCTCATGCGTAATAATATAAAAAGAAAATGAATTAAAAACCATAAAGGAAATCTTAACCAAAATGTATTAAAGTGAACCTGTAAAACCCATGACGGTAACCGATTCACTTAAGAGTTCAGTAGTGTGCTGTTATGCAGTTCTTGGAACACCTGGTGACGATGTGTACTGAGGGACTGTCTCACAGATCAAACAAGGATGCAATATGTCACATAGGTGGTTACTGTAAAAATAAATAAATAGTACCATTGAGTAATAATATACCATGATACCACAATTCAAGATTACGATTCTTGTTGTCTCACCAGTTCAGAAACACTGATTACTGAATGTGATTATTCTCAACAAGACACACAAACACTGACATTCCAGCTCTTTGCTTTCACAGTGATCCTTAACGATTTAAACAGCACAAGTAATCAAGACATAAATAATTTTCAGGTGTATCTAACTGTCAGAAGCTTTCTTGCTTAATGAAGTATCAAGATTTACTTTAGGCAAACATAAAATTATAACAAGTGATCTGTTGGTGCAGAAGTACAGAACTGGATTGTTATTCAGAGCATGAATGTTATCTTGTCATACCATGGAGACAATGTAAAATGTGTTATTTATTTCATAAGAGTTCTACTAAAATAAAGATCAGTTCATATTTGTACATGGTACCAAGATATTTCAAACATTAAATGGAATGTTTCTTTATACATATAGACATATAAAAAGAGATTGATAAAACTGAATGACAGCGATGGGCCAATGCATGACATTCATGGAAGTCTACAGTTTATCCATCTTTCATTACATCAGTACTTTTGTAACAACATTCAAAAACTTTGTTCACAAAATATTACACACCTTAAACCAGCACAGAGACACCTTATTTGACCTTCCAAGTTAGTCTGCAGTATCTGAGGAGTTTTAAAAGTAAGCTTTCAAATCCTCTGAATTCCATATTACTCATAGAAAGAAACCATCCCACTGCTGTAATGAACCAAATTATTTTCTGCTTTAGCAAGAGTTCACTTCATAAACAAGAAACCTCTATCAATGATTCATCCTCACTTCAATGCTACAGCTCAGTTTGAGACTTTCTGTGAGGCTAAGCAACCGCTGGCTTCTTAAGGACTCAGCTCCATGGAGTTCGCTAGTTACTGACTACTAAGAGTAACTCATTCCCATTGTGCAAAACTGTGGGTCACAAAGCAAATCCATTAGGTAATAAATTCTTAAGCAGCTGATTTGCATGTGCTTGAAAATTTCCTTGTATATGATAATCCCCCATTCCAAGGAAACAATGATCAGTAGAAATTTATCTCTACATTATTCATTATACATTATATATTCATGCCAAAACAATCTTTAAAAAACAGGAAAAATACCATTCAAACCTTACTTGAGCCACAGTGATATGTACTACTGATTTTGAATGCCATAAATATGACTGAGCTGCTGAGGGTCAGCTGCAATTGTAAATGACAGACCAATCCTCTTGTCAGCCAGGGTGCCCCCACACAAACAAACCCACAACTGTCTGAGGGCAACAAAAATCTGGTCTGGGGCCCCAGGTGCAGCTTGACACCAAGATAGACTGGCCGACTGACCATCGGTCATAACGTAACTTTGACAGTGAATTTGAGATCATGAGTTACCATCATGGGTTAGATGTGCAGTAGTTGTCAGCTTGTGAGGACAGGAGCTGCTGAGCAACAGATACAGAAGACATTGCTGGGAACCATACCAGGTAATGCCTAGTGGAAATACAGAAGACTTAATGGGTGCTTTACCGAACTGTAAAGAGTGTGAATTAGTAACAGTGCTATAATTAATTGTAGTTACAATTTGTAAGAGTCAAATAAATCCAATTACCAATCCAAACCCCATGTCTAGTCAGGCTCAATTTCACTGTAGGAAGCACAAACTATGAAAGAAATAGTTCAATCCTATAGTGTTACTAAAGAAACATGTTCCAAATTATTTCAGAGTTGATGACTGGTCCTTTACAGATACCTTAAGTCCTTTCCCATCTGTATGGGGTGGAGGCCCCTGATGCCTTGTTTACTCAGCTTCCAAATCTGTCTGGTGAGGACTACCTGCACAAGTGTCTTACAGGTTTTGTTCCTTGCCTTCCTCCCTCACCTCATTATAATCAGAATCAGACACTTCATCATTTGCATAGGAGTTACTATGTACGAGTAACATCAGTTCAGTTTCCATTTCTGTGAACATCGAACTGCATTCCTGTATTTAAACATCCTGATGCAAGCCATATTAAAACTTCTATGTGTAACACAGTCTGTCAATATTGCAACAAATTGTTCCCTTTTCTTCCACTTACACTTTTAACACAACATGTTTTGGCCCTAGATGGCCATCGTCAGGTGTCTTACTATATGAAAACTGCTACACTGTATTAATATGTGCTAAAATCACACACTGTAGTCCACTTAATACAATAAAATAAAGTAAAATCCATTAAAATTTTCATTACTTTTCTGAAATTCTATTCCACCTGACAAGGTGTGTCATCCACTTGTTTAGAACTATATGTTTATCTCCAGGTGTTTTATTGCAGCAGCTTATGTTTATATTAGTTAGCCTGTTGTTCTGCTATGTCTGCCATCTGTAATACACCCCTTACTTGTGCGTTGTTTCCTCTAGCAGCGTATGCTGTTGTCTTCACTAGTGCACTAGGGCACCAGTAAAGACAACACAACACCACACTAGTATACCAATGAAGACAACACAACACCACACACTGCTAGAGGGAACAACGCAAAAGCAAGGGGTATATTACACATTGCAGACGTAGCAGAATGGGCTACCGAACTTAAACAAGCTGCTGCAATAAAGCACCTGGAGAGAAACACGTAGTTCTAAACAAGTGGATGACACCCCTTGTGAGGTGGAATAGAATTTCACAAAAGTAAGGAAAATTTTAATGGATTTTATTTTATTACATTAAGTGGACTACAGCATGTCATTTTAGCACATATTAATGCAGTGTAGCAGTTTTAATTTATGAGGAGACCTATGGCCAAAACATGTTGTGTTAAAAGTGTAAGTGGAAGAAAAGGGAACAATCTCTTGCACTGTTGATGGACTGTTACACACAGACATTTTAATCAAACTGCATCTTGAAGTCACTGTATTCAGGGCTGATGAAAAAATACTTTGGAATTATAAATATGTCTGCATTATAGTACAGCCATCCCACTTATCTTTGATCTCATTCCCCTAATTTATAAGTACTATATCAGCTCTCTGCAAGCAGATGTTCTGCATCACAGCACATGCAAGCAAGTGCTTTGAATGCTGTTTATTTTTTGGTGATGTCACAAATTCACAAAAGGAGTCAATACCAGAATGTTCTGCCGGTATACTGTCACAAAGCATTTATGGCTACTGAAACATCCTGTAACGTGTCTGGAATCCAGAAGAGTCACTTCTAGGGAAACGCTAGAATAGACCGTTGCATAGGAAACAACAATCGCTCTATTGTAGTTCTAACAGGAGTCTCCATGGTTATAACAGAGGGTTCATTTGCATAGCAGCGGCCGAGGTTATAAAACGGGGTTGAATGCATTCGAACAGTTAGTCTGGATCCAACCGCCAAAGAAGACAGTCCAGTATTGCCGAGATATTGTAAGCAGTAATTGTAACACTGCAACAGCTAATGATTGTAAGGTGTGTAAGGTGAGTGAGTGGAATAAATTCGCTATATCTAATACGGCGTAAAGTTATTTGTAGCATGACATACCACAACACGCTACAATACTGTTAATGTTCCATACTGGGATGATAAAGGTTAAAATACTAATCAAAATATTTTTTAGGAGCGACATAACAGTTCAAAATTAGAAAATTAATGTAAATCAGGTTTGGATGCCAGTGCCCTTACCACAAAGCTACTCCCACGTGAAATTATAGAAGATATAAAATAAGCGGTACCTTGTACAGTAATACAGCTTGTTATCACTGTTCATAAGTAACATATTGCATGTCTCTTTACATCAAAACCACATACAGCTCTTTTGCTCACTTCATATGCAGTACTACAAATTTTGTTATTTTCTAACTTTGCTTTGTTTTTCTTTCAATAGATATGGTTCATAACAATGTTAATAGTCAACACCTATAACTGATGAGTTCTTCATAACAATATAGAACTGCATGGCCCATCACTTACTTCCAGTAGAAGTGTGATGTACAGTGATGTACATGGCAAAATGCGTACAAGCAAACTCCTCTTAACAATCTCAAAACCAGCCATACTGTGCCAAACTGTTAATCAAAATCCAATGAAGAAATTTATATCCCGCAGTAATATAAAGAAAACTAAATAGACAAAAGAATGAGATATTATTTTCTTAGTTTAATACAGGGACACAAAAGTATTACTACTATATCTGGGATCAACCAAATTAGGAACTTTGGTTATACTAAAAACTTCATAATATTACACATTAATTCTTGTACCTGTAATTTCTGAATTTTTTTCCTTCATGAAATGGTGTGACAATTGGGGACATGAGTGGGGGGGTGTATTGTTATGGCCTGGTAACTGCAACTGTAATTCAGCGGTTTGTTATATCTTGTGGGGAAAGAGGGTAGGCAGGCCCATACTGTACTCTGTTCACTTACATTCCATCATTACTGCAATCAAAGTCACAGTGATGAAACTTCACCAGTATCAGTCCTATCAAATAATTCTGAATGCTGTTGCAATTATTAAGCCAAACCTCAAATACAAAGATTAATAATTTCCTACGAGACTCAACCAGTTCAGAGAAAAAGGGATAACCAACATATACTCCCACTAAATTGTAACATTAAATGGAATTTCTATTGTACACTGCAATGGTCCACATTACACCAGCCCAAGGTTCTTTGATATAAAGTTCCTATCTGCTAATTTGCAGAATACATATGTATAGATAATGGAAGACCACAATGATTAAAGGGAGCACAAATTGATATTATGAAAATTTAAAACAAATTATATATATATATATATCAGAATTTTACATAGGGGTCATTTAAATAATTTCATACACAATTAAAAACCGTAATATGTGAGATTTTGTGTGCTAATGAGGAGACTTCATGTTCACAAGGTTCCTTGTCAGTAAATACATCAACTAATATAAAGTGGGATTAAAGTAAAAACAGATCTCTTCAGAGTATTGTCTTGTCATGAGTCAGCTCACATAGCCTGCTCATGATGTGGCACCTTCTCCCGTACTGGACTTGGAGATGGGGAAGTGCCTGACAGCATGGTAGGAGTGGCACTCTTGGAACGTCTATGTCGTAACGACGTGTATGGAGAGCTCCCACGAGAAAAGTGCTCATGGGCATACAGAAGTACACCTATGTCTCTATTTCCTGCATCCATTGCAATGTTTAATGCTGTACTGCCATCCTACAATAGAAAATATTTATTAGTAGCAAACATACTCTGAATCGCCAGGTAGTGATCAAATTCCGGCAGAACTTATCCAAGCAGGAGGAGAAATATTATGTTCTAAGATCTACAATCTAATTACTTCTATTTGGCATAAGGAAAAATTGTCTGTTCAGTGGAAGGAGTCTATTATTGTACCAGTGCACAAGAAGGGTGATAAAACTGACTGTAGTAATTATCGGGGGACATCACTGCTATCAACTTCATATAAAATTCTGTACAATATTCTTCTTTCAAGGTTAAGGCCATATATAGATGAAATTGTTGGGGAACATTTGTGTGGGTTTTGACGTAACAGATCAACTACAGATCACATCAGATATTCATAGACTTCAAGAAAGCCTATGATACAGTTATGAGGGAAGTATTGTACAATATTCTAATAAAGTTTGGGATACCAATGAAACTAGTTAGGTTGATTAAAATGTGTTTAAACGAAACGTACAGTAAAGTCCGTGTAGGTAACC